>NC_090993.1:12540000-12867500 GCF_041146395.1 Eulemur rufifrons
TCTCCCACCTTCCACTCCCCACCCCGGGGAAGGGGACCGACTAAAGACAACAGATGGCAGCCCCACCTTTCTCTCCCCCTCGCACCCTCCAGGCTCTTATTTCGTCTGTCTCTGTCAGGCTCCCGAGCCATTGGCTTCCCCAAGGACTGGGCCCTCCTCCCCGGAGATCCCTTTTTCCAGAAGTTGTAGCCTTAGGGTCCCTGCTCCTTCCAAGTGAGCAAGTTAGAAGGGACTGCCTAGCTGGGCACGGTGGCTCATGCCTGGGATCCCAGCACTTTGGGAAGCCGAGGCAGGAAGCTTGAGGCCAGGAGTTTGAGATGAGCCTGGGCAACATAGCAAGACCCCATCTCTGAAAAAAATAAAATTAGCCAGGTGTGGCGGTATGCGCCTCTAGTCCCAGTTACTTGGGAGGCAGAGGCAGAAAGACATTGCCTGAACCCAGGAGTTTGAGGCTGCAGTGAGCTATAATCATGCCACCGCACTAGAGCCTGGGTGACAGAGTGAGATCTTATCTCTGAAAAAATAAAAATAAAAAAATTAAATAATGAATAAATAAATAGCAAGAAGGGGCTGTTTCCAGGGAACGCCCAAGGCAGGCTGCTAGGTGAGCTCTCTCTGGGCGGGCACTGCAGGCGGCTTCCTCACGGCCCACTATGCCCACGTGCGCTGCGGAGACCTCGGCCCACCGTGGGGAGCAGCCGGACCGGCTCCGGCCTGGGGGTGCGCGGTACCTGCACGTTGCGGTTGAGGCTGAGGGCCGGCATGAAGACCCCGTCCACGTGGCTGAAGGCCGTGGGGCCCTGCTGCTGCCCGTTGATGAAGAAGGTCAGGGTGTGCTTGTTCAGGTCCAGCAGCACGCCGACCGTGGCCCCCTTGCTCACGCCGCCTTCCGTCCTGGGAAGAGAAGCCCGGGGAAGACCCGTCACCACACTCAGCCTGCGATGTAGGTGACAACTCAGGAGCATGAGTTAAAGGATGCTGGGAACACCCTCACCTACAAAACACAGCCCCCAAGGTGGGGGTGCACTATTCTTCTCGGTGTCTGAGCTGCTCTTGCAGCGTACGCCCTGTTCATGGGCCATGCATGAAGATTCTACCCTAGAGGAACCAGGCTGTTCAGCCCCCTCTTTCTGACACTGTCTGGGACCTGCACACCAAGCAGCCAGGGTTTTGATGAGCGGAGCATGGAGCGTGGGTGAGAGAGGCGCCGTCACCTGCTAAAGAAAATAACTGACTTGGTGCTTTTTCTGTTTGGTCAGGTGAGGGTGTGGAGCTCGGTGAAGACGCAGACACCCAGGCCCCAGGAAATTTTGAGAAGCCCCACCCTCCTTCGGCTCATCTTCCCGGACACCCGGGGCTCCTTGAAAGGCAGCATATGGCTGGGAGAGGGGTGCTGAATCGTAGTCACGTCCTCTGGCTGAGTCACCAGCCCACCAGGGACCCACCGGGGACCTTGAGAATGTACATTGTGGCGCTGGGTGAGAATTCCTAGCCCCTGGGTGGGAGTGAATCTGTAAGTGAGGAGCTGTCCCAGGGGGCCTTGGCTGACCTCCCCTTGTCGCCATGGGCCGAATCCGGCCAACTCTCCCTTGCCTTCTCTAAGGGATGAGGTCCTGGCCTTCACCTTGGGCTTCTCAGCTCTGCCAAGAAAACCATGCTTGTCCTTTCTGATTAGGAATGAGTTGATCAGCCGGCACCAGCTAGTTGGGCGGAAGGTGAGCTGTGAGGAGCACCTGGCCGACTAACCAAAGGGTCTTTCTTGGAAGGGCAGGATCCGGCAGGTGGGAAACAGGACCTAGAACTGGGCCATTGGTGCTATGTGGACACCGACTACCAGGTGGCGCATTGACTGACCCCCAGGTGCAGGAAGGTGCTTCCCACCTGAGCCGAGCCTTGGGCCCAGGTCAGTGCTGGAGCCCAACATCCCCCGGCCCAGGTTTCCTCTAGAACAGCGCTCACCTGAACCTGCTCCGCACCTGTGGCACGGAGAGGGTGTGCAAACAGGGGCAGATTCCTCCTGGGCTTTCTCTCGCCCCCCACTCTCCTGCCCTTCCCAGCGAGGAGGCGGCACCAAGGGGCTGGAAGGGGCAGCGGAGGCCCGAGAAGCGCTCGCCAGTCCCCCCAGGAGGGGCATCGTGGCCAACGCCCAGGGGGGCTGAGGAGTCTGCACCACACGGGACAGTCTCCTGCGTCCCCTGGGCCACACCACCCCAGGGCCAGCCTCAGGTGGGAGCGGCACCTGTGGGCGTCCTTGTTAAGACTCATCCCCGGTGAGCACCAGCCCGCCCTCGCCTCCCAGGCCTGCCCGGGTGAAGGCTCCGCCAAGGCTCGAGCCCACGCGAGACCAGGGCAATGGCGGGGTCGCTCCAGGCAACGGCCGGCAGTGACCTGGCCACAGCTGCGAGGATGCCGGCCACAGCCGTGCCCACTGCGGCTCTGCAGCGGCTCGCGCTTGGGCAGATGGTTGTAAAGGAAAGTGGAGCCGAACCAGAGAGAAAACCACAAGCCAAGCATCCCGCTGTGTGGCCTGCTGGGCGACAGGGGACACTCCCCCGTGCTGGTGCTGCTCTGGTCACCGTGACATCCCTCGTCTGGGCTGCAGGTGGGGGTGGCCACTGCTGCCTGGCCAGAGTCAAAGCCTCCTGGAAACTGGAGACCCATGTGGCTGGAAACACTCCCCCATTCCTGACACCTGGCCTTGGGGACAGCAGGAGGGACACTGGCCCACAGGACCCTCATTCCCACCCCCTCCCCACGCCCCGCACGTACCTGTTGGTGTGGGAGTTGCAGTGCATGAACCAGCTGCGGTTGTTGTCCACGTACATGGCCCAGGCCTTGTCGTCCTTGCCCAGCATCATGTCCTTGACTACGCTGGCCCTGGCCACCCCGAAGGCGGGGTCCGGGTGGTTGTCGTACCGGTCCACGTGCAGCTCCCAGTAGTGCACGCCCTTGGAGAAGGCAGCCGTGCCTAGCACTACCCGGTCGTCGTAGCTGCTGCAGGTGGCCGTCTGGTTGTCGTTGGATAGTATGATGTCCCGGTGCCCAGAGTTGGGGTCAAACGTGAACCAGGCCACTGAAAAGGACGGAGGCGAGAGGAGCAGGGTCAGGCTCCTCCGTGGAACTTGCTAGCTGTCCCAGCGGCCTCAGAGGCATGGGCTCACTCTCTCTGTTAGAAAGCTGGCACCCGCATCGAATGGTCTTCCCTGTGTGCCTACCACACACACACAC
Organism: Eulemur rufifrons; assembly: GCF_041146395.1. Taxonomy (NCBI): domain Eukaryota; kingdom Metazoa; phylum Chordata; class Mammalia; order Primates; family Lemuridae; genus Eulemur; species Eulemur rufifrons. Next base: position 12,543,229 of record NC_090993.1, read on the forward strand.
ACACACACACACACACGCCCTGCTCCATGTGCGTCCAAGTTCCCAGTCCCATGAGCCCAGCCTTGCCAAGGAATGCAGACATTCAGGCCTTAAATCCTCGAATCGAGATGCATTTCCCGGGATCCTAGTCTGCAACACCCTTCCAAACATTTCACCCTCCGTTACGAGTTCAGGGGAAGCAGGTGTGGAGGGTCCACCTCGTAGGCAGGGATGTGGCCGAGGTCACACCTCAATTCTCCGTTTTGCAGCCCATCGGGTGGTGACCCCGTCTGTTCTCCAAACCCCCCAGTTTGTGGGAAGCAAGGCCCTTACCCTGAAATTGTGACCACCACGCACAGAGCAAGGACCACCGACCTCTAGGCTGGAGGGTGCAGGGGCAGAGAGCGCCAGTGAGCTCTCCTCTGGGGGTGTAGATAATAAAACAAGTCTGCCATTTTCAGAAAAGTGCCCCCCGGCTGTGCCCTTTGACACCTGCTGCTTCCCCTCCCTGCCCCGGGAGACCATCCAGCTGTGGCAGCCAGATGTGTGGGCACGTGCAGGGCTGGCACTGCCCCCGGGACTGGTGGGGGTGGGAAACCGCCTCTGCAGCCCGGGCTGGGCCGGGTGGGGCAGGACTACTTTGCGATCGCTTCCCACTGAATACGGATCAAAATTCCACTGAACATTAATGTGCTGTTGTTGCCTACAACCCAAAAGGGCACAGCTAGGTGCGTAAACAGCCAGACCTGAAGAACTCTGGCATCGGGTGTCGTGTGTTCCCATAGCAAGAAAGGCTTGATTCCAGGCCCCGCCGTGGGGCATTCTTGTCTGGAACTGTCCCCCTCGCTCCTGCGCCCGTCGGAGGTGGGAGAAGCTAAGCCTCCCTGAGTCTCCTTTCACAGGTCCCACACGATGAGCTAAAGGGACGATCCTTCCTTTGCTGGCTCGCGGGGAGGAGGGTGCAGGCAGGGAGCCGCGTGCAGAGTCGGGACAGCCGGGCCCCTCGTCCGGCCCCTCCTTCCCTCCCATCCTCCCTTTTCCATCTAGGCAGCTGATGGTTTCCCCATCCAGGGGAGGAAGAGTGGGCTGGGCCGGAGGGTCTCTCCTCCCCAGGGGCTCCCCAGGGCCCCAGAATGGACCAGGATGGAGAGCACAGCTGTGCCCAGCGCCCCCAGTCATCAGAGCCGCTGCAGGTGTCGTGGGGTGGGACAAAACGATGACCCTGCGCCTCCCGCCAAGAGACCCCGTGCTCACCGTCCGAGGTCTGCAGGACGACGGTCTTGCTGTACGGCCCGACGCCGCAGGCGTTGAAAGCTTTGACCCTGGCGTTGTAGGTGCTGTTGAAGTGGAGCCCGTCGACGGTGCACAGGGTCTCCTTGCCCACGTACACCTCCTGAAAGACAGCCCGGGCCGCTCGTTAGGCTCCCGGCGCCTCCGGAACGTTCCCCTCAGTAAACGGTTTCTGGACACACACGGACATCAAAGCTGCTATTGTCGGCGTGGTGGCGCACCTGTCGTCCCAGCTACTTGGAAGGCTGAGGCAAGAGCATCCTTAGAACCCCAGAGTTCAAGGTGAGCATGAGTGCCATAGCGAAACCCTGTCTCTAAAAATTTTTTTTTTTAATTAAAAAGAAACGGAAACAAGTGCTATCACCCTAACAGAACTATTGACTACAGGAAATTGGGATCAGTGGCGGCCGGGTCACGGACCTTGACCATCGAGGCACGGACACCTTGCCACTGGCTGCCCATGCGGCTGAGCTGGGCGGCAGGGTCCCCGTGAAGCCGGGACCCAGGTCTGCAGCCGGCCGGAACGTCCTGCCTCTGCTGAGGTCCACCCGTCAGATGGGACTCTGGAGCCCGGGGGACGTCCCGTCTCCTTCCCCCACCCCCGAGGTTGGCAGCCCCCTCCTCGGCCCTCCGGGAGCTGCTGCCTCCCCCGTCTCCCCAGCGGGTGACACGTCTCTGCATCCGACCCCAGAGATCGTTTTCTAGGGACTTACTTTGCTTCCTATTCTCTTCAAAGCCACCTTGTCCTGGCTGTCATCGTGTTCTGCTTGGTTTGCCTAAAACTTCTCTCCTGCCCGCGTGTTTAGGGGGCTGCTCTTCCCTTGTCACTAATCACAGTAGCCGTGTGCCGGGCATTGCATAAGGTGATTAGTCTTCACACCCCCGAGAGATTGTTATCACTTTCCGTATTTTTTTTTTTTTTTTTTTTGTGAGACAGAGTCTTGCTTTGTTGCCCTGGCTAGAGTGAGTGCCCTGGCGTCAGCCTAGCTCACAGCAACCTCAAACTCCTGGGCTCAAGCAATCCTTCTGCCTCAGCCTCCCGAGTAGCTGGGACTACAGGCATGCACCACCATGCCCGGCTAATTTTTTCTATATATATTTTACTTGGCCAGATAATTTCTTTCTATTTTTAGTAGAGATGGGGTCTCGCTCTTGCTCAGGCTGGTCTCGAACTCCAGACCTCGAGTGATCCTCCCGCCTCGGCCTCCCAGAGTGCTGGGATTACAGGCCTGAGCCACCGCGCCCGGCCCACTTTCCATATTTTACACACAGGGAGACCCAGAGGAGGTAGGAAACCGGCCCACGATCGCAGCCCATCTGTTTAGGAGCCGCGGCTCAAACCCAGGGCCAGCTGCACTCGGAGCCCACACTCTTCCCTCTGAACGGTCTAGCTTGCGTTAGTGGCCGCGTCTCGGAGCGGAGGGGCCACCTTTGAGCTCTGCGGCTGCTTCTTTTACTATCTCCAAGCGGTCTTTTTTGCCTTCGCATTTTAAAAAAACATGGGCGTTCCTCTTGGTTTCTGGCGAAGCATCTTTCCGTTCTCAGCTTACTCGCACGGTAGGAGTGACCGGGCCCGCATGGCACAGGTGACCGGGACGGCGCAGAGCTTGTGCCCCCGGCACTCACGTTGGCCTGAGCTTCGCGAGTGAATCTCAAGGCAGTGCGCCACCGGGGGACGGGGGTGGGCCGGGGGGACGGGGGTGGGCCGGGGGCTGTCCCAGGCTTTCCTGCAGACGGGGGTAGAGCTGCGTTTCCGGCTCACTACGCGCCTTTCCTGCCCCACAGCAGCCCAGCGATGGGGACACGAACGTAGGATGTCAACCCAGTGCAACAACCAAGCATCCTTCGTGCCAGCACCTCGCCAGGTATAGGAGGGCCGGAGACTGCAGCCTCCTCGCCAGAAACGTGTCCCTCCGCCAGGCAAGACCGGCGACACAGTCCGTGAGCCGGACAAGTCACGCTGCGAGGAGCCCGCCGAGGGCACGTGCTGCTGCGTGCGGGGCGGTGCGGGGCGGTGCGGGGCGGTGCGGGGCGGTGCGGGGCGGTGCGGGGCGGTGCGGGAGGTACGCGCAGGCGACGCCGTCTCCGGGCTCTGCTCCGGCCCCACGCCGACGCCCCCGCAGGGACGGTCCGAGGTTGGGGCAGTGAGACCTGCTCCCGGCCTCCGCGTTAGGACCCCCCCCCGCCCACGAACCAGCAGCGAGGCCTCACCCGGAACTGGCCCCCGGCACCGTCGTCCAGCTCCAGGATGTAGCCGTCCACGGGGCTGTGGGTGAAGGGCGGCATCCTCCAGGCCAGCGTGACGCTGTTGTTGCGGGTGCAGCACTTCTCCAGCTGCAGCAAGGGGACAGGCGGCACTGTGACAGGGACCCACACGGGTTAGCACGATGCCCTCGGAGGGGCCCAGCTCTGCCCCCTGCCCTGCCCCCATCCTGGGGGCTCCTGGCCCCCGGAGGACACCGCGGCTGAATTCTCTCCCTCCCACCCTCTGCTCACTCCCAGCCCCGGGCGTCCGTCTCCAGGTGGGCTGGGGGTGGGGCAAGCACAGGTGACCCTGCACGTCTCCGCCCTAGAGGGTGTCCTGGAATCTCAGGGGGCCAGGGCAGATGTCCCCCCCTCTGAGCCTGTGAGAAAGCATGTTCTCATCCTCCGCGCACTGAGAACCACTGGTTTTGACTCTCAGACTTGTGGGGAGCACACGAGGAACTCCGGCCACGTTCCACATGCCACCAAGACACAGCACGAGCCAACGTGGGCCCAGCGAGAGCCGGCCTGCGCTTGCGCTTGCGGCTTGCACCTGCGGCTGGGAAGGTGGGGTGGACGCATTTGAACTTCCGCTGGGAGCATTAAGTAGGTCAAAGGACCAGATCCGGGCCGGGGAAGCAATCCTGGAGCACTGGACAGTCAGCCCAAAGAGTTAAGGACTTGAATCAGTTGTATCGTAAGTTCTATTAAGATGAGAGTGGGAGAATTTTAAAAATCTTCTAGCTCTATTCAGGCTCAAGAGATTTTAGAAATAGATATAGTCCACTCTGATCTTTTTTTAAACGGGAAAATTGCAACATTGGTTTTCTAAAACTATACATTTTGCTCCCAGAAGCAGGGCGCTGTATTCCAGGTTTTAGCGGGGAGAAATCCCTGCCTTCATCACAGACGTGGTCCCAGGGCTGGCGGAGCACAGCCTGACTCCCGGCCCTCGGGTAACCAGCTGTGGGGGTCCTCTCTCCGTCCCCTGGGCTCTGCCAGTCTGCTCTCCCAGTCCCCCTCTGAACCCCCTGACCCCATCCGGTAAGAAGCAGCCTCTGGCGTGGCCCCAAGCCTCCCCTCTCCGCACTGTAAATTTCTGGGGCGACCTCTCCCTCGCACGGCAGCTCCCCCACTCTGCCAAGCCCCCCTGCCCCTGGGCACTGCACCTCATTCACACCGGGGCAGGTGGCATTCCCAGCCTCACCCGAGGTGCAAGCTGTGTGGGAGTGAGCGTGGGAATGTGCAAGAGACTTGTGTTCTCCGCAGTCTAAAAATGGGCACATGCTCTGCAGGTGGGACTTCCTGAGTTCACAGATCCTGCAGTGTGGCCCCCAGGCCACAAAAAGCCAAACGGTTTTCATGTCCCCTCCCAAATGTGCCCTTGGCACCTCTGGAGAGGCAGAGTTTAGGACTCTGGCTCTGGCCGTCACCTGCCAGTTTTGTAATGCGGCAAGTGACACAAACGTTACTTGACCCTAGCTGTGCGTCCCCCCTGGCTCTCTGAACCCACCTTGCTCTTCTTGGAACACAGAAAACACACTCCTGCCTCAGTGCCTTTGCACATGCCCCCCAGGTTTGTCCATTTGTTCCCTGCTTCATCCTGAATAGTGCCTGGCACGTAGCAAACACTCCACAGTGTTCCTGGATGAACAAACGACCCTCACTTTACACATGGGAGGCTCGGGCTCAGCCTGGGGGTCTCCTGCCCCAGCTCACACAGCGAGTGGGGGCTGAGCTGGGGCTGAACCCAGGTCTGGGACTCCAGATTTCCTACACTCCGTGCATCACAGTTCTCCCAATAGCACGGAGCTGCCCCTCAGACTGGATGCCTCTTTTGAAGCACTGACTGGGCTGGGCAAGGTGGCTCACACCTATGATCCTAGAAGTTTGGGAAACTGAGTTGGGAGGATTGCTAAGGCCAGGAGTTTGAGACTAGCCTGGGCAACATACTGAGAACCTCCCCTACCCCCCCAAAATTTTGAAATTAGTGTGCACCTATAGTTCCAGCCACTCAGGAGGCTGAGGTGGGAGGATCACTTGAGCCCAGGCGTTTGAGGTTGCAGTGAGCTGTGGAGCGTGCCACTGCACTCCAGCCTGAGCAACCAAGTGAGACTCTTTTAAAGAAAAATAAAAAAGGATTGACTGAACTGGGGCCAACCACGGCTCACCCCTACATTTCATCTGAATGAAGTCCAGCTGGTGGATGGCCTGCAGCAGGGGCTCGCTGTCCAAGGTCAGGTCGAACTCTGCAGACACTTTTGGCTCCAGGGCGCCTTTGACCCACTGCTCCTGAGACACCTGGACACGCTTGATCAGAGCGTCTGAGATCTTAAAGGGGAGCAAAGAGTTCAGAGTTTCAACTTGCAAAGGAATAATGGTGCAGCCCATGGTGACGCAGGGGTGGGAACGTTGTCTCTAAGGTGCTCAGAGACAGAAAGGACCCGTGCTAAGCATGCACTCTCAAGCCCTGGCAGAGATTGAATGACCCCTGCCCGCACAACACTGGCCATATAAAAATGCATTGTATTGTTTCCATCCTGTTTTAAAGGGGCAACCATGGGAAATAAACAGAAGCACTTGCTATTTAAAGAAATTGGGCCAAACCCTGTCGTGAAATACATGATACTTTTTAATATACAAAAGCATCCTTCATTGTATGTTTGGCTAGATCTAGTACTTTGCCAGGGGAAACATGCCGGCAGTCTGGCCCAGTGTCTGAAGGACTACGACACCCTGGAGTTCTGAAGCCCACTTCCCCCGGTGTGGTTTCTCTAAGTTGTTTTGTAGCTTCGGCTCCAAACTCTGCCTGCATCATACCCCTGGCTCTGCTCTCCTCTACCGGAAAGCCCTGCTTGTCAGACATTTGCACGTGTCCCTGGAGAGCCGTGACCCTGTGTACCCTTCCTGGGGAGACATCAAGGGGGTGCATCATTTTCTCCACGGACAGAGGCTGGATCACTGCCACGTTCCCGAGAGATACTCACGACACTGACTCAGCCTAAATGCTGGAAAGACGGCCCCGAGGAGGCTGCACTGTCTCTGTGGGCAGCCAGCCCGTCGCCGGCCAGGCCTGCAGGACTCTGCACACGGGCAGTGCGGATTCTGCTAACTCACTTCCCCCAGTGCAATCCGTCCAGCTTGTTTGGCAAAAACTGTCTTTTCCCATTTATGGGAGAAATATTGCAGAAGGGCATTTTGGTCCTAGAGATTATGCCATTTCATCTCCTTGGTTAATGCACGATGCAAAATTAGGGTCACAGCTAGTGAAAGTCAGAGCCAACGTGACAGCCTAGGTCTTCTGGAATCACTGAGCGAAGGGGACTCTACTCAACCCCAAGCCACGGAAGGGTCTTGCCTAAGACTTGGGCTGGTCTGGGGAGCGGCAGTGGAGTGGGAGGAAGGCCAGCCAGAGCCCTCCGGGGCAGGCTCACCTGTAGGAACCCGGAGGGGTCGTTCTCCTTGATCACCTCCAGGCAGTACTCCATCAGCCCGGTGGACTGGCGCAGCTTCAACGTGCAGTGGTTGATCTGGTCCCAAACCATCTGCAATGGGAACACTCCTTTCAGCAGGTGTCTCACGGGAGGAAGAGCAGGGAGGCCACAGCCAGAGCCGGAGAACTAGCCCTGGAAGAGGCAGCACCGGTCTGGACCACTCGCACCCGCTCCTCCCTCGCTCGGCTCCCGAGCTCCACGTGTCCTCTTTCCTGGGGAGTAAACAGACTCACTTCCCAACAAGTGGGGCCGCAGCCTCCAACACAGCAAACGTTCTGAACTCTGGACAGTAACGCGGAGACAGGGCATGATCTGGGACGCCACACGACTGGCAACTGGCTTCTTGACTCACTGCCAACCTGTCGGTGTGGTCATGGAAACTCAAGGGACTGAGCCGCTGCACTGGTAAACCACGGGTCATCGCCAGCACCCACTCCTTCTCTCCTTGAAAGCAATATTCTGATTCAGTTAGGAAGTGTCTCCAGCACAGATGGAGCTCCTCGAACAGTGACAAGTCCAGGCGTCAGGGCACCGGGCTGAGCCAGGCACTCAGGGTGACGGCGGCCGCATGTGTTGTTGCCGACTACCGAGTGCGAGAGATCAGAGACAGAATCCCAAGAAGGGGGCAGAGCTGGAGGCCTGAGCAAAGCCAGGCCTGTCACTGGTCGCTTCTGCCCTGCACGATGAGAACAGCAGGACAAGAGGAGTCCCTTAGAAAGAAACAGGGACTTAGAGAACGTGGGCTTCTGACTTGAAGCCAGCAAGACACAGGGAATCTGCCTCGGCTCTGGAGAGAGAGAACGTGGGTGTTCAATGGCCTCTGTCAAGTCACAACAGTGCAGCTGAAGCAGACGGTGCCCCCTCCCTTGCCTCGTTCACTCACTGACATTCACCCAGCGCCTGCCATGCCCCGCCGCACACCTGGGGGGGGAGGACGTAACAGAGGTGAAATGTACCGGTCGCCCAGGTACTTACCTTCAACTTGTGCTCCCTCTCTTTGGTCACCTTGGTGAGCAGCTTGGCTTTCTGCCGAGTCAGAGCATCCACCAGGGCGTCACACTGAGCGACCAGGCAGGCTTCGTAGTCCAGTCCGTTTTCCTGGGGGGAAGCAGAGAGCTCTAGAGAGGAGACGCCGAAATCTGGTGAGCGCCACGGACAAAGAGGCACTGGAGAGAAGTTCAGCCCAGAGTCGTCCATGACGTTGTTAAGTTTGAAACAATAGAAACGTGAATTAGGGAGGCGTCCTGTGGATCTCAGCACACCTATATGGTGGAATATTCTGCAGTCACCCAAATCTTGTTCACAGAGCATTTTAGATACCATGGGAAATGCTCATAAGACTGTTAAGAAGAAAACAAGGAAGGATACAAGTTGTGTACAGCATAATCCCATACATACTGTGTATGTGTGCCTGTGTGTGTGCCTGTGTGTGTGTGTGTGCGTGTGTGCCTGTGTGTGCGCGTGTGTGTCTAAAGTAACGGAACAACATGTGTCAAAGTGGTGAGAGTGGTCACCTCTGATGGTGGGATATTGGTGAACTTTTTCTTAGTTCTATTTTCCCTACTTTCCAAAATTTCTGTAATACGAACTTGTGCTTTTTATGGTCAGAAAAAAGTAAGCCAAACAAAAAAGTAGTGCCCTTGTTGTAGGGGCTCTCTCCGTTTATAACAGAATCATTCTGGGTCTCTAAGACCAGCGTGGATCATTGCTTCCTGTTATGGGCTGAACTGTGTCTCCTAAAATTCACATATTGAAGTCCCGACCGGCCCCCAGCAGAACGTCCAAATGTGACTGTATTTGGATAATTAAGTTAAAATGAGGTCATACGGTGTACCCAATCCAATATGACCAGCGTCCTTGTGAGAAGAGCAGAGCAGGACACAGACACACACAGAGGGAAGACCGTGTGAGGACACAGGGAGGAGACGACGTCTGCAAGCCCAGGAGAGAGGCCCCGGGGACACCAGCCCTGCCAGCACCTCGATCTCAGACCTCCAGCCTCCAGGACTGTGAACCACTGGAAACATCGGAAACATCATGATTGATTAATAACATGCCCTGCGGCTGAAGCCTGCACTTTAACTCGTTAGGAAGGACGGCTTTTGTGGGCTGATTAGGAATTCGGGGTGCCTGGTCCCTTTTCTTCATCCAGGCACGTGACTGCTTTATGGGTCCCTCATCTCATGAACATCTCATCTCTGCCCACGCACCGTCACACGGCAGCACGCGTGTGTGCACTCTCTGCCCTGCAGACCGAGCCCCCTGCCCCACTGGTCTTTGCATCCTGCGTCACGCTCAGTGTGTGACACCGTGTAGGTGCTCAGTATGTACATCTATTTAGTAAATGATGCATCTATACTGGAGTCCGTGATTACGTGGGCGTATTTGGGTACGAGGGCACCAAACACAGATTTCCCACGGGACCACCCGGCTGTGTAGAACGCTAGATCACATCTTTGCAGCCCTCTCTTGTACGATTCTCTCCAACTGGCTCCATGTGAAATTTCTTTCCCATATCAGGTGTCACGTGGCTGTCAGGGGAGTGAGGACGTGGGACCCTCAGCAGCCAGGTCTGCGCAGCAGGACACATTAACCTTCCAGTGTCCACCGCGAAGAAACTGCTTCTCACGAGACTTTCCCTTTCTTCTGGATACGCTGCATCTTTGCGCACTTTCTACACGAGTGCGTCCCCCCCAGGCCAGAGCTGTGCTCACCTGAATCTGCTGCAGAATGTTCTTGAGCTGGACCAGAAACTCCTTCGCTTCCTTCGCCTTGTCCGAAACTCCGTTTAAGGCCTGAGATAGTTGTGCCTGAAAAAGAAACCACATATTGAGAAGAGACATTAGGTGTGAAAGGCACACAAGGCGCACTCCACCATGAGAGCCTGTGTTTACACAAGGGGGCAGAAGTGACCCCACGCACGTGCTGTCCTCGTTGATGGAGAGACCACCACTGACTCATAGTCCTTACAGCATCTGCTCATTTTGCCAGCGGTGCTTGACGTTGATTGACTTGCAGACACTCTTCTGTCTGCCCCCAAAGCTGGAGAGAGCTAAGGAGCACCCAGCCAAGCGGTTGAAGCCGACAGGCCAGCCCTGAAGTTTGCAGAGCCCAGGACAAGAAGACAAAGGGAGCCCTGGGGCCGGCCTGGCCCCCTCTCCCCATAGCCGTTCCGCCCCTCATCAGAAGGCACTCAGGTATGGACATCCCAGACCCCTGGCCAAGCTCGTCCACACCACACCTACACAGCCTCCTTTTAGCCTGGGGTGCACCCAGTGTCTATACCCGCAGCCCTGGGGACTCCTCCCCCCGCAGAGAGGAGTGTGGCCGGTGAGGGGTTGGATCAGTTGCTGGGGCCCGAGGGCAAAACTGCTGGCTGAGCTCAAATCTACGGCCCTTGGCGTCAGGTTTCTCTTTAAGGAACCACATACACACACCATCAATTTGTCTTTAAAACCTAGCTATTGAGCGGACGGATGACCTTGATTTTTAACATGACTCTCATTTTTCAAATTAAAAAGCTGAGGATGGAACAAAATGGAATCAGAAAGGCCAAGGTCTCCTTCTCCCCCACACCCCCTGCTAGGACTCTGCTCAAATGTCACCTTGGCGGTGACACCTGTCCTCACGACCCTGTAGAATAGCCCTCTCCCCCCCGCCCCCCCGCACCGCCTTACTCTTCCTAACATTCGTCACCCCCAACCCAGACTTGTGTGCCGTCGGTCTCCCCTTCCCAGAACGTAAGCTGTCCCGGACAGGGACTTTGGGTGGTTCACAGCCGTATCCCGGCACGGGACGAGCACCTGGCGCGTGCATTAACATTAGTATTAATTCAACTCATTAATATTAGTTGCATGAATGAATCAGTGAATGTGATTCTTCAGACCACACCGGTGGTTCTCAGAGTGTGGTCTTGGCCCGGCAGCATCGGCATCAGCCGGGAGCTTGTTGGAAACGCACAGCGTGTGGCTCCGCCCCAGCCCTGCCACGCGGACACTGGGGTGAAGCCTAGGAGCCTGCGTCTTAACGAGCCCTCCAGGGCGCTCGGGTGCAGTCTGAGACCCCCTGGACTTACAGATGAGCCTCAGCGAAGCCGAGGAAAAGGGCGGCAGAGGAAGCCACGGGGTGGACGGGAAGACGCGGAATGCAGAGAGAGACGGAAGGGCCCCCGCAAATGCAGCGCACTGACGTTCCCTGGAGGCCAAGGTTTGGCCGTCTCGCTCCGACCGTGCCGGGAGCCTCCAGCTGAGGCTCGGGGAGGCAGCCTCCTCGGAGGTGTCCTCGCTCCACGGGCTCGCCCATCCAGAGCCCCGGCTCGGCCGGCTCAGGCCCCGCCACCCCACAGCTCAGCCAGGTGCTCCATCCCTTAATGCGGTGCCTGGGTGGTGACACCCAACAGGACTCACGGAGACAACAGCCGTGTCCTACATCTGTGCTGTCCAGCAGCCACGCGTGGCCACTGAGAGTTTGCAGGTAGCTAATGTGACCAAAGAGCTAGATTTTTAAATATTATGTGGTGTAAGTTTCAATGACCACATTCGGCCAGGGGCTACTGTCCTGGAGACACAGGTCTTGTCCCCCATATGGTGACCTACAGGCCACCCGTGGCAGGCTACCAAATGAGCTGCTGGGAGAGGTGACGATTCCTGGCTTACATCCTGTCCCTGTAAAGACTCTCATCGAGAGCCCCTCAAATCCCACCGCCTCGAACCGTTGACGTGCTGATTAATACGTAACCTACTGACATTGGAAAGGACCCTGATTTGTTACTGAATCATGACATTCTGCTGATTTCTTTCTGAATGATGAAGTTTTAGTGACCGTCTTACACGTAGAACATCTCAGCCCGCATGTCGTCGTCGGTGGCCAATGACTGTAGCGTCGGCATTGCATCCTCCAGTGACAAAGGACGACTCTCTCACAAAAGCCTCCAACTTGGAACAGACCTCGGAACACGCCTGACTGTGTCGGTGCCTCGTCCCCAGGCCGGTCCTCCATGTGGCTTCCGACAGACCTTTAGCAAATGATTTCTGCCCCAACAGTCTTCACTTTGGGCGACACACCCTTAGAGCGTGCAGGGCCCAGGACAGCTCAGCCCGCCCCGAGATACCGCTCTTGAAAGGAGGCTGGGCTGTCAGCACCGTTCACAGCCCCTGAGGGGTATCTCCAATGACAGGGATTTGCAAACTGAAGCTTATCGGTGCCTGGAAAAGAACAGCGATCCCCTCCCCAAGGTGCCCCCCCCCAGAGCGTGGGCGCACTGAGGCAGTGCCTGGTCCCCTGTTGGGTCAGCTCAGGCTGCGGTAACAGAAAACCACAGACTCGGTGGTCTAAACAGCAAACATCTATTCCCCACAGCTCCGGAGGCCGGAAGTCTGAGATCCGAGCTCCAGTAGGTCGGTTCTTGAGCGGGTTGCGAGCGAGTTCTCACTGTGCGAGTCCCCGCCAGAGCTGGGTGTCAAAAAGAGCTTGGCACCTTCCTCCCTCCCCTCCCGCTGCCTCTCCCGCCATGATCTGCACACACCGGCTCCCCTTCCCTCCCGCCAGGGTGGGAGCTCCCTGACGCCCTCGCCAGGAGCATGCTGCTGCTCCGCCTCTTGTACAGCCTGCAGAACCGTGGCCAAACACACTTCTTTGTAAACCGTCCAGCCTCAGGGTTCCTTTACAGCCACACAGACAGACTACGGACATGCATCCTGGCGTGTGCACACAGAGAGCTCTGCTGTGCCGTCCTCTTTGCACAGGGGCATTAACCCATCACAGAGCTCCGCCCTCACGGCCTCATCTAAACCCAATTGCCTTCCAAACACCCGGCCTCCTAGCATCGGCACACTGAGGACAGCGCTTCGATATATGAACTTGAGGGGGACACGAACGTTCAGAGCGTCCTGCTGACCTGTACAGCTCTCAGTGGAGAAACCTGGTTGTTGTTGTTTTTTTTTTTCTCCTCTGCATTTCTAGCCAGCAGCACTGCACAAAGCAGGAGCCCCAGAAATGCTCCTCCCTGGTCGAATGCGAAGCAAAATGATTGCTTGGGAAGAGGCACACGCAGAGCGGGACAGATCGCAGCAGGCCCGGCATCGCCGCCAGCACCTTCCCGGAGGAGCCCAGCAAGCTTGCTTTTGCCCGAGAGGCCCGGCCAGTGCGGGTCAGACGCCCTCTGCCCAGACCAGCGGCCAGCACTGCTCTGCCCAGCCGGTGCCGGCCTCCCGAGAGCCCAGCCCTCCCTGGAGCCTGCTGACCCGCTTCCCGCTTGGCAAGAGCACCAAGGAGCTTGGCAAGGCGTCCAAGGACAGAGTGGTTTTGAAGGAGATCTGTGACCTCAGGCTCACGCCTGGCTGAAAGCGGAACAATCTCACCGCTCAGCGGACACTGCTTCCAGGCCCTCCAGACCTGCCACCTGATTTTCCTCTCGGCTGCTCCCTCTGCCCACCTGGACAGGTCGCCAGAGTGCAACCCCCGCCTCCCCCCGCCCCCAGGCCAGCCGAGTGGTGTGCTCAGCCGCGTGCCCTGGCCTGCTGGCCGTGGAAGGGTCCCGGACGGGCACATACCTGACCTTGTCTCCCACCCAGGTGCTTCATGTGTGAAATGACCACAAGTCACCTCTCCTCGCTCGGGGGACAGCATTATGGAAATCAGACCTGATTATTCCAGTGGAAAAGGAGCGAAGGTTTTGGAGCGAAGGAACGACCGGTGTCTTCATTGGCGACGTGAGAGGTTTACAGCACATTGTACTTTGTTCAGCTTTTTGAGACACGTGCTGCTTTCTTTTCCCATAGGGACAATTTGCAGTGTTAGCAGAAGACACTGAAAATCGTCCCTTTCTGATCTGAAGGAAGACCCTGACGCCTGAGGAGGGAGATAGATGGGTTTGTCCCTGTGACAGGTGTCGATCACGCCAAACCCCTGGAAAAAATGGAAACATCTGGGCAGAAGATAAAAGTTGTTTTGTGGCTGGATGGATTTTAACGTGGATCAAAAACCTGCAGTTTATAGCTTCCTGTGCCTTTGAGGTGAGGATTACACTCCTGCAGAGTCCCCGAGTTTGGACAGACGTCTTAAAACATGCATGTTTCCTCGCTGGGCCGAGCCGGTGGCCTCCCTGGCCCAGCACGAGGCCGTCACCGCACCACCCTCGGGAGAAGCTCGTAGGTTCCCTAGAGACACGGGCTCCCGTTCCCGCAAAGCCTTGCGCTCGTGCTTCAGACGGCGTTTTAGTGCGAGACGGCGCGTTGCGTGAACACTCTGGGCTTGTGTGGTTCAAATCCTGGCTCTGCCACTATGAGCCGTGTGTCTTGGGAAGACACTTCGTTACTTTATTCTGTAGTGACCACCCCCCCCCCATGTGAGAATGGTAGAAATAATAATCCTTACCTCACAAATGTCACTATTACTATTACTATAACCCACTCATTCCCCAATCCCTCTTCAGCTGTGCAATCGGGCTCTGGCATCTATGACTGTATCTCAGCCACCGGCTGGGACCCGCCTGTTTTCCGCTCACACAGCCTCCCGGGTGACCCTCCTGTGTTTGCCGTGGCCTCGGTGGACAGGCCCTAAGTCAGCAGCTTTGAAATGCGGTCCCTGTTGTTCCTCGGCAAGACTGCCCAGCGGAGGCACAGAGGCTGGAGCCAAGGACCTGAGGAGGGACACAGTCCAACTTCTCATTCTGCACACAAGGAACGTGAGCGTCCCGCAGCATGGTGAGGTGCACAGGGGCGCGTCAGCGCTGCCGTTTGTCACCATTAGTCGCCGCCAGGCGCAGAGATGCTCGGAGCATGCGGGACGCGCAGCAATGCTCACAACTCTTTGCACACGCTTTTCTCTCTTTTCACCTGAGGCTTTCTGTGAACCTGTCCAAGACCCTATAGGTAATTAAAGGCCATTCCTGTTTGGGTGTAAAAGGGCCAGACACTGGAGCGAACTGTCGTCCCCGGGCTTGAAGGGCGTGGGGCGTAAGACCCGTGTTAGTGCGTGTGGCCATTTGAACGCAGCTATCCCGCCCACTGATGCTTGGGGGACACGGATCTCCTACGAGACCTTCCCCTTGGCACCGTGAACCCCGCTGCCAAATGAGCAGAGACAGCTCCCGACAGAGCCCCCAGCCCCCAGCACTGGACTGCAGGGCGCAGGGCTCAGGTTCAACGTCACCATGTGTCTGGGTGGAGGCAACGTCCAATTATTTAATATCTCGTGAAGATCACGGCTTTAAGAGCACTCCAGAAAATTGAATCCCACATATCCAAACGACCTCCCACTGTTCTCTCTCAAACACAGCTCCGATCACGTCACTTTTCCACTCGGCGATGTCCCCCACCTGCTTCCTGCGGAGTCGGGGTGCAGCCCTTGGCTCCGTACCCAGGCTGCCCACGCTGCCGCCCCTCCAGCAGCACCGCCCGGCCTGCCCACACGGCGCCCAGCCTTCGGCCAGGCGGGGTCCGTCCCACCTCCTCGTCCCTCCCCGCCCTGCCTCCGCCCTGGTGGTCCCTGCTGCCTCCCACGCTCCCTCTCTCCTGCTTCCCTATCAACCCCCACCCATCTGCCAAGACCCTTCCCAAATGCCACTGTTCCTGAAGCTCTTGCCCCCTTCCCCAGTGGAGTGTGCCCTCTGAACTCCCAAAGCCAGGCCTGGCCCCCGCGACGTGTCTCTGCCTTGGACGGGTGGCCCAGGGAGCTGCACCGGCTCCCTGCCCTGCTGCCCACCCACCCGGGGAGCCCTGCCTTGAGCGCTGCACTCGCTGGGCGGCACGGCGCCTGGCACGTGCAACGCACGCCATAAATATTTGTGTCAGTGAATTGGCTTTGCTCTAGATTTCTGTCTGATTAGCTGCCCCGAGCTATTTGAGTCTCAATCCTCCCCCCACTGGGTGTAATTAAAAGGGCCATGTGGTCAGTGCAGACGCGCTGCTTCTGGGGCACGAGCCCCGCACGGTCCTGGGCACCAGGAGTCTGGCCCTGCTCTGCGGACTGACATGCTTTCTTACGGCCTCTGGGTGTTAACTGTTTCCAGCTTAACTGCCACCCCTGATCGGGCCCAAGCTTTGTCCCACAAGACAGAACTTCTGAGGTCGCCCCACTCCGTCTCCGCTGCAGACAAGAGGGCTCCTCCGCCCCACGTGGCCCTGCTCTCGCCGTTTCCCGAGCAGCCCGCCGGCAGCTGGGACAGCCCTGCCCGGTGGCAGCCCCTCGCCCCGCGGCAGAGAGCAGCTTTGTTTCCTGAGTCTTCTCTCAACTGCCCTGGGAGCAGAGAAAGGACAGGGCCTGGCCGGTCCTGAGAGGCCTTGGGACAGACCCCTCCCGCGAGCAGTGACAGCCGGCCCTCCCAGATTCCCCACCCCACCGTCAGCTCCCAGGCTCCAGTCCCCAGCCCTGCGCGCCCAGGTGGCGGAGACTTTGCTCCGCGGGGCATGGCGGACACTAAGGGTGGAGACGTCCCCTTCGGGAGGACCCGGCTCAGGACTGGCCAGAAGGGGAGCAGTGCTGAGTGTCAGACCCCTGCCATGTGAGGCTGGGGTCACAGGCAGAGAGGCCCGCCGCCCAGGAAGCAGAAGAACAGGGATCCAGGGGCTGATCCGGGCAGCCTGTCCCTCCAGCGGCTGTGGCCCAGCGTTAGGGTGGAGTCCCCGAGGGCAACGCAGCTCAGATCAGCCCCGTGCCACCGGCTCCGTGTGGTTGGGCCCCAGGGTCAGTAAGGAGGGAGGTGGGATTGGAAGGGGGCTCCTAGTCCAGCGTCCTGTCCAGTGCACTGAAGCTCCTCCAAGTCCCAGAGCCTCTGCCGAGCCACGGCCACGATGCTGTCCACCCCGAAGAATTAGTTGTCTTCGAAGATGCTGCCACCCCTCACTGTCCCCAAGCAGGGCTGGTGCAAAATGACAGGATACTCTGAAAGAATCCCCCTTTCCTCGGACCCCGGGCTCACTCTGTCATAGGTTCCAAGGTGTGTAAGGTTCCAATCGCTTCTGTGGCAAGTCACAAGGAACCTTAGTGGCCTAAAACAACACAGATCTATTATCTGACAGTTCCGGAAGCCAAAAGTCCCAAATGAGTCTCACGGGGGTAAAATCAAGGTGTCGGCAGGGCAGGTGCCTTTTCTGGCTGCTAGAAGTCACCTGCATTCCCTGGCTTGTGGTTTCTTCCTCCCACTACTCAACCTCTCGGGCTGTGGTCTGAATGTTTGTGCCTCCCAAAATGCATGCATTGAATCCTCACTCCCAAGGTGATGGTATTAGAAGGCAGGACCTTTGGGGGCGATCAGGTCGTGAGGATGGAGCCCTCACGGATAGGATTAGTGCCCTTATAAAAGAAACCCCAGAGAGCTTCTACCATGTGAGGACACAGCAAGAAAGCGTCATCTGTGAATCAGGGGACAGCACCCAGCAGGCACTGAACCTGCCAGTGCCTTGATCTTGGACTTGCCAGCCTGCGGAGCTGCAGGAAGTAAATCCCTGTCCATAAGCCATGCAGTCTACAGCAGGCTGAATGGACTAAGACGTCTTGCGTCCGTCCTCATGGCTCCTGCTACTGACTCGGGTCCTCCTGCCTCTCCTACAGGGACCCTGGTGGTGACAGCGGGTCCAGCTGAGCGATGCAGGAAAATCTCCCCATCTCGAGATCTTTGACTTCATCGCATCTGCAAAGTCCCTTCTGTGATGTGCAGTGACATTCACGGGTTACAGACGTCCCTGGAGCCTATCACCGGGCCTGCCACAACTAGCAATTGAAGTTAGCCTCATCTAGAACCTCATTCCACGTGTGATGGTGGTTCCACGTGGTTCCACGTGTGCTGCCTCAGAGAACTACACACTCACTGAGGCCGTGTCAGATGCACCCAGCGTCGCACTCCCAGCCTAGAGCCCGAGCTGGGCCACGGGACTCCCTGTCAACGGTGCCCGATGGAGGGTCCGTGTCCGCCCGGATCGTCAGGCTCCGTGCCGGGGGAGTCATCAGGACAAGAACCACCCACAGAACCAACATCCACTCCACAGAGATTTACCCCCTGAGCCCAGAAGGGTGGATCTTGGTGAGAACGGCGTCATTCTTGTGCCACAGGGTGAAGCTCCAGCTGTCTGGACCCAGCCACAACTTGTTTGGTGGCCTCTCCTCTCCCATGGTGGGACAGAATCAACAGTAACTGGTGACTTCCAGTTAATAGCAACAGCGATAGCAATTGACAAGGTACTAAGTGCTGAGCTCTTTACTTGCCTAATTTAGTTGATTTCTCTCAACCTCTCCAGAAGGTGCCGTATTATCCCCATTTTGCAGAAGAGAGGACTGAGGCTCAGAGAAGTGAAGTAACTTGCTCAAGGCCACACAGCTAGTAAGTGGTGGAGCCAGGACTCAAATCTAGGTTTTTCTGAATCCAAAGCCCATGGTTTTTGCACTCCCTTGTACTGCCCTTCAGTTACTCAACTGACATGGAGGGAACACAAACCCTGATTCTCCCTCCAAATCTCTCAGAGGCAGAGCTGACGGGCTGGGACGGTCCCTCATCTTCTGGCTGCATCTTGACTCTCCTGCATGCTCAGGCAGGGCTGCCTGTCTGCCGGAAGTGAATTCATCAGACCCGACTGTCCATTCCATTAAGGTTTTGAATGTGCAGCTGCCTGGGGACCCACCACAGGCACTTCCCAAATGTTGACAAAGCAAGGTCACCGTCAGCCTGGCTAGTCCCTGCACCACAGCAGCCCAACCACAGGAGGAGGGGACGCTGACCACCACTTCCCTCGCTGTCCCACACACAGGGGACGTGTACTGAGAAAGGTAGGAACAGCAAGAGTGTCTCTGATAGCAGTGTGACCCCATTTAACACGGGTCCCAATGCCATGGAGGTGTGGAAAGGATCATGTGGACGCAGGAATGAAAGCCACCTTCATTGAACAGCTTTAACTTAAAAGCTTTCCCTGGGTCCCACCACAGACATTCCACCACCCATGACACCCAACAAACCCCCAAAGGAGCAAGAAATCAGACAGATGACAGCACAAGTCTTGCCCACTTTGCCCTGACGCCCCTGAGGTCTGTTTCAGTCTGCCAGCTGAAACAAGACATTCTGAGAACCAGAGGAGCCTCAAGAAGTTCCCCATGGTGCACATGAGGACAAAATAGCAGGAACCACTCAAGCAACTATTTGAATTTTGATTGCATTTTCCCGGTAAAAGGTAATTTTCCACGGGTCTCTGGAGTTTCTGCCCATCTTACAAGTGAGGCTCTGACTGCTGTTCATTCTGCTCTGTTTCCAAGGGTATTTGCGTAGAGGACAGCCTTGGAAGACAGAGATGGGGTCTCCCTTGGGACCGAAGGGCTCCATGCTTACTGCCCTTCATAAAAGATTCCGGTTTGCTAAGCCCAGGGTTCCTTTCCTGCAATGCAACCTATGCTATGTTCAGGCATCATCTGGCCTTTTCACATCACTTTATGGGAACCGACCCAAACATGCTGATTCTCTGGCTACAGCTATTGCTGTGAGTAATAAACTGTTCTTCATCTCTGACTCAGGAGTCTCCCGTCTTCTGGCTGCACCCATGCAGGCTAATTTGTCTGCTGGTAAGCAAGCTAAAATCTCAGACCACTCGCAGTTCCCGACACGACACCTCCCAGCAGGGCCTTGCCCTGACTTCCGCCTCTGTGCATGGCCACAACCCCAACAGGCTGCAGGTGTGCGACCCTGCCGGGTGGGCGGGGCTGGGTGAAGGGCCAGCATTCATCAGCAATAGCTGCAGATACTTCAGTGAAGGAAACCAGTTTGGAAGGTCAAAATCACACCCTCCAAACAAGCTGACGGCGGGTGTCGATGTTCACGTGAAACACGTGAAGTGTGATGAATGACTGCACTGCTACACCAGCCTTAGTTGTCGTGCTGGAGTCTCTTCGTTGGCCACTGGCAGGCAGCTGTAGCATGTCTCAGTAACCGGCAAGATCCCTGAGCCTTGATCCCAACATTTGCAAGCAGCACTCAGCGTTTGTAACAGTGACGGGGGCACTGCTCAGGAGTGGGGACTACCTTAACGCAATCTTCCAGAGCATTCTAGTCCTCTGGGGCTTTGTTCAGACATACTACTCGTTTGCTTATTTATTCATCTATTTATTGCAAAAGGGGCTTAAGGCAGTTTGCGAAGGTCTATAAAATTCAAAAGATCGCAACTTAAAAGAAAGAAAAACAGCTCCCCAGAGCAAAGCGAAGACCCCCGGCAGCTAGGTGAGATGGAGAAACCAGTCACGGGCCCTGCGGGTGCCCTCCTGCCCGGGAGAGCGCAGGACAACTGAGAAGTGCAGAGGGAGGATGGAGGGGCTCAGCGGTAGCCTCCACACAGCCCGGGAAAGAATCGGTGCACCTGGGGAGGTCGATAGAAATTATGCAAATCGTAACACAAAGAGAGATTAAAAAGAAGACGAACAGAGTATCTGAGAACTGTGGGAAAATACCAAGCAATCTAACATACGTGTCATTGGAATTCCAGAAGGATGAGAGAGAGAGGAGGGAGAACAGAGCAGAAGAATGATCTGAACAGACAGTAGACAAGAATTTTCCAAAAATAAAAAAAAAGACACCAAACCAAAAGTCCCGGAAGCTCAGAGAGCCCCAGCAGGATGTGAATGCACCTGCTTCTCTCCACCCCTGCTGCCTCTCTCCTCCTCCGGACCTGTAGCCCAAACTGCTGGAGGAGCCTCAGGTTATCTTCCCTCCTCCACCCTTGTCCCCCGCTGGCCACTTTCCAAGCAGCAGTCAGAGTGCTGTCTCAAAGAACAGACATCATTCCCCAGCTTGGTGCCTTCGGTGGTCCCCGTGGAACTTGCGACTAAACCCAAACTGCTCCCCGTGGCCTGTGGGCCCTGCGCTCTCTGGCCCCCAGCTCTCCGCTCCTGACACTCACGCATCTACGACTCCAAACACGCGGCTTGTTTCGGTCCTTCCACACGTCAGGCTCACCCACCCCTGGTTCCTGGCCCTCCTGTGCCATGTGCGGCCCTCAGAACCGCACGGGGCTGGCCCCTTCCCATCCAGTCGCCAAGTCTTAGCGTGAACACGGCCCCCTCGGAGATGCTTTTTCAACCTGCCCGCCAAGGAAGTTCGCCTAAGTATTTTTTTAACCGTGTTATTTTTACTTCCATCTTAGTACTTATCACGACCACAAATTATCCAGCTTACTTATTTGTTTGTTTACTTGATTATTTTCTTTCTCCTGGGACTAGATTTATGCTCTTTGAGAGAAGAGAGCAATTCCTTCTGTGGCCTCAGTGTCTCGAACAGCACCTGATGGGATTCAGGCGTTCAAGACATTCATTGACTGAATAAGTAATCAGATGAATGGAAGAATAAATAAATACTCATTAGTGGCATGAGCTCAGAAAAAGGATGTAATGGGGGCATGCTCAGTGTTTACGTTCTTGTAGTAAATGCTAGAGATTGCTTTTAGTTATGTAGTTACACAGCTCAGCTGATAGTAAAACCAGCCATGTGGGAACAGATAATTTATTGAGTGATGGTGATGTCTCAGTTCCTCATTCTAAGGGGCCTGTCCTTTCTGATTATTCATATCTCATTGGTTTCCTGGCTTTATA
The DNA here is from genome assembly GCF_041146395.1 of Eulemur rufifrons. Classification (NCBI taxonomy): domain Eukaryota; kingdom Metazoa; phylum Chordata; class Mammalia; order Primates; family Lemuridae; genus Eulemur; species Eulemur rufifrons. The sequence goes on from NC_090993.1 coordinate 12,564,795, forward strand.
GATATCACCCAGAATCAAACTATAAATGAGCATCGGAAGATTGAGTAAATACAAGTATTTACCTAAATTCCCTAATACAACCTTGACCTAGTTTTAGATGACATGTGAGTAAGGCCCAGCCCCTTCCTCTGGAGTGAGTGCTGGCAGGTGTCACCATTATTGTCTTACATGCACGTCATTGAGACACCATCCCCCGCCTCCTGGGTTCCCCGGCCCCACCTCACCTTGCCCTGTCCTTGCGGCTCCTCCCCTACTCTCTCTTTTCTCCAAACCGTGTCCCCCTCTGTAGCCATAGGTGAAACCGAGAGGCAGTGCTAGTGATCTCTTAGGTCCCCTCCGTCCCTCAAACTCTTTGTCTTATTTGTCCTAAACAGGTGCTTTGGCTCCCCTCATTCCACCTTTGATTTCCTGTTCCCACTACCTCATTCTAGCTGGGACAATAGGTACACGCCACTGTGCCCAGCTCATTTTTTTCTATTTTTTTTAGTAGAGATGGGGTCTCGCTCTTGCTCAGGCTGGTCTCAAACTCCTGAGCTCAAGGGATCCTCCTGCCTCGGCCTCCCAGAGTGCTAGGATTACAGGCATGAGCCACCGCGCCCGGCCCTGTCCCCACTTTTTTAGAGTAGCTGTCAGCTAACCCTCTATTTCTTCCATGCATAATTACTCTTCAGCTGATGCCGTGGCCATCTGTCATGGTTTAGATCTGCACACAGCATTCTGCTGCATTTTTACAGTTATTCAAAATGTACACTAAGCAACGACAAAGGGCCATTTGTTACAAAATCATCTCACAACTTGCTGTGCAAGTTTAGCAAGCTCTTTCATTTCAAGTTTCCTCGTCTGCAAAATGAGGAGGCTGCAATTTGTTAGAAAACAGCCAACCCTAGAAAATAAAAATCAAAAATCCCTCACAATTTTGCTGGAAAGAGCTTTGCAAAAGAAAATTCCAGATGGGGAGGGATGAATCTGTTAAAGCTCCTTCCCAATGTCTGTCTGGATTCTCTGCTTCTCTTTAGGTGCCCTGGTTACAACTGTCATAACCTCTGCCACTATCTGGACGGGCCCTTCAAATGTGGCTAAAGAGTGGATTGCGTGCCGGGCGTGGTAACTCACACCTGTAATCCCAGCACTTGGGGAGGCCGAAGTAAGAGGATTGCCTGAGGCCAGGAGTTCAAGACTAGCCTAGGCAACATAGCGAGACCCCGTCTCTACAAAAAAATTTTTAAATTAACTGGGCGTCGTGGTACATGCCAATGGTCCTAGCTAACCTGGGGAGACTGAGAGGGGAGGATTGCTTGAGCCCAAGAGTCGGGGGCTGCCGTGAGCTACGATGATGCCACTGCACTCCAGCCTGGGCAAGACCTCATTCCTTGTCTCTAGGGGGAAATAAAAGAGTGGATAAAGTACTCTCTTTGCTGCTTTATAGAACTCAGACACAAACTACGATAAAATTCAAGGTACAAACAGCAAACAGGTTTCTTTTCAATCCTAGGAAAGCAGCAAAAAGCATTTGTCTAGAATTCCGTTCTCCTCAGGGCCCTGTGCTCTAACACAGAGGCTCATACAGCTTTGCAGATACTTCCGGCCCCTCAGATACTCCGCCCATCTCTGCGTCAGGTGGTTTCTGAGCACCATATGGTCTCCCAGCACCCAGAATTTGCTGAACCTAAAGATCCAGGTTGGTGCCCAGGGTAATCTAATTCACAGCTCTGAGACCTGCTAGAGTCCATTTATTGGGGGGGACACACCCACTTCTCAGATGACTTGCAGTGACAGTCATGGGCCCAGCACCCGGGGCCCTCAAAGTGGTCCCGTTAGGGTTTTTCAAACCTTCCTGTACATGCAAATCACCTAGGATCTTGCTAAAATGCAAATCCTGAGTCAGTAGAAGTGTTGTGGGATTTAAAATTCTGCAATTCCAACAAGCTCCTAGGTGATGCTGATTCTGCAGGGCGGCAGACCACACTTGGAGTTACAAGGTCAAAAATTCAAGTTTTGGGATTCTTGCCTTCTTTCCTCAAACCCACTTTTTGTTTCCCAGATGTGTGGAGTGATAAGGAAAGCATGTTTCTAAAAAACAAAAAAAGCATTTCAAATGGCGTAACATAAGCGTTCTTTGTAATGGTTGTTCCTGAATTACAGACCTGCTTGGAATGAAATCTCAGCATAGGTCAGGGCTACAGCCAAGGAGGCTTGGAGACAGAGGTGAGGCTGGCACAGAGATGGACATGGCTTTGCAGCCTCTGGTGATGGGCCCTGGCTCCTCTTCCCAGGGGTCTGAGCAGAGTCGCCATTGGTTCTTAGCCAATTTGGGGCAGATGGAACAGAAACCAGCCTAGGCACTTCTTTTTCCAGAACTGCAGAGTTGGTGAAAGATTGAACTTCTCAACAATTCAGGCTTCCACTCAGAACGAGCACATTCCCGTGCCACACGCTCTGAGAGCCCTGACGATTTCTGTGCAGGTGGACTCTGCAAAGCCTCCGCGTAGAGTCCGCGCTGGCTCGCAGCATTCAGCCACGGAGCTGCAGACGCCAGGCCTCCCAGAGCGCGGCCAAGCACTTCTCTCCACCTGACTCTCTCTGCCCACCCAACCCCACTCACAAATGCTCAGGTGGACCCCCCAGCCTTTGTCTTTTCATGGCCCTTAAGACCCCAGCGGGGATAGCGTGCAATAGCTGTACATGTTAAATCAGTTTTTGAGGGAAGGCAAATCCCTAAATAGTAGTTAAAAATATAAAAATCTGAATATTTGTGATCCTCTTTTAAAAAATAGTTCTAACAATAATGTAATCAATCTAGCATACAATAGTTACTAGAAACAAGACAATCCACCTTATTACTACTCCCTATGGTCCCCATCCACGTGTATTTTTCATTATTTGTATATTTTTGCTACTGGGAAAAAACAGGTATCATCTTTATGGAAGATCATTTGGAAACATTAATTAGATGTCTTAAAGTCAGGTATCTTTGAAACAGCAATTCGATATCTAAGGAAATAATTAACAGCGTAGGCATAGATTTACCTAGAAAAATGTTTGTAATAGCAGAAGACTTAAATCAACCTAAAGTTTGGCATTAGGGAGTTGATTAAATAAAATGATAAATCCTTAATGACAGAACGGCACGCAGCCATCACAAATGATGTATATTAATTGTTAGTAGAGATATTTATATCATATTATGAAAGGAAAATGGGCAGTTTCAAAACAAGTGTACAGTAGAATTTTAGAAGGAAAAACTTCAAAGTGGTAGAAATGTGTTCTCTGCAAATTGGGATTTGGGAATGATATTTAATTTCTCCATTTCTACATCTATAATTCTAATTTTTAACAATGAGTATTTATTACTTGTTAAGGTAAAAAGGTGTTTTTAGAGAACTACAAATATTAAAATATGTAGGGCCAGACATGGTGCTCTGCTCCTGTTGTCCCAGCCCCTCAGGAGGCTGAGGCGGGAGGATCGCTTGAGCCCAGGAGTTCAAGCCCAGCCTGGGCAACATAGACTCCATCTCTAAAAAAATTAAAAATTAAAAAACTTTTTAAAAAGTACACCTATGATCACAGTGCAGCTACCATTACATTTCTGCCTTTGTCGTTTATGTCTTATTCTTTTAACGGAGGCGGTCTTTGCTCTGAGACTTGAAAAGCTAAAATACCTCTTTTACAAAATAAGGTCAGATGGGGTGCTGGGAGGCCATCTGCCCTTTGGCAGAACCTCAAGACGTGGAAATGAGCCGAACCCGCATCTTTCCTGAGTTTTCCAGGCCACACTGTCACCCTCCTTGCTCTCACAGGGAACAGTAATTCTGAGACCCTGGAGAGATTTTCTTTTCACGCTCTTCTGTGCTCCCTGGCTCTCAACTCCTGAAGAAGGGCTTAGCTAGCATCCCATAACCTCAGCTCAGGGGTCAGCTTCTGCCCATGCTAATTCAGGGCCGACCATCTGTACCCAGCAGGTCAGAGTCACCCCTGAAGCAGGAGGTTCTGACATTGACATTCTGTGACACATCATGCTAAGGAAGAGCTATGGCCCAAGGTGACCCTTTCCCCCTGGCTTTGGGAACATACAAGACTCCATAATCAAGCTACAAAAAGATGAAATCTCTCCTGGAAAGCTACCTTTCCCTGTCCTATTTTTCACAACACACAAAACTTCACATCAGAAGTTTTTTGAAACGGTTCATCTTCTCCCAGGAGAAGCAGCATATACAAATGTGTTTCACCAAGACCTAAAGTTTTTTGCACTGTTTTTAAAAGGTGATGGTAAATCTTGTTTTAAAAATAGATTTCCGTGTCACATATATGTCTCTTTACCGAAGAATCTCTAATCACAAGGCAAGTTGCAGTCACACCAGAGAGGAATTAAAGCAAGGCTTTGATGAAGGCTTCTCCAATCACAAGAATGTCGCTGTCCCGATTCTATTAATAGTTCTGGGAGTGCAGTGAGGCTTTGCCGTGGATTCTGGGATTTTTAGATAATAACAAAAAAAAATTCCAGAGATTTAAAGTTTTACTGAAGAACTTAAATTGCCAAGAATGGGAGTCTGAAATGGAGTGTTCTAGGCTGTCTTTCGAAGGTAGCCACCTGCACAGCTGACGGGGTGGGCTAGGTGCCCAGCCAGAAAGCAAGACCTCGAGTTCGCACTAGGCTCCCTCCTTTGTCTTTTGTTTTGATCACCAGCCCCTAGTTGAGATGCTCAAACTAAGCGCTCGATAATTTCCCTTTCTTTAGAAAACAACAGCACTTGCTGAAAGAGAACAGCAGAGCTTCTATTCATTCTGGAAAACAGGTGTTCACAAAAGCATTTCAGAATGTCCCTGCTGGATTGGGGAGGATGTCTTAGCTCCCTGAAGCAGCATCACTAGATAAAAACTAAGACACTAGATCCTACGTACTCCTATCCCCACAGGTTACATATACCACATGTGCTTCCCAGACCTCCTCACAGCTTTGCATTGTGGGTCGAGGACACACATTTTTATAAAACTGCTGTTGATACCGAGCCAGGGATGACCAGCGATTTTCCTCACATGCCCTTGGTTCTTGAAACCGAAGCTCATTATCCAACTCACTTTTCCACGGAAGACACTTAATTCCTCTTATGATTGCAAATTCTCAACTATTAATGTCTTTGGTTTCCACACTTCTCTAATTCTGACCATTTGAGTGGCAACACCTAGAATTAGTTTTGGCCCTCTAGGCTGTGAAAACTGAAGTTTGCGAAAGCTGAATGGGAGATACAGAACCTGTACTTCTTGTCTTGGTAATTGATCACAGCCTCTTGGCAAATGATTTATTTGTAAAATGATGTCTGTTCACTGAAAAGATGAAATAAGTACGGCAGCTACAATTATCATGAAGCAATATGCAACAAAATGTCATATGAATGATAACTAACTCAAGGCAGACATTCTGATTCAGCTCAAAGCTATTGTAGACTCAGCATAAACAGTGTCAAAAGTTGCCAGCTCATGTTTTCTCCAGGTAACCAAGTCAATGAGGCCAGATAAGCGCTCTTTGCTGCTGTCCTATAGCTTTCTGCAAGTCCATTGGTTGTAAGTGTGAGGACCATACAAATAATAAGTAACATTTAAGGTACTGTGCTAGAAGCTAAACATACAGTATTATACTTAATCCTTACCACAAGTATCTGAGTCAGATATTATTTTCGATGGCGTTAAAATTGTGCCTAAACTCGTAAATTACAAGCCCTAAGATTTGGATCCAGGCCTGTGTAACCATAGAGCAGTTTCTCACCAGAGGCACCCTGACATTTGGGACTGGATAATTGTTTTGTGGAGTTTTCCTGTGCATTGTAGGATGTTTAGCAGCCTCCCTGCTCTCTACCCACTAGATGCCAGCGGCACTCCCTAGGTACAACAACCAAAAATGTCTCCAGACATGGCCAAATATGTGGGAGGGATTGGGGTGGGTGGTGCAAATCGGCCCCAATTGAACCTGCTCTAGAACTAGGGGTTTGACTCCAGATTTCTCTTCCTATCTACTATGCAAATTTTCCTCTCAAAGGTGGATTTCTAAAGTGTTTCCCCCTTTTTTCTAATTAATTTTAAAATGTTAAATTATAATAAAAATGTGTTCATTGTAGCAGATGAAACTATATACAGTCATTATATATGAACAAATCTATACAGGCGAGCTTAGTATCTCAGTCTCCTCCTCTTTGCACCTGTGCTCCTGTTTTTGCCTGTTTCCAGTTGGATGACACAACACAGCCTTGGAAAATTGCTTTATTTTCTTGTGTCTCTCCTCCCCAACCCAAATGCATATTTCTGGCTGGGCTGTTTGGAGAACGCTTGCCTCTTCTGGGCTGCAAGTTTACTGGCAAGAGCACAGTGTCTGATAAAGTGTCTGAATGTGCAGGTGCAGGTAGGGGCCCTAACTGGGGATTCTCACTCTGCCAGGCCTGTCTCCCCGATCCCTGGACTTAGAAAAACCGACCTCAGTCTTGTGCTGGGTCCAACCAAAGACCTAACCAGAGTTTGCCGGCTTCTCTCTTTGTCCGAGTATCAGATACAAGGACACCTTGCCGGCGTAAGTTGCTGAGTGGCAGAGGGAAGAGGGGGTTCTGCTTGCCTTACACAGAAAGGAGCCCTCAGGGTAACTTACTAGTCAGAGGTCGGGACCTAAAGAGCCCTGCGTCTGCGTTTTCGGTGCCCTTTGTGTAGAATCCTAAAATCTCAGGTGAGAGGGGACCTGGTAAGTCATTTCCCCCTACCATTTCCATCCTCAGCATCCAGCTCAGAGGACCTGGAGTTCATTAAGTGTTTGTCAAATGACTGATTGATGGAATGGATGAATGTGTGGGATAATTCCTGCTTGACCCTCTGCCAGCCCTCCAAGGAAGAGGCCAAGAACTTTTCTCCTTGCACCCTCTTCCTTGGCACCCGTGCCCCCAGGCCCTGCCCAGCAGGCGCTCACCTTGTGCTGTTTCCACATGGCCCCCAGCGGCTTCACCTCGTGCTTGCCGTGCCTGCCCTCTTCCAGGCACAGGTAGCACACCGGCGTTCGGCAGCTCACGCAGTACATGCTGTAGTTTTCCATTTCATGTTCCGGGCACGTGGGGAACTTGCGGGCCGCGCTGCCCGCAGCGGCCCCGGCCCCGGCGCCTCCAGGGCTCTTGCAGCCGCTGCCTCCGCCGGGGGCGCCCTGGACGGCGCTGGGGGGCGCAGGGGCTGCTTCCGCGGGCGCAGGCGCGGGCGGCGGCGGTGGCGGCACCAGGCGATGCTTAGCGAAAGGTCCCCGGGAGGGATGGCACTTGAGCTGGCAGGCAGCGCAGTAGAGCACGTCGCACTGCTCGCACAGCGTGGCGGCCGGCTCTGGAGGGGTGCGGTCGCACAACTGGCAGATGGCCACGGCCGCGACTGCGGACGCCCCCGCGGCGGCCCCGCGGCCCTGCTGGTACCGCTGCACGATGGCCTCGAGCAGCCGATTGCGCTGGAAGCCGCGCAGGCCGCGGTGGTCCAGGGAGGCGCTGCGGTGGCACTGCGGGCATGTGATGGAGCTTGAGGACGAGGACAGCGTGGAGCAGGCGGCGCCCCGGGCCGCGGCGGCCGAGGAGCCGGGTGGCGCGGGCACCATGGGCAGCACGCGAACCCCGTTGGGGGACTTGAGGCTCGGGGTGTAGGACCCATAGCCGCTGTCTGTCTCGCTGTACAAGCTCAGCTTGTCCGCGTGGTCTCCGCCACCTGCCGCACCGCCGCCCAGGCCGCCAGCTGCGCTCCCGCCCGCACCGCTGCTGGCCGCGCCGGCCGCCGCGTCGTGGTCCAGGGGGGCAGCGGCGGCGGCGGCGGCGCCGGCGGGCAGCCCCGAGCCCCGGGAAAGCAGGAGCGGCTGGGGCAGGTGCTGCTCGCCATCCGGGGTCTGCACCGCGATAGTGCGGGCGCAAGGCAGGCAGACGTTGTGGGAACAGGGTAGGATGATGGGCTCCCGAAACAGGGATCCGCACACGGGGCACTTGAGCTCTTCCTCCATCGCGCCGCCGCTGCCTGCGCTGCTCGGGGCTGGAGGGGACTGGCCGGGCTCCCGACAGGGGCAGAGGAGGACACGCCTGGTTAGCACCGGTGACACGCGGGCGGGGGCATCACGCGGGCGTGACTACTTCACGCCGAGGGGCACGCCCCTTTCTCTGTCCGGTGGCCACCGCCCTGCGATGATTGGGGCAAGAGAAGGGAGGGGTCCTCACCTCCTGCCGGGGCTCCTGCACCGGCGGCTTCCACCTGCGGCAGGGTCCAGCGCCGGCCGGCTGCCCTCGCGGTGGCCTGCGAGGCGCGGGAGGTGATGAATCAAGACCGGCGCGCGCCCCTCGCCGCGCCAGGACCAGCGGCCAGGCTGCTGTTCTGCAGCTCTCAGCCCCTCGGCTCGGGTGGGCGACACCCCCAGGCCCCCTTTTGTCGCCGCCCCTCCCACTACCGGGCGAGCGGCCGGTGGGCAGGAGGCGCAGGCCGCGGCGGGGCGGGGATCAGCACCAAGCGGCGGCGGACAGCGCCCGCGACCCGTGGCGGGGCCGGAGCTGCGCGCCCAGGGACCGCCGGGCCGCCACCCGCGGGGCCTCGTCCTCGGTGCGGGCCGGCCCGGAGCCCGCGCTGGCTGTCCTCGGCGGCTGTGGCCCGACTGACCCGCTTCCCGGGGTCCCGGCGGCGGCTCCTGCGGCGCCCCTGACCTTGGCCGCGCGACGCCGCGCAGGCGGGGGAGGGCGAGCGCTGCTGCCGGGAATCCCCTCCCGCCCCCGCCCCGCGCCGCGGAGTAGTAATTTCCCGGGCAGGGAGTGGTGGGGGAGGGGACGGCGGAGGCGCCGGCTCCGCTAATGGGCGCTCGCCGCTTGCTGCTGGGGGATCGAGGGCAATGCTAAGGGCCTCGCAGAGAGGATCATTGTTAATAACGAGCCATTATTTGGAAAGAAATTGCATCTTGAATTAGCACAACGCCCCTCCCGCCCCGCCCCTGCCATCGTCTCCCTCGCCCCCGCCCACCGCCACGCAGGGTAAAACGGGGCTCTGCAGCGCCAGCCGTTCAGAAAGGGACAGGCACCTGCTTGGACAGTCGCTTCCTAAAACGATGGCAAAGCAAAAAATGCAAGTCACAAAATGTCGCCAGCCTGAAGTCACAGGGTGAGGTTTTATTCGTGAATTGAACCACGAGCCATTTTGTCTCTGCGTTCCGTGCCCGTCTGCGGCGCTCGGTGCGGTGCCCAGGCGGGGCGAGGACGCGCGGCGGGTCACACTCGGGGCTCCCCGGCGGGCGCGAGAACGCGTGCGTGGGCTCCGGCCCTCGGAACCGAGACCCGCCCGGCCCGGCCCCAGCCCACCGCGGGCGTGGCCTTGCGCTGCGGGCGGGAAGTCGGCTCGCGGGAATGTCAGTTTTATGAATGGAAAAAACCTCCATATTCTCCAACGCCAGCCGCGAGCGGCGGGAACGGCCTCCCCCCCGCGAGCCCGGGTGTGGGGTCCTCTGCGGCTGGGAGGCAGGGTGCGCGAGGCTGGGTGCGGGAAGGCAGGACTGGGGGGGGCGGAGCAAGGTGCGAGAAGGCAGGGTGTTGGGGGGCCAAGGTGCGGGAGGCTGGGCGCGGGGAGGGGGGCAGGGTGCGGGGAGGCTGCCGCGGGAAGGCTGAGTGCGGGGAGGCAGGGCGCGGAGCGGGACAGGGCGCGGGGAGGCAGGATGCGGGGGGACTGGGTGCGGGAAGGCTGGGGGGGCAGGGTGCGGGGTGGCAGGATTTGGGGGGGTGCTGGGTGCGGGGAGGCTGGGCGCGGGGAGGCTGGGGGGGCAGGGTGCGGGGTGGCAGGATTTGGGGGGGTGCTGGGTGCGGGGAGGCTGGGCGCGGGGCGGGGATGAGCAGAAGGAAGGGCTGGCAGCGCAGCCGGCTCTGCCTACAGAAGTTTCACGCTGGCATGAAACAGACACAAATTAGGACATCGTTTATTTAACAGCGACATGAATATTGAAGCCAGGCGTCCCGCTATTCCCAGTCTCTCCAGTACTCCAGACAAAGACGAGCAGCACCGCGGGGCGTGGGCCAGCCGTCCTGGGTGAGGGAGCAGCGCAGGCCGGCCCGGTCACCGCAGGAGAAAGCTGCAGCCTTCGCAAGGGCTCGGTGCAGTCAGAGGGACAGGAACAGCCAGAGGGGAGACCGCGGGGGAGAGGTGTGGCGACGCGCCCCTGGCAGCAGGCAGTAAGGCCAGAGCCTTGGGAGTCAGGAATCCGGTGAACAGCCCCACTCTGGGCAGCTGGATCCTAGATGGGGACCCTGACATGTCAAATGAATATTGTAATAACAGGCATAAGAACTAAATGAGGTAATTATAAACACAGACAGCACGTCCACTTTCTGTTTTAAAACCCTGAGTCTTCAGTTCAGCTTTGCCCACTGTTGGACAGCTTGCTTCCGCTTTGTCTCAAAGTTGAAGACCAGGCCAGCCTAATGCCAGCCAGAGCGTCACACAGCCTTCATGGACCTGAGTCCCCCCTCAACTAGGTCGGGGGTGCTAGGACAATTATTTAACCAGGCATCAGTAGCCCCAGGTGAGATACGGTGACAGCCCTGTCCTAATCTGCCTTGCATAGATAAAGCCACAATAAGCAGGATCCTGCCTGCAACTCTTTGATAAGCCTTCAGGAAAGTTGCTAGGGAATCTGCAGTGTTGGGTCAGAGATGCTGTCACGGGGTATCCATAGGTCTGTAATTGGATGCACTTAGGGAGGCATTTCTGTGACTCTAGCAGCGTGATCATGCACTCCAGGTCAGCCAGCCTCCTGGTGACTACAAGGGAAGTCTTAATGGTTCTTACTGTGAACAGGGCTGCCCCTGACCAACAGTCATGTGTCTGAGATCTATTTTGCTTTGTCATTTTCAGACCAAGGCAAATTGGTTGGTGGGGGTTGAGCCTGGCGGGGTGGGGAAGGGGGGGGACGATGCAACTCTTGCCCAGCACAGAAGGACTTGCGATTAACCAGCTCCACCCTGGCTGAGCCTGGTTTTGTTTTCCGTGGGCAGGAAGCTCATCTAGTACATCAGGATTCTACTCATATGCATTTCCCACATGCCCTTGTCAACCTAAATAACAGAGAGAGGCTCTCTCAAAGAAAAGAAATGTATTTGGAAGTGAAGCATCGCAATGGAAATACACACGCCATAGCAAGCTATATGCATGTTCAGGGAGGTCAAGGAAGACAAAGGTTTTTCTTGTTTGTTTGTTTGTTTGTTTTGAGACAGTCTCGCTTTGTTGCCTAGGCTAGAGTGAGTGCCGTGGCGTCAGCCTAGCTCACAGCAACCTCAAACTCCTGGGCTTAAGCGATCCTCCTGCCTCAGCCTCCCAGGTAGCTGGGACTACACCATGCCCGGTTAATTTTTTCTATATATATTTTAGGTGGCCAGATAATTTCTTTCTATTTTTAGTAGAGACGGGATCTCGCTCTTGCTCAGGCTGGTCTCGAACTCCTGACCTCGAGCGATCCACCCGCCTCGGCCTCCCAGAGTGCTAGGATTACAGGCGTGAGCCACCTCGCCCCGCCGACAAAGGTTTTTAAAGGAAAAAAGGAGGAGGATTAAACAATTGTTTTGAAATAATCATCTTTGGCTACAAAGATCAATAAAGAGGGTGACCCCAGTCGACGGTTGGACAGGCAGTTGTTGGGCAGATGTCCTTGAAGAAGTATTTTTTTGTGTAAGGTTGTGATGGCCTTTGTGCCAGGTTGTGCAAGGTTGCGGAGTCTCTTGTGACAGTTTTTGGTAGCAGGCATTTATGCGTGAGAACCCTCCCTTTGAGGCCTTCTCCAGCTCTATTTGTCAGGGTTTTTTAACATTAGTGACTCCATTTTGATTCTGACAAGTTGCACACCCTCAAGCCCTCTCCCGCCCCCTCCGCCCCCCCCTTACTTCTGTGACCTGAATCAGCTGAGCCGTGCACTGTGCCATTGCTAAGGCATCCGGGGGACTGGCGTCCTACACCTGCTTTGTTTGAGCTGAGGTCACACAGCTAGTTTCAGTCCTTCGCTGTATATAACCATAGTTATAATACAACCATCATTGTCAATGTCATCTAGAAAAAGTCCTCTTTCTGTCCTAGCTGTGTCATGAACCATATTATATCGGGAAGTCATTTTATTTCTCTGAACCTGTTTCTTCCTCTAATAAAAGTTGGGGATAGAAGTCACTGAACTTTAAATTGTCTTCTGGTTCTAAAGTCTCTGTGTATAGGCTGTTGTTAAGAATGACAGATCCCCCTTTAAAAATGCCTCTCATGAAGAAATCTGATCCCAAAATTGAATGACATATCCATTTTTTTCAAGTCACTAATGGATATTATGAAAGGCTGGGCTGTGCAGTGGATAAGGCTAGTGATAATATTTGCAGTGTAACACTTCACAGTATGCAATGATATTCTCACCATGAAAATCTCATTTAATCCTCCCAACAACCCTGGAAAGTAGGCATCAATTTAAGGCATCAATTTAAACTTCCTCAATTTAAAGATGTGCATATTTTTACATTTTAATGTTGCTGACATCAAACAGTATATACTACCATTGACACATACTCCTCCTGGCCCCACTGTGACCTTGAAAATTTCTTATGAAACTGCTAGTCTTATTAAACTGCTAGTTCCCATGACTTAGAGACTAATGTACACTAGTAATTAAAACTCCACAATCCATTGCCACCAAGTCAGAGAAAAACCGACTCTACCATGAGTTACCTTTGGATAAAGTAATCCAGGACGGTTTTTACACTTACGTGTCCTAGAAACACTCTGGAGGCAGACTAACATAACCCCTTCTCCCAAAAAAGCACAAATAAGTTAAATAATTTACTGCAGCTAACACAGCAAGTGAGCAATCAGTCAGTCTGCATTGCCTTCAGAAGCCTTGACTTTCAAGCATGAAGTAGAATGGAATTAAAGCCTTTATCAGCTAAACTTAGGTGCTGTAATTTCAAGGATAAGAATCTCTAAAACAGATTTTTAAATTAAATGGTATTTTTTCCTTTAGTTTAGTTTTCTTGGTTTGTTTGGGCTTTTTGGGGAGTTTTGCTTTGTTTTGTTTTTATAATGCAATGAATTCAGGGAATTTAACAGAAATATACAGCCCAGGGGCCATAGGTCTAAAGTAGTTTGCATTTAGCTCAAAGAAAATGACCATAACGAACATCTATGCACAGGACACCAAAGCTTCTCTGTGGCAGTTAATGAGGAACAATTATCACTAGCAGCACAAAGCCCTCTCTCCAGGGTGTACAATTGGCCTCTTTTCCAGAAAACTGATTCTACTGACTAATCATAAAATCCAGGCACTTTCCCCTTCAAGCTTCCTTGATTCCTGCTTGCCAACCTTCTGTTTTAATTTTCTGAATACCAAATGATGACCACCCACTCTCATTCTGAACCCATCCTCTCTACAGATCAGGGGACCCGGGCTTAGAAAGCCTGCCTTTCCCTCCTGCCGTCTTTTGCAAGCGAAAGACTTTAGAAGCAAACTCCAGATGAAGCAAATTGATATCAATTTACAGGAAAGTTTATATACCCAGGGTATCTTTATAAGTGCATGAAAACTAAATATTATTACCACAAAGGCAATGTGGGCTCCATGTATTCCCTCCTGGTTACAAATGTCAGTCCTAAGAATTATAATAGCATTTTAAACTTCTTTTTTTTTTTAGGAGACAGGATCTCACTCTGCTGTCCATGCTGGAGTGCAGTGGTGTGATCATAGTTCACTGTAACCTTGAACTCCTGGGCTCAAATGATCCTCCTGCCTCAGCCTCCAGAGTAGCTGGGACCACAGGTACATACCACCATGCTGGCAAATTTTTTTTTTAATTTTTTTTTTTTTTTTTTTGTGGTAGAGATGAGATGGGGGGGCTCCCATGGGAGGGCCTATTTTGCTCAGGCTGGTCTCCAACTCCAGGGCTCAGGCAATCCTTCTGCCTCGGTCTCCCAAAGTGTTGGGATTACCGGCGTGAGCCACCACACTGGGCCCATACGTTACACTTCGTGACACCCTTTCATATATATAATTTGATGTAACCTCACAGCAGTACAGACTGGCCTGGGAGACAGTGAAACCAAAGGAAAGGCCCCGCCCCACGTGGTAGGTTCTCGCCACCCATGCTAATACAACTGAATCCCAAACTCGGTCCCTTGTTTAGTCCAGGGGCGGCACCTGACCAGGCTGGGCCAGGCAGAGTCTTTTCTTCCCGGAACGTGGAGTTGGAATCCAGAGTGAGCACCTGGCTGGGCCTTTAACACACCGTAGAGATTGTCGTGGTCCTGGGAAAAACGAAAGCAGCAGAGAGTAAAGAATAAAGCAGGCCGGGCTCGGTGGCTCACGCCTGTAATCCTAACACTCTGGGAGGCCAAGGCGGGTGGATCATTTGAGCTCAGGAGTTCGAGACCAGCCTGAGAAAGAGCAAGACCTCGTCTCTACTAAAAATAGAAAGAAAATTATATGGACAGCTAAAAATATATATGGAAAAATTAGCCAGGCATGTGGTGCATGCCTGTAGTCCCAGCTACTCGGGAGGCTGAGACAGGAGGATCGCTTGAGCTCAGGAGTTTGAGGTTGCTGTGAGCTAGGCTGACGCCACGGCACTCACTCTAGCCCGGGCAACAGAGTGAGACTCTGTCTCAAAAAAAAAAAAAAAAGAATAAAGCAGAAGCAGACAGAGAAGGGAAGAGGACGCCAGAGGGTGTCACAACCTCGCTTCTGAGACTAAGCTGTGCTCCTGGCCTTGGGTTCCATCAGATGCCCCTCTGCTTTTAGCATAAACATGACTTCCTTCCTTCCTTTCTTTTCCTTCCTTCCTTTCCCTCTTTCTTTCCTCCTCCTCCTTCTTCTCTCTCTCTCTCTCTCTCTCTCTGCCGGAAGATAAGATTGGCTGACCCACCTGCTTACACAAACAGTTAAGGGGACCCCTTTATTTGGTGAGATCCTTTAGTCACCTCTCTGGATGTTGAAACATTTCTGCTCCTCAAACTGTCTCTATTGGGTTCTGACCTTGACTATTCGCTGCTGTTGCCCTTTCCATTCTTGGGTGCTGTTTCCTGCCCGTAGCTTGACCTTTTCTGTCTGTTGAGCTCCGCCTCTCCCTCTGCTCTCACCCCAACCACCTACTCTCATGGGCCATGTACTTCCCTGCCGGGCTCCCTGTTTCCTCTCCCCGAGCGCGGCTGCCCGGTCACGCGGCCAGGGCTCCACAGTGTCGCTCCTCTCTCCACTCAATATTCTCTTGGATGGGAAATCAATGGGATGTTAGCGTGCACTCGGAAATGCCCATAAGTCCAGCAGCCGCCCTTTTTAAAACAAAGGGCTTTAAACAAGGGGTTTTACAAACAAGGTTTGTAAACTGTAGAGTGCTTAATGTGGATAAAAGTTCCTTGTTACTCAGTGGGAACAAGAGATAGAAGAGTAAATAGTTGTGGAATATTGTGTGGAAATGCTTTCAAACTCTGGGAGCTTTCTTCAGCCATCTCTCCTGGTGGCTTTGCCGCCACAGGAGAAGACACCTATGCCACCAGGCAGGGCATCTTCAACGTGGCAAAAGCCAAAGACCACGCAGAACCACGTCACCGGCCCATCCACTGGCCAGCAGCATTGCTTTATGCCGGGGAAGCCACTGTACACTTCAGAGTGGTGACTGCAGTTTCCTAACGTCAACGTTGCCTGATGTTTAAGGATCCCTCATGTTTTGGTAGAAGTTTGGCAAACCTGAGTTCCGCAGGCAGCACGGCGGGCGGGAGCGCGGGCGTGAGTCTGGGCCACGTGGGTTGCAACCCTGGTTCCACCACCTACCAGCTGGGAAAACTTCAGCAGGATGTTTAACCTCTGGATTCCTTAGCTGTGAAACAGAGATAATAAAAGTATGAATCTCAAAGAGTTGGGCCAGTGCGATAAAGTAACATGTAAAATACTTAGAAAAGTGAATGGATAGAGTGATCAACAAGCATTAGACATTTGTCACCCTTTTAATTGTCTGCCCCCAACCCCCACAACATAGGACACAGTGTCTATCATGTGGCTGATTCTCAATGCACTTTTGTGAACGAACAAGCGGCAAGTGCACTGTTTGGGCTGGAGTGACAGACTGCATGTGACAATAGTGGGCAACGTGGGCCACCTGTCTTGCGTGAGTGAGAAGCGACGGTGGACGAGCTATCAGAACCAGTCTATCGGGAAATGGGTATAAGATCTAGAAAAAATACAATCTCTGCTCTAGAAGAGCCAAATATCTAAGGCAGCTGTCACAGTCAGAGACAAAGAAAGCATAGAAGTAATTGCTGAAAGTGGAGAGCAAGATTTAAAGAAACAAACAAAGGAAACAAAGGCAGACATTTAAGTATTTATAGATTAAGGATTAAGAGCACTAATTTAAGGCTTTTAGTGAAAGAATGCTAAATAAAGAAATTATGAGCAACTCATACTGGTTCATCTTTTATATACATGTCACTAGATTATATTTTGATATATTAATCAAAATATTCTCAATCATTTTTTCAATATTTTTAAAATTTTCAATGATTTCCCTTTATCCCTCTATTTAAACTTAGCACCCACGGCAAAGGGATGATGATCGTAACAGAACCAGAATGGAGGAAGAGCATCACGTCGTGGCTCGTGACTGCCAAATATGGTTTTTCAGCTTATGGCAAAGACAATATCTTAAGATAAAAATTAATTTCCAAAAAACTTGGGTTTTGAATATGTAAAAATTCTGAGCTCAGAATAACTCGGTGCACATAATTTATGTCATAAACAATAGTTTTAGAAAGACCATAAGATCAGTTAGAATCACGTCTTCCTGCCTCAAGAGAAAGCAAAAACCAAACAAACAAAACTTCCTTGGGGCCGGGCACGGTGGCTCATGCCTGTAATCCTAGCAATCTGGGAGGCCGAGGCAGGAGGATGGCTCAAGGTCAGGAGTTCGAGACCAGCCTGAGCAAGAGTGAGACCCCCCGTCTCTACTAAAAAATAGAAATAAATTATCTGGACAACTAAAAATATATAGAAAAACTTAGCTGGGCATGGAGGCGCATGCCTGTAGTCCCAGCTACTCGGGAGGCTGAGGCAGGAGGATTGCCTGAGCCCAGGAGTTGGAGGTTGCTGTGAGCTAGGCTGACGCCACGGTACTCTAGCCAGGGCAAAAGAGTGAGACTCTGTCGCAAAAAAAAAAAAAAAAAAGAAAGAAAGAAAAGAAAAGAAAAAAACTTCCTTGGGAGAAAACAGAATTAGAAGGGGAACTAGAGAGCTGAGATATTTACTGGTGTTTCTCTAATAAGGGCTCACAGATGCTGGTCCTCTCTCTGTCCCCATGGGGAGGGATAAGGAATGACAGACCCCTCATGTAGGTCAGGGAACCTGAAGGGAGAGGGAATCAGAGCTTTAACTGCTGGGTGTCGGCTGAAAAGGTGCCAGTGTGTATGAGGACGACAATGACAGACGCCTAGATACTTAGTCTGCCCATGCAGACACACACGGTCACAATGGGAACCCTCCAGAACCCAGGCGTACCCAGAGAGGAGAGGAGGGAGGGGTGAGGGTTTGCCTGGAAATGACTGAGAGAACACTTAACAGACTGATGATCAATTTCCATCGTCCAACAGAATGGTGCCTGAAATAGAAGCTAAATTCGCTTACAGAAACAACAAGAAAGTTACATTTCTTATTGCTCTAAGTTTGTGGCCTGAGAGTCCTACCTGATTCATACACTCCACTGTTGAATCATCGTGGTGACCATGTGAAGTGGGATTGTGACCATCTCACTGTATAGATGAGAATGTAAGGGATGGAGAAGATTAAGTGACTGCTCAAGTATGTTTGGCCATTAGGTGGGGGGACTGACATTTAACCCTGCCTCCTGATTTCATGTCTTCATTCATCTGAGAACGTCTGTGAACCTGCTGTGCATCAGGCTCTGTTAGTGAAGAAGGCACATATGGTTCCTGTCTTCAGAGAACTCTCAGATCAAGTGGAGGAAACAGCAATTTAAAATGTAAAACAGATATCTTCTAGGGCATTCTTGCCCCTTTAAATCTACATATTTTGGGTTCAAATTGGTGACTCCACATTTTATGACAGTCCAAAGCCCCTTATAGAGTTTTGAAGAACTCACAGGGTGCTAACATTCTCCATGTCACCTCTGCTTACGGCCATCTGTGACACCACCAGTCCTTTCTGCTCTTTACCCTCATCGTCTAGGACGTGGTACCCAGCTCCTCTTGAGTTTCCTGAGTGCCCATTCTCTGCTCTCTCTGACTCTGAGCCAATAGCTGGACTCAAGACTTGAGCCCCCTGGACCTGTGTTTGGCTCGTCTGGCTGACCTCTGCTCTTAGCAGATACACACTACGTAATTTCAAGACTTACTGTAAAATTACAGTAACCAAGAAAAAGAGTATGGCTTAAAAATAAATATATAGATAGACTGGGTGTGGTGGCTCACCCCTGTAATCCTAGCACTTTGGGAGGCTGAGGTGGGTGGATTGCTTGAGGCCAGGAGTTCAAGACTAGTCTGAGCAATATAGCAAGAACCCATCTCTACGAAAAAAAATTAGGCAGGTGTGGCGGCGTGCACCTATAGTCCTAGCTACTCAAGGCTGAGGTAGGAGGACCACTTGAGTACACGAGTTTGAGATTGCTGTGAGCTATGATGATGCCACTGCACTCTAGCCCTGGCAACAGAGTGAGACTCTGTCTCAAAAAAAAATAAAATAAAATAAAAATAAAATGAAAAAAATATAGATAAGTAGAATAGAATAGATTCACATATATTTAGTCAATTGGGTTTTTACAAAGGTGCAAAGGCAATTCAGTGGAGAAAGAATACTCTCTTAACCAAGTGGGTTCTGGAACAATTCACATGCAAAAACAAACCGTTACTGTTACTTTGCATTATATGCAATGACTTTAAATGGCTCATAAATCTAAATATATAAGAATAATTATAATAAAACTATTGAAAAAACTCTTTGGGACCATAAGTTAGGCAAAGATCTTTTAGATATGACAGAAAAAGCACAAACTATTAAAAATACTGATAAACTGGGCTTCATCAAAATTAAAAACTTCTGCTCTTCAAAAGATTCTGTTAAGGAACGGGAGGACAAGCCATTGATTAAAATGTAAAGGTCTGGGCCAGGTTTAGTGGCTCACACCTGTAATCCCAGCACTTTGGGAGGCCAAGGTGTGAGGATCCCTTGAGGCCAGGAGTTCGAGACCAGCCTGGGCAATAGTGATATCCCGTCTCTATAAAAAATTAAAAAATAAGTTGGGCATGGTAGCACATGCCTGTAGCCCCACCTGCTTGGGAGGCTGAGGCAGGAGGATCACTTGAGCCCAGTAATTTAAGGTTGCAGTCAGCTATGATGACGCCACTACACTCTAGCCTGGGCAATAGAGTGAGATCCTGTCTTAAAAAAAAATTTAAAAGTCTGACAATATGAAAGGTTGATGAAAACATAAAGCAACTGAACTCTCGTACATTTCTGATGGGAATGCAAAATGGAACAGTCACTTTGGAAAATACTTTGGAGGCCTGGCATGGTGGCTTACATCCATAATCCCAGAACTTTGGTAGGACAAAGTAGGAGGATCACTTTAGGCCAGGAGTTCAAGACCAGCCTAGGCAACTTGGTGAGACTCCCATCTCTACAAAAAATAAAAAAATTAGCTGGGCATGGTGGCACATGCCTATAGTCCTAGCTAATTGGGAAGCTGAGGCAGGAGTATCACTTGAGCCCAGGAGTTCACAATTGCAGTGAGCTTGAGCTATGACTGGCGTTTGTACTCCAGCCTTGGCAACAGAGAGAGACTCTATTGAAAAAGAAAGAGAAAGAAAGAACGAGAGAGAGAAAGAGAAAAAAAGAGAAAGAAAACAGTTTGACAATTTCTCATAGGTTAAAGAGAAACTTATACACTCCAGCAATTTTACACTTAGATATTTGCTCAAGAGAAATTAAACCATATATCTACATCAAAGATGTTTATGCTGGTGTTCAGAGCATTTGTTCATATTGCCAACAATTGGAGACAATCCAGAAATACATCTACCGCGGTGAATGAATAGACTAATTATAACAATGAAATAAATTTGTCAGAACTCACTGTGCTGACCACTTAAAAGCGTTGAACTTATTTTATGTAATAAAATAGTAGATATTATTTATGTATTATCTAGTTTATTTTATACCTGCATGAGTTTCTATTGCTGTGTAGCAAATCACTGCAAACTTAGCAGAACACCTGCTGAGCTCACAGTTCTGCCAGTCAGAAGCCAAGTAGGCTGGAGCTGGGTTCTAGCTGCAGGGTATGTAATAACAAGGCTGAAATCAAGTGTCGGTTAGAGTTCTCGCCTGGGTCAGCTCTCAGTTCCTAGAGGCCACCTGACTCCCTGCACAGGGCCCTCTTCATCTGCCAGCCAGCAGCGGCACATCACCTCCGTCCTGGCCTGCACATCTCTGCCTTCTTGTTCTGCAACCAGCCAGGGAGAACTCCCAGCTCCCAAGGGCTCATGTGATAAGGTAAGGCCCGCCTGGCGGATCTCCCTAACGTCTCCCTTAAGATCACCTGTGCCATGTAACTAATTATGAGAGTGAAATCCATCACATACACCGCCCTGGCACAGGGCATGTACAGGGGTGCAGGAAGGGATTCTTGGGCGCCGTCTTAGAATTCTGCCTGCCACAATGCCCTGCATATAAATCTTTCTTTAGAAATTAAATTGCATGTGATTATACATTTTATTTTTTATTATTTTATTTTATTTATTTTTATTTTTTATTTTTTTATTTTATTTTATTTTTATTTATTTATTTATTTTTTTGAGACGGAGTCTCACTCTGTTGCCCGGGCTACAGTGCCGTGGCGTCAGCTTAACTCACAGCAACCTCAAACTCCTGGGCTCAAGCAATCCTCCTGCCTCAGCCTCCCGAGTAGCTGGGACTACAGGCATGCGCCACCATGCCCGGCTAATTTTTTCTATATATTTTTTAGTTGTCCAGCTAATTTTCTTTCTATTTTTAGTAGAGACAGGGTCTCACTCTTGCTCAGGCTGGTCTCGAACTCCTGAGCTCAAACGATCCACCCGCCTCGGCCTCCCAGAGTGCTAGGATTACAGGCATGAGCTACCTCGCCCGGCCTAATTATACATTTTAAATGCTACCTTCTTGAAAAGGCCCAAATTACAGTCATGTGTTACTTAACAATGGGGATATGGTTCTGAAAACTGTGTCCCTAGGTGATTTTGTCATTGTGCAGGCATCATAGGGTACACCGACACACACCTAGAGGGTGTAGTCAGCTACACGGGCAGCTTATTGCTTCTAGGCTACAAACCTGTATGGCATGCTGCTGTACTGAATACTGTAAGCAATTGTAACACAAGGGTGAGCATCTAAACATATCTAACCATAGAAAAGGAACATTAAAAATAGGGTATTATAATCTTTTGGGACCACCATCATGTATGTGGTCTGCCATTGATCAAAATGTCTTTATGCTGTGCATGACTTATTTAAATTTGGGACTGTCTCAGAAAATCTGGGATACATTGTTGGCATTTGATCGTGTTATTTTGCAGCTACATATGTTAGGATGGGACAGAGCGGGACTGAGCTAACATGTTTTGCATGCCTACCGTGTGCCAGACACATGCCAGACACATGCTAAACATTTCACATATAGAAAGCATCAAATGGCCTGTGATTCAAAGGCAATGGTGGGGGTGGGAGTAGAGAGGGACAGAAGGCGATTTCCAATTTCCAGTGCACGTGCTGGGGGGTGGGGACTGTCAGAAAGCCAAGCTGGGCCATTCTGGGATTCTGTCCCCAACAAGGCAGAGAAGAAGAGAACAAAAAATCGGAGATGACAGCGATGAATCTGTAAGTCGTCTCCATTTAGGAGTCTGGGGCAGAGCTTCCCGACCAGTGCGTGGCTGGACCAGCCTCCTCTGTCTACGCCAGCAAGCTCTACCAAGGCCATCATGTTTGAAACGTGCTATCGGGTAAAAAACTTCGCAAAGCACTGGTCTGAGATCTCAGACGAGGCTCCCTCGGAAGCGAGAAAGAACACAGAGGACCTCGCAGAGCAGAGTCAGGCCTCGCAGGAAACGGTCCTGGCATGGGAACTTGCCCTTCAGTCCCACGAAGCTCTTGGCACATCTTTTTGACGCTAGAAAGCAGTAGAAGGCTCTGGGACTTAGGAGCTGGAGGACCAAGGGCCACTGATACACTCCCCCGTCGCAGACCACAGAAAGAGGAACCAGCGGGGACTCCCAGACTGCGGAGCGGGTTGAACGGTGAACTGCCTGCTGGGGCTGCTGTGTGGCTGTTCCCAAAGGAGTCCGCACTAGTGTCTCAGCCTGCAGAGCGGGCTGCACCCAGCCCTGAGCTGAGCTCAGCGGAGGCGAGGTGCTGTGGTGGAAAGGGTCAGGGTTCCCGACTGAGACACACCTAGGATTCTTTCTGACTCCAGCACACACCGGCTTTGAGCCCCCAGACAAACTACACTTGTCTGAGTCTTGCTGTTCACATCTGTAAAACGGGACTGCTGGTAGTACTTCCCTCCTGGGATTATTGTGAGTGTGACACTAAGTTGATGTCTGGCACAGCTGCTGGCATGAGCTGGTGTTTTGAGAGCCCCCAGCTAAATTGGGGTTCCAGTCCCAGAGTGACTAGCCTCCTTCCCTAACGAGGAACAAAGGAGAGCTGGGCGTCGGTGTTGACAGTGTGCCTTTCGTGGGATATTCCTCTTACATGGTGGACAGCCCAATGACTAGCTGTCCAACCCGTGGCCAGGGGCCCCTCACACAGGAAACTTGTTTCTACTGGCAGGTGCCCCGGTGGCTCCTGTCTGACCCGTACCCAGTTTCTGCCTGCCTGACCACTGCTCTGGCACTAGAAGCCTGACCCTGTGTTCTCCCCAGTGTCCTGGGAAAACCCGGCCTGGGGCAGCCCTTGGCTCTTCAGATGGAAGGTGCAAACTCAATACACCACCATGGTGGGAAACAAGTCCAAAGATTGCTTTTACTTACAGATCCTGGGCAGGGAGGGTGCAGATGAATCAGGAAGAAGCGCTCCGTCCCTGGGTCACGTGAAGCAGGAATGAAGGGGGGAGGTGTAACTACCAGCATAAGCACTATCTATAAGAAAATAGAGTCTGGACCACTTTAAATGCACAGGAAAATGCCTGAACGGTGCATTTGAAGGAAGCAGTGGGGAAGTGGGGAGCGAGGTCTCCTGGGCGGAAGTGATGTCTCTAACTGCTTATCCATGGCCACTGCTTGAGCCACTCAGGTGTGGTGTTGTCCTAGTGCCTGGGCAGCACCCTCGGCTGTGTGGTTCGCATCACAGGAGGACACTCAATAAACCGGAGCTCAGATACACCTGGTAGAGAGAAGTGGCATTCTCGTCGTCGGGGGGTACGGGGACCTTTGCAGACTGGGGTGATCACAAACCCGTCCTCTGCTGCAGGGACCCAGTCTGCGTGTACGGACACGGGCCCCAGTCTCTAATTCTCTGTTCAGTTCTTTCGTTTTTAATTAATTTTTTATTTCTTTAAATTGACGAATAAAATTGTATATATTTATGATGTACAACATGGTGTTTTGATGAACGTATACATTGTGGCATGAATAAATAAAGCTAATTGACAGATCTATTATATCACGTACTTATCCTTTTTTTGTGTGGTGAGAACATTTAAAACATATCGTCGGCAATTTTCAAGTATACACTTCATTACTATCAACACGATTCATCACCAGATTGTATAACAGATCTCCTGAACTTACTGCTTCTACCTAACTGAAATTTTGTATTCTTCAACCAATTTCTCCCTACTCCTGCCTCCCCGCCCCCAGCCCCTGGCAACCACCATTCTACTCTCTGCTTCTGAATTCAACTTTTTTAGGTTCCACATAGTGAGATCGTGCAGTCTTTGTCTTTCTGGGCCTGGCTTGTCTCACTTAGCATAACGGTCCTCCTGGTCTATCCATGTTATGGAAAATAGCAGGAGTTTCTTCTTTTTAAGGCTGTATAGTATTCTACTGTGTATATATGTAGCACATTTTCTTTTGTAACTCGTGAATAATGCTGCAATAAATACAGGAGTGCAGACATCTCTTTGACATACATATTTCATTTTTGTTGGAAATGAGATTGCTGGACCATGTGGTAATTCCATTTTTAATTTTTTGAGGAACCTCCATACAGTTTTCCATAATGACTGTTCTAATTTACATTCCCACCGACAGTGTGCAATGGTTCCTTTCCCTCCACATTCTCATCAACACTTGTTATCTCTTGCCCTTTTGATAATAACTGTCCCAGGAGATGGCAGGTGATATCTCACTGCATTTTTTTTTTTTTTTTTAGACAGAGTCTCGCTCTGTTGCCTGGGCTAGAGTGCCGTGGCGTCAGCCTAGCTTACAGCAGCCTCAAACTCCTGGGCTTAAGCGATCCTCCTGCCTCAGCCTCTCAAGTAGCTGGGACTACAGGTATGTGCCACCATGCCCAGCTAATTTTTTCTATATATATTTTTAGTTGGCCAGATAATTTCTTTCTATTTTTAGTAGTGATGGGGTCTCGCTCTTGCTCAGGGTGGTCTCGAACTCCTGACCTCAAGCGATCCTCCCGCCTCAGCCTCCCAGAGTGCTAGGATTACAGGCGTGAGCCACTGCACCTGGCCTCACTGCTGTTTTAATTTGTGTTTCCCTAACCATTAGTGATGGTGAGCATTTTTTCGTATACCTATTGGCCATTTGTATGCCTTCTTTTTTATTGTACTTATTGTTATTATTTTAATTAAAAAAACCTTTAGTTGACACATGATAATTGTACACATTTATGGGACACAGTGTGTTATTTTGATACATGTGTGCAATGTGTAATAGTCAAATCAAGGTAATTAGCAAATCCATCACCTCAGACATTTATCCTTTCCTTGTGTTGGGAACATTCAGAGTCCTCTCTTCTACCTATTTGAAAATATACAATACATCGTTGCTGATTATAGTCATCCTACAGTGCTGTAGAACATTAGAATGTGTTCCTCCTACCTGGCTGTAATTTTGTGTCCATTACCCAATCTCTTCCTATTTCTTATCCTCATCGCCCTTTCCAGCCTTTAGTAACCACCATTCGACTCTCCACTGCTATGATATCAACTTTTTTAGCTTCCACATATGAGTGGAAATGTGGTCTTAATTATATCTTTCTGTGCCTGGCTTATTTCACCTAACATAATGTCCTCCAGGCTCGTCCATGTTGCCACAAATGACAGAATTTCGTTCTTCCTTATGACTGAACAGTATTGATTGTGTATATATACCACATTTTCTTTATCCATTCATCTGTTGATGGACACTTAGGTTGATTCCATATCTTGGCTATTGTGTATAGTACTGCAATAAACATGGGAGTGAAAATATCGCTTTGACATACTGATTTCCATTCCTTTGGCTATATACCCAGAAACAGGATTGCTAGATCATATGGTAGTTCTATTTTTAGTTATTTGAAAAACCTCCATACTGTTTTCCATAATGGCTGTACTAACTTACGTTTCTACCAACAGTATATAAGAGTTCTCTTTCTCCACGTCCTTGCTAGCATTTGTTATTTTTTGTTTTTATAGTAGCCATTCTAACTGGGATGAGATGATATCTCATTGGGGTTTTGATTTGCATTTCTCTGATGATTAGAGATGACAAGAATTTTTTAATGTACTTGGTCATTTTTATGTCTTATTTTGAGAGATGTCTATTCAGATCACTTGCCCATTTTTAATTGGGTTATAATTATTATCAAGTTATTTGAGTTCCTTGTATATTTCTATGCCTTCTTTTGAGAAATATCTGTTTCAGGTCCTTTGCCCATTTTTTAATTGAGTTATTTGTTTTCTTGCTATTGAGTTGTTTGAGTTTCTTACATGTTTTGGATGTTAATCCCTCATCAGATGTGTGGTTCACAAATATTTTCTCCCATTCTGTAGGTTGTCTCTCCACCCTGTTGATTATTTCCTTTGCTGTGCAGAAGCTTTTTAGTTTAATGCAATCCCATTTGTCTATTTTTGCTTTTGTTGCCTGTGCTTTTGGGGTCATATCCAAAAAATATTTGCACAAACCAATGTCAAGAAGCTTTTCCTCTATGTTTTCTTTTAGTAGTTTTACAGTTTCAGGTCTTACATTTAAGTCTTTAATCCATTTTGAATTGATTTTTTAATATAGGGTGAGATAAGGGGTCAATTTTATTCTGAATGTAGATATCCAGTTTTCCCAACACTATTTATTGAAAAAACTGTCCTTTCTCCATTGTGTGTTCTTGGTAGCTTTGTCAAAGATGGGCTTATTTCTGGGTTCTCTATTCAGTTCCATTGGTCTCTACGTCTGTATTTGTGCCAGCACTATTCTGTTTAAGTTACTATATCATTGCAGTAGATTTTGATACCTCCAAATTTTTTCCTTTTGCTAAAGGTTGCTTTGGCTATTTGAGGTCTTTTGTGGTTCTCTTATGGTCCCGTATGAATTTTAGGATTTTTTTTCCTATTCCTGTGGACAACGTCATTGACATTTTGACAGGGATTGCATTGAATCTGTAGATCACTTTGCACAGTATGAACATTATAAAAATATTAATTATTCCAATCCATGAACATGGGACATCTTTCCATTTATTTGTGTCTTCAATTTCTTTCATCAATGTTTTATAGTTTTCAGTGTAGAGATCTTTCATAGCTTTAGTTAAATTTATTCCTAAATATTTTAATTTTTGATACTATTTTAAACAGTATTTGATACTATTTACAATATTACTATTTTATTAATATACTAATACTAATAGTTTTTTGATGTTTTTCAGACAGTTGGTTATGAATGTACAGAAACTACTGATTTTTGTATGTTGATTTTGTATCCTGCAACTTCACTGAATTTCTTTATTAGTTCCAACAGTTTTTTGGTGGAGTCTTTAAAGTTTTCTATATATAAGATCATGTTGTCTGCACAAAGAGACAATTTCACCTCTTCCTTTCCCTACTGGCCTCCTTGCGGCTCCCAGAATGCCCCAAACCCTTTCCAAACTCCTGCCCTTGCTCTTGAGATTCCTGCTGCCCAGAACACGCCCCACACCCACCCTGCCCACGCCCATCACCCACCTGGCTGTCGGAGAGCAGCCTTCTCTGACCATGCATGTAAGTGGCACAAACTCTTCTCCTTACTGCTATTTACCCTGTTATTTTTGTCTTTCTTTAAAGACCTTTTTACAGACTGTAATTCTTTTGCTTTCTGTTTATTTATTTTTCTGTGCTTTGCTCCCTGACCAGAAAGTACAGTTTTGCGGGTAGAGACCATGTCAGTCTTGCTCATTGTTGTAGCCTCAGAGCCTAGCAGAGTGTGTCACACATAGTAGGTCCTCAGCACTATTTGATGTTGCGTGGGTGCACGATTGAGTGACAGATGAGTGAGGGAGACAAAGCACTCCCTGCAGCCTACTCAGGGCAGGCACACGACCCACATTGTTGAACACAACGGGCAGGCTGGGGCATGGGCTGGGAGCAAGAGAAGCCTCTCTCAAGCTTGGGAAGGTGCCAAGGCAAACACCAGTGCTATGAATGCCCAAAATTCAAGGCAGTCGGAGAACATGCCCTCAGATTTCTCTTTGGATGAGAAGCTGGGCAAAGGGGGTCCCCAATTCCATGCCAACTCTTTCTGGCTGGGTTGGCAGGTAAACTGCAGTCCCACATGTGGCAGAGATTAAAACTCAGCCCCACCAGCCCATTAAGCAGCTTAGCTCCAAAATCTGCATCTGCTAGTTTTGCCAGACATTCCAGTACATTCCACCTACCCTTCTATGTGGCCCCCAGCAGGGACAAACACATAAGGGCCTGTTTCATCACACACACACACACACACACACACACACACACACACATTATATGTACCAGCTCCGGGCTATTTAAGCAAGGCCCAAAACTGGCTACATTTCAACTATGAAGTGATTCTGGTATTTATAGCTTTGGTGAGGGCTTTGGGCCTTTTGGGTGGAAAACACTGAGTAAACTTTCTCTCTTAGAGCTCAGTTCTCTGTGATGTCCCCGCATATAAAGTAAGATTTATCAGTGGCTCTGACTGCAGCCCTGTCGAGAAGCTCATGGCTCGCTCTCTGCGGCCGGGACGCAGTTCCTCAAGCAATGCTAGGAGGGCATCCTCAGAACTCAGGCTTTGTACAGTACTTCTCATTTCCAAGGAAAGGGATAAGTTCTCGTTAAGTGGAAGACCACGTAGCCCAGAAAGCCAAGAGGAGGATTTGTGAAATTGCCATTCTCTTCTTCGTTGCCCCTTAGGGCGTTTTGGAAAATCTAATCATCATTATGAATCCAATAACCTCGCCTACATGCTGGGCCCAGAAACGGTCTGCATGGGGCCGTTCTGATGAATGGGGGGAAATGATCCTATAAACGCTAGGTGTCTCCACCAGCAATGCTCTGGCCACCAGGCTTGCCAACAAAAGGAGAAAAGGAAGAGAAAGAGCTCAGACATGAGCTGGGTCTGCGGAGGGCAGCCAAAAGACAAGGATATTTGAAATGTCAATGGCTGGAGGTATTTAGAGAAAAGCTGCAGAAAGGAATACATGAGTCACAAAGGAAATGAAAACCTTCCTGTTGGCCGGAAAATAAAGTCACAGGACAACTTATTGAAGGCTCTAATGTTCTGGAATATTTATAGCAAAGAAAAGAATTAAGGAGTTTGGTCAAAAGGCTGCACATGAAGTCTCTGTCCAAGGTCGCAGAGCAACTTGCATTTGAAGGGGAGCCCAAACGCAGAGCCGAAGGCCACACATGCTGCTGTTTATCAAAAGCCCATGACGTTCCAGGGGCCGTTACATTCCCTGTTCTCCATTTTGGGGGTATATGCTTAGAACAGGAATCGCTGGATCCTATGCTAATTTTATGTCTAACTTTTTGAGAAACTGCCATGCCATTTTCCACAGCAGCTTCACAATTTTCCGTCCCCACCCACAGTGGGCCAGGGTTCCAATTTCTCCCACATCCTTGCCAACATGTTTTTTCTCTATTTTTGATAGTAGCCATCCTAATGAACGTGAAGTGGTATTTCATTGCCATGGTTTGCATTTCCCTAATGACCAACAATGTCGAGCATCTTTTCATATGCTTATTGGCCATTTGTATGTCTTCTTTGGAGAAATGTCTATTCAAGTCCATTGCTCAGGTTTGAATTGGGTTGTTTGGGTTTTTTGTTGTTGATTTCAGGCATTTTCTAATTCAATAATGTTTATTGAAAAGCTGCCGTGTGCAAGAGTCTAGCTAGGCCACTGGGAAGTATGAGTGCGGGAATGCGTGTGAGCCACGCATGCAGACAGAGGACGCAGAGGAAATAGGGTGTGCCCCCGCCCGCGGGGAGAGAGTCCGGGGGAATCGGACAAGCTTTTTTTTAGAAAGGTGAGGTGTGGCTTAGTCAAAAGGTGAGAGGGATTTCAACAGGTAGCGAGACGGCAGGGAAACGGGCCTGGAGAATCATGAGCAAAAGAATAGTCCGGAACAGATTTTGTTATGTTTATGTAGTTGGAATAGTTGGTCAAGACATGCGACTCAAACTGACTTAAACAAAATGGGGAATTTATGAATTCACGTGTTTAAAAGCCCGGAGGTAACTGGCCTCAGATATAGCTGAATTTAGGGACACAAAAGAGATCATCAGAGCCCTGTGTTTCTCTGCATCTCCTGGAAACGCACTCTCTACGATGCTCTACGAGAATCCCACTCACTTTGCATTCCTCCAGTGGTCCTTCTTGGGGAGGGCTCTGATTGGCTGGGCTTGGGTCCCTGTCCACTGTCCTCTCAATCACTGAGCCCCAGGCTGGGGCCATGGGCTAGTCCTGGCTCAGATGCCTGCAGAAAGGGTGGTCAAGCCATGCCCCCCTGAACAAATTCCTCAGATTAGTGCAAGAAGGAGGAAGAGGAAAGCTCAGGAGGGGAGAGCAACAGGTGTGCGTTAGAGATTAGCTCTCCAGGAGGGCTCAGACTGTGTAGGAAAGGATGGGGGAGGAAGGTCTGCAAAATCTGCCTTCTAGTAGTAAGTGATGCCCAGACCGTGCCCCAGTGCCTGAGGCCTGCCGTCCCCACCTGTCTGCATTCCCTACACACACACACACACACACACACACGTGCACACACTCCCATGGGCCCAGTACTCGGGTTTGCACTGGTGGTCCTGCATTTCCGGGGCTCCTGGGCTGGGCCAAGTGTTTGTTTTCAGCTCCTGCCCCCAGCATGCCTTTCTGCCATCCCCTCTACATCGCACAAGGGGAACCCGGAGCAACATTTCCCAGGGTGCCCTCCACAGAGGGTCCTGGTTAGAGTTTTCCGATAAGAGGCACGCGTGGGACTTAGCAGGCGAGAAGGAGAAGCGATTATCATTTGGGGGTGTCTGCAGGCAGATGTGAGAGTCACCGCAGGCTCTGGGCAAACTCATGTGAATCACCCATTTGGGGGCACAGGGAGCTGAGAGAGCCGGCAGCCCCTTCTGAGAATGGCTCCTTTGCGCCGTAGGATGGTGCATGGTGAGGGCTTCCGGAACCTTCTCGATCACTGCAGCAGCTCCTTGAATGTCCTGCGAATCAGCCTGTTGACGCTGAGGTGGGCAGGGAGAGCAACCCTGAAGTTCCTGAGATTCACACGGGTTTTTGTGTGAGTTCCTGAAAACCGCGCACTTGGCTGTGCGGGCTGAGATGATGGGCAATTGCCTGCCTGGCCACGCCGACCTCATCCTTTGCGGTGGTGGCGGTTCTCCATGTGCTAGAACCTTCCTCACTGCACAGGGGAATGGCCTGTTTCCCGAGCAAACCTCGATGAACAGGGTGGCCTTTGCCACGTGGACCAGGGTGATCCCGGAACCGCAAGAGAACCGGTCCCTCGACACGAGGCTGAGCCAAGCAGAGCTTCTCTCTACTGGGAATTTGCAACTGGGACAGAGAGATTCCTAGGGACTGGTGGGACCAGAAGTGGGAAAATATTAGAGGGCTGAAAGAGCCATTTTCTTCTAGAGGCAAACAAATTGAGACTGTGGAGAGAAAATCCAATGGATACTCAGAAGCTGAGAGGAGGGAGGAGCAAAAACTTCCAAAAAGAAAAACAGACGAACTTTTCTCAGGCTTCTCAGGTCCTGGTTCCAGTTCCACGGGAAGCCCGGCTTCTCGCACTTGGTTCCACAGATGTTCCCACGTCCTTCTGATAGAGAAAAGGAAAATTCCACCAAGCAGAGCCCCTCCCCGTGAACAGCCCCTATGCAACTGCGGAACTGCTGCCGCTCTTGCGTCTGCAAACTGCTGGCAGCCACTTCTGCCCTGGTAGATGTGACAGGAAGAAAGTCCACAGAAACTCTATACAGGAACGGGGGTGGCTGGAGACCCTGCCCCACTAAAGACAACCACACTGTGACCGTGCCCTGCACCCTCCCTAAAACGAAATGTATACAGACTGCTACACTCTCTCGTCGGGGCTCAGAATTTGGTGGCAAGCCCCCTCTGCGCCCGCCGGCGTGATAAACCTGCTTCTCTCCACCCTTTTTCTGCCATTCGGTTTGTTCTCGGTCAGCTTTGCTGTAACACTTCCACTCCTTTCTCTGTGTTCCAGCTAATTTGAGTGAGTTTCCATTACCTGTGTGAGCTAAAATAAAATCTTAAGGCTCAGCCCCCACCGGCTGACTGAATCGACCCCCTGTTGGCCGAGGGGATATCCCAAAACTAAATTGCCTGCCAGGAGGAGGGAGGTCAGACAGGCCTCATCACACCCCCTCCCTGCTTGGGAACATCCTCTGTAACCCATTAACAGGCCTAAGGCTATGCAAGACAAACCTACAGGTCCTCGATTTACACAACAAATGTGTATCTGGTGGCTTATCTCTGATTAACATCTCCTCATCTTAAAACAGTCCAAGCCTTTAGACAAAGCTTCATGTCTTTAACCAATTACAAGTCAAAGAATCTTTAAACCCACCTATAACCTGTAAGCCTCCCCGCCCTTCGAGATGGCCCACCTTTTTGGGCCAAACCAATGTACCCCTCCCACGTATTGATTTGTGACTTTACCTCTAACCCCTGTCTCCCTGAGATGTATAAAACCAAACTGTAACCCAGCCACAGTGAGTCCACTTGCTCAAGGCTTCTTGGCCGTGGCTCCGGGTCAAGGACCTCAAATTTGGCTCAGAATAAACCTCTTTAAAATTATTTTACAGAGTTTGGCTTCTTTTCCGTTGACACCTGCAACCAAAAGAGCCTTGACCAAACTAGAGGAGATCCAAGATTCTTTATCTCGATCATGAATTGGCATAGTCCCTGGCAGACGACCGCTTTACAAAACACTGATTAATTCTTTAATTAAAATCCAACCAAGCTCCATTCCTGGACAAAGCACAAGCGCTAAAACAATTGGGCTGGGTAAGTAGACTGTGAGGCAAACACCTACTGCCCAATCTTAAGGAAAAAAAAAAAAGAACAAAGAGCTCCCAAACTCATCAATAAAAAGTCTTCAGCTACGCACTACAGCTGCACAGGTAAGGAAGCAAACGGTGCACAAGGTCTAGGCCAGAAATAACTTGGACCAGGACCTTCGCGCCTGTAGTGAATGACGTCTGTGTTGTGCCTGGTACAAACCACTGCAACGGCGGTAACCAAGGTCATGGTCGCTATGCCTTTCATCCCTTTGCTCCTGGCGCCTCAGATGGCTGTAATTTTCTCGTTCAAGCAGAGGCGAGCTGGTTTGCAGTCCCTGCGATCCTGCTAAGGAGGAAACCAGCTCTCGCTGCTGACTTCCCACCGAGCCATCCTTGCCTGGCGCCTCTTTGCAAGCTATGAACTGTCTCCCCTTGGGACACATGACCGGTTGAACTGAGCCCAAAATCAGGCCCAGAATTTCCCAGCACAGCCTTGGAAGGGATGTCTTTAAATAGCATAAATTATTTGAGTAGAAAGTGTTTTTTGTTTCAGAGCTGTTTTTTTTTTTTTTTTTTAGTAGGCTTGTCTTCATAGTCTGCACGTTCCATAATCATATTTATTAGTCCCTCCTCATCTACCAGGGAGGCTGGGAGTGGCAGTCCTTTCTTCCTATGGAAAAAAAAATTGAGACCCCTCCTCACCCTCCTCCCCTACCAAAAAGATTAAATTATTTATTCAGATTATATAATATAATGAGTTGAGGGACAGGCACTGAGCCATTTGTGTTTCGTGTGGAACACAATAACAAGCACCAGCCCTGAACAACTTCTTACTGAAAAGCCAAGCCAATAAAACCTTCTATCCTGGGTGAATCATTAAGAAAGTGCTGAGCTGAATCTATAGGTGTTTATTAATTTTTATAGTAAGTAATGTTTGAGTGCCCACCACACGCAGGGCACTGCAGACATTGCAATAGAAACAACAACAAAACATTTCCTCCCCGTGGAGCTTATAGTCTAATGGAAGAGGTAGATTTTAAATAAATAATCACACCCGCTAATACGGATGTGACAGGGTTGCAAATTTATCCGCACTGTGCTCAGCTATGGAAGAAAATAAAGGCTCCTTGTTTTCCCAAACCTGATCTAATCTTCCTCAGAGCCACCTGCTGGCTCCTGCAGGAAATTTAAAAATTCATTTCCGTCTGTTGAACTCAGTCCAATCTAGTACTTTAAATTCAGTTCCCTTCAGAAGAATTCATTTTTCAGATTTCCTCATCTTTTATCGACTCCTTTCTAGAACGGCCTCTGGGTGTGTAGGCGGCTTATAGGACCACGTAGCGTGGGGGAAGGGGTCGCGTGTCGCTGGCTGCGGTGTGATTAGGGAGGTTCGCAGCCGTGCTGCTGTCAGGGGCAGCTGAAGTCTGAGACGGGGTGACACAGCTGTCACCTGGCCTGGCGTCGTGGTCTCGCCTAACCCGGCGCTTGCTCTGACTGCAGACCCCCCGGTGCAATCCCAGCCTGGCCGGCCTGTCTGTGGCCCGTGGCCCGTGGCCCAGTTTTCTCTGCCTTTGTCTCCATGGTGACCTCCTTTCTGGCCAGCGCCCCGTACAGTCTCAGAAACTGCCTGTTGCAGGAGACAATGGGGACTTCCACGCCCTCGCGTGGCACAGGGGCCCGGCTGGTGCAGGAGGCTCAGGGAGGCTGGCTCTGCCTGACTCCCCGCCGCTGCCCCCAGTTCAGCAAGGAGATCTGCATCCAGAGTCCCCGTGGGGAACGGGGCCACTTTCCCTCTGCCGTCTGCCCTCCCTTCATTCCACGTGGCGTGCTTGCCGCCCTCAGCCTCAGCCCAGGACAGGGGCCACAACACGTGTGTCCACCGGCTTCGACGGCCTCTGTCCCCCTCTTGCTCCTACAGACCACCAGAGCAAAGGCAGTGACATTTCAGCTCTCCCTTTGGGTTGGGTCAAAACACTTTCCCTACATTACAGTCTCCTCCTTTTATTTTATTTTTATTTCTTTCGTTCTTTTTGGGATGAGGGTCTTGCTCTGTCTGCCAGGCTGGCGTGACCATAGCTCACTGCAGCCTCCAACTCCTGGGCTCAAGCGACCCTCCTGCCTCAGTCTCGTGCGTGGCTGGGACTGCAGGCTCCGGCCACACACCCGGCTAATCTCCTTTTAAAGTGGTATCTGCCGTCGGGCTTTCACGGGAGACAGAGTAGAAGGGCAGGCAAGGGTGGAAAACTGCTTACCGATAAGGAAACTAAATAGAAAGGCATTTCAAGAGCATTAAACCCATCACTCCTAATTCAAAATTGCGACAAGAAGATATGAAGAAGAAACTGGGAGCATTATTACACGGCTGTTGAAGAGGGAAGCGTAGACTAGACGATCAAAGAAGATTCCTTTGAGTAAATGATGCTTAAGCAGAGACGTAAGAGATGGTGGGGCAAGAGGAGGGGTGTCGGTGGCTGTCACAGTGGCCTGAGGGTTCTCATGTGGGACGCCCGCTCTGTATCTTGACCCGCGGTGGTGGCCGTAATAAAATTGCATAAGAACTAAATCCACACACACCCACACACCCACCACACGCACAATTGTTAAAACCTGAATGTCGGTGGACGGTATACACGTCAGTCTGTGGTTGTGATGTCATGCTACAGTTACACGAGGTGTTTTCTTCGGGAAAAACTAGGCAAAGGGTGCATGAGATCTCGTCATATTATTTCTTGCAACTGCAGGTGAATCTGGAATTATCTCAATTTCGAAGTTTATTTCACAGGGGAAAGATGACCAAGAGTTCGCTGCGTGAAGACTATTCCAGGCAAAGGGAACCCCATGCATAGAGGCCTGGAGGCGGAAGGGCTTGACACGTGGAAGGAAGGACGGGAGAGTGGCCAGAGCAGGGGGTCCTGGCGCAGTGTGCCGGGGACGAGACTGCGGAGGGGGACCGAGGGCACACAAAGCACCAGGGCTGCAGGGCGCTGTCAGCCATGTGCCTGGGAAGCGGGACAGTGGTGTGATTAGATCTAACCTCTGACCATCTCTGACTGCGTGGGGGGCAGCTGGGGTGCGCAGGGGGGAAGACGAGAGGCTTCCGCAGAGGTCCAGGTGAGCAGGGCTGCTCACAGCACGCTGATGGTTGCGGGCGACTGGGAAAGATGCGGACAATTTCTAGAGGCATTTTGCAGGTGGTATTCGCACAATTTAGTAATGCAATGTCTGGTGAAGGGGAAGGAAGAGGGGTGTGGCAAAGATGACGTCTGTGCGTCTGAAATGAGCAACCGGGTGGATTGAGGTGCTTTATTTTCTCAAGTGGGGACGAAAGAGGAGCAGCATAGTCTCAGGGACGTCACGGTGGGTTTATTCATGCCCCGGTACCACGCTGTCCTAAATCACTAGTTTTTCAATACGTTTAATATCTATGGGGCAAATTTCCCCAACATTTCTTTTTCAGACTTAACCTGGCTTTCCATACCTGTTTGTTTTTCCATATGACTAGACTCAGCCTTACCTAGTCCCAAAACATAAAAATAAAAAAAAAAATTCATGCTGGTGTTTTTATTTGGATTACAGTAAATATGCAAATTAATTTAGGATAATTGACATCTTTATGAGCTTGACTCCCTCTTCAAGAACAAAGTTTACGTTTGTTCAAGTCTTCTTTGGGGGGACTTCAATAGTATTTTTAAGTTTTCTCTAATTCCTGTGTATTTCCTAGTAAGCTCATTTCTAGTCAGTTAGTCTTTTATTGCTGCTGTGACTAGAGTCTTTTCTTCCATTTTATCTTCTAACCGAATATTGTTTGAAAATTTGAAGGCTGTTGATTTATTTTTGTAATTTTGTATCTACCTTACTAATTTCTCTAAACTAATTTTTAGATAACTTTTGAGGTTTCCTAGGTATACAATAACATCATTTGTAAATAATGATGACTTTACCGTCCCCTTTCTAAATTTTATTCCTCTTATTTCTTCTGCTGGTCTCTTCCTTGCCTAGTACCACAGTCATTGTTAAATAGCAGTGAGGGTAATGGACACTTTTGTCTTCTTCCTGACTTTAGTGGAAATTTTCTGAGGGTTCCATAAGCCTTGTGGTAGATTGGGTGAAGTATAATAGATACATTTGTTATCATGCTAAGGAATTACCTTGTAATTATTAATCTATTCAGAATAGTTATCAAGAATGGATGCTTATAAAATGGATTATCTATGAAGATAATCATACTGTTTTTCTTTCTTGGGAATTGCTTTGATATTGAATACGTTTATTGAACTATTCTTGTATTCCCAAAATAACCTCCACTTGGTTAAAATATTCCTTTTTAAACATTTGCTGGATTCTGATTGTTAATATTTTATTTAGGATTTTGCATCAATATTTATAGTAAGTTTGGTCTGTAGCTTTGTTTTGTGATACCATTGTTAGGTTTGATTTGCTAGCTTCATACAAAGAATTTAAAAGATTTTCTTTCATTTATGTACACTGAAACATTTGCAAGTACATTAGAGCCATCTATCTGTTCCTTAGAGCTTTGGTGTAATTCCCTTGTGAAACCTTTCAGTCTAGTTCTTTTGGGTGCCAGGGTGAAGTTCAATGATATAGTTAGCAAGTAGCTCTTGGACATATTCCTCTATTTCTTCTATAGTAATTTATCTGTTTAGATTTCCTTTCTCTCCTAAAATCAGTTTTATTATTTTTTATTTTCCTGGACAATAATTTTCTCTGTCTGTAACCACACCAGACCAATCTGGCTCAACCTTCATATAACAAAGTCCAGCCCTTACCACAGGGACGACGTGTGGCTCTGATGCACAGCCAAGGAAACTATCACAAGAGCAAACAGATAACCTACAGAATGGGAGAATGTATTCGTATGCTACACATCGAATAAAGGGCTGATAACTAGAATCTATATAGAATTCAGGAAAATCAGCAAGAAAAAATCAAACAACCCCATTAAAAAGTGGGCAAAGGATATGAACGGAAACTTATCAAAAGAAGACAGACTAATGGCCAGTAAACATGAAAAAATGCTCAATTCTCTAATCATCAGGGAAATGCAAAGCAAAACCACAATGATATATCACTTAACTCCAGTGATAATGGCTTTTATCAAAAAAAATCCCAAAACAATAAATGTTGGTGTGGATCCAGAGAGACAGGAACACTCATACACTGCTGGAGGGACTGCAAACTAGTGCAACCTCTATGGAAAGCAATATGGAGATACCTCAGAGACCTAAAACCAGAACTACCATTTGACCCAGCAATCCCATTACTGGGCATGTACCCAAAGGAAAAAAGACATTCTATAAAAAAGACATCTGCACTAGAAAGTTTATAGCAGCATAATTCACAATTGCAAAGATGTGGAAACAACCCAAGTGCCCATCAATACATGAGTAGATTAATAAAATGTGGTATATGTATACCATGGAGTACTACTCAGCCACAAAAAACAATGGTGATCTAGTACTTCTTATATGATCCTGGAGGGAGCTGGAGCCCATTCTACTAAGTGAAGTAGAATGGAAAAACAAGCAACACATGTACTCACCATCAAATTGGTATTAATTGATCAACACTTGTGTGCACATACAGTAGTAACATTCATCAGGTATTGGGCAGGTGGAAGGCGGGGATGGGTATATTCACACCTAATGGGTGTGGTGCGCACCGTCTGGGGGATGGACACGCTTGAAGCTGTGACTTGGGTGGGGCAAAGGCAATATATGTAACCTAAACATTTGTACCCCCGTAATATGCTGAAATATATATATCTATCAAAAAAGAAAACCCAAACTCACCACTGTTTGATTCCTTGGTGTATCAGTTTTCTAGGGCTGTCATAGTAAGTACTGCAGACTGGGTGACTTACACAACAGGAATTTATTTTCTCATGCTTCTTGAGGCTGGAAGTCCCAGATAAAGGTGTCAGCAAGGTTGGCTTCCTCTGAGGCCTCCGTCCTTGTCTTGCAGATGGTGCCCTCTCCTTGCACTTCACCTGGTTGCGCTTCTGTGTGTGCCTGTGTCCTAATCACTTCTTCTTAAAAGGACATCAGTCAGATTGGACTGGGGCCCACTCTAATGACCTCATTTTACCTTGGTTACGTCTTTAAAGACCCTATCTCCAATACAGTCCCTGGGGGTTAGGACTTCAACATATGAATTTGGAAGGACACTATTCAGCCTGTGACACTTGGGTCCCAATGTCCCTGGCCCATCTGCCTCTCTCCTCCTTTCAGAGATTTCTCATGTTCATCATGTATGTAATATCCAGGGTTTTCAGCTGTAATCAGTGGGAGGAATAGAGAAAAGTACTTGTACTCCATCTTCCCAGAAGCCAAATCCCCCACTGAATTGTCAGACTATAAAATGTATATTTGATGGCCTGGGCAAGGAACAAAGAAGGACAATGGGACTCCTGAAAGGTGGCTCAGCATAAAGGAAAAGGGTGATGAAAAATCAGAACTAGGATCCAAGAGTCTGGGGATCATCTCTGTAATAGCGAGCCCTAGTTGCAATAAGCCAGGCCCTAGATGGCTTGGGAGATACAACAGAGGGACCTCAACTAGCCAGAGGGCCAAGGAAGGCTTGGTTCCAAGCATGGAACTAGAACTCAGTACTAGGACCCATTCAAGCCGCCCACCAAGGGCTGTGGGCTCACCTTGGGAAATGACTCTACCATGAATCTGAGGAATCTTAATACTCTGGAGGCAGACCACTTTGTTGGGGAGAGTGAACCCCAAAACAGAGTGTGGCTCAGAGAGGAAGCCACGTCTCATGTATGGGATAGTTGTTGCCTTGGCGAACTGACAGGGGTCTTCACCAAGGTCAGCAGTGTCTACACAGCAACACCTGTGGCAGTGGCACATGTCCTGCTGAGTTGACCGAGTGACGACAGACCTCAGGCCCCGCCTAGCAGAGGCAGCTCTGGTGCCTACGAAGCTGAGACCAGCAGACACTGTAGGCCCAACTCCAGTGAGTGGCAGCTCTGGTGGCTGCTGGGGCAGGTCTAAACTGCCTTCCTGCCCCAGGATTCCCCATGCACAACTGGGGGAGTTTATTCCCTGGAAAAAAAATCTACATTTCCTGCTAGTCACACAACTGGCTACTGATGTAAAAATGAGCTGACTGGTGGTCAGCAGGTATATGAAGAGAAGCACATCAGTCATGCTAGAGCCCTTGCCTGAGTCTCCGGTTACTGCCAGGAGGGGAAATGCGGATTTTAAAAGTGAAAACATCATTTCCTACACAGGAAGCCCTCTGACACCTCCTGTTCCCTCACAGTCCTTCAGCCCATCTGATTGCCACCTTGTCACAATATTTGAACTAGGCTGGTGTGACATGCTGCACAATTACACAAAAAGGAGACCTATCTGGGGCTGAAAGACCTCCGCTGGGGTTGGCAAAACCTCCTGATTCCTGCCTCACTTTCCTGGGGAAAAGGAGAGCTGGGCCTTCGAATGCTCTGCAGACACCCGCGTCACCACCCCTGGGACACGTTCATCTGCTGTTCACGAACATCAGCTCCGTAGTGAACTCCTTGACGGAGAGAAGGGTGGAATTTCTCCCTCCTTAGTTGCCTGGAAAAGGCGCTCCCCGGGGAATTAGGAGGGAAACTACACGTTATGGACCGAAGGCCTCTAACAGAACGAAAAGAAATAACAACACTGCCATGGCTATCTTGGGGAGATTGCTTAGGAAGAGAAAAATGGTGCCATTTTTGCGGAAGTGTAGGTGTAGAGTAACATTTTCAATCGTATGTAAAACTCGGGCCATTTCAGCTTTGTCTTCCTCCCCTAAGGACTGTCTCCGTCAGTCAGCCGCCCAGAGCTTGAAGCTAGGACCCCCCTGCAGGCCTGCACTGCACCTCGCAATAATTATGCTCCGCCATTCCCTATGCACAAGCAATGATGTCATTGGTGTTTAAAGTGTTCTCTTTGAATGCAAATCTGATCCTAAAGCCTCCCATGGTTCCCATTGCCCTTGGGACAGAGCCCAGGTTCTTCAGTCTGTAGACAGGGTCCTCCTTCCTTGGGCCTCGCTCACTTCTTTTATTTTTTTAATTATTTATTTATTCATTTTTAATTGGCATATAATAATTGCACACATTCGTGGGGTACATAGTGGTGCTGTGATATATACGATGTATGGTGAACAGATCAGGGTAATTAGCATATCCATAATCTCCAACATTTATCATTTCCCTGTGTTGGGAACATTCGAGAGTCTCCTTCTAGCTATTGGACACTGTATATTCTGCTAACTGTAGTCACCCTGCGGCGCTCGAGAACTTACTAGAACTTATTCCTCCCATCTAGCTGTCGTTTGTGTCCTTTGGCAAATGTCTGGTTCACTTCGTGTCTCACTTCCTCCCGTGTCTCTCCCATGACCGTCCCCCTGTGGTGGCCGCGCTGGGGCCTCGCTGAGCTGTCTGCAGCTCCATGCACTCTGTGCCGCTGGCGTCTCCACGCCGACACACACACTGTTCCCTCTGCCCCCGCGTCTTTTCCAGTCCAGGCTGGACGCCTGCCCCTGAGCTCTGTGACATGTGTACCCGCTCAGCACTCTCCACCACACAGGACCAGAGTCCTGGCTCACTCGTCTGTCGTCCCCACTTGGCTGCCAACTAAGCAAGGACGGGGACTGCCTGTGACTCATGTCTACATCCTGGCACTCAGCAGAGAGCCGGACACGTAGGCTCAGCTGGCCCTCAGCACACGCCTGTTCACTAAATGAAGGCCTGATTAAATGAATGAATGAGTTACCCATGTTTTTCAACGAAGGAGAGCTCAGCATGCTATTACTTGCTTATTTCCTAAGCGTTCAGGCATAAGATTCAATTAAACTCAGCAAATATTTATAGGGCCTTGTCTTGTGCTAGTCCTGTGCCAGGCACCGGAGATGAGACAAAGAGGCGCACAGTGCTGGGGACCCGAAAGCAGCCCCAGCCTGGGCAGTGAGGCCGCCTACTGCATGACAATGGCCACACCTCACGTCGGATGTGGCTGGGTTTTCCACGGGAGGGTTCAGTTCAGGGCAGGTGCTCCTGCTCAATGGCTCGTGAAAACAACAGCCGGCCTTTTCCAGCCTCCACTTCCAGACCTGGAAGTAGGAATGAGCTGGGTACTGTACTGCAGCCGTGGTGTCCCCACCCACGGAGGGACAGTAGGAGCCAAGCGACCCTGGGAGGAAGGCAGGAGGCGGCTGGCGGCAGGGCCTGCAGAAGACTGCTGCGAAGGCCGGGCCTGTGAAGCCGCGTTTCCTTAGAGCTCCGACTTAGACCACCTGGACATTTGGAAGGACTTTTAGTGTGTCTTTCAGAGGGATGTTGACAGAATCAAGGAACGCTAAATC
Source organism: Eulemur rufifrons (assembly GCF_041146395.1). Taxonomy (NCBI): domain Eukaryota; kingdom Metazoa; phylum Chordata; class Mammalia; order Primates; family Lemuridae; genus Eulemur; species Eulemur rufifrons. The sequence goes on from NC_090993.1 coordinate 12,606,612, forward strand.
CTCCAGAGCCACCAAGCGTGCCACCACTGGGAATGAAGGCTTTTGTCCCCTCCCAAAGTATTATCATGCACCTGTGACGGGGGCAGGAGGTTGGGGACCTTGGAGCCGGAGGACCCTTCCCGGCATCTGGAAAACCGTTATCAAGTGAAGGGATATTGACCAGAGAGGGTCTTTTCCATGTTCACCATTCTTTCAGGAGCTATTACAGCAGGACACAGGATAGAATCGGGGTCAGTGAGGAAGACGGGAAAACTCTCAGTCCACTCAACTGCCTTTGACTTACTAGTCTTACGTCTGTCCCCAAGCTTCCACACTTCCTCGTGCTGTCGCAAAGTTCCGGAAAGAAGGTGACTAGCCCTGGAAGAGTCAGACAGAAGCCAGGCTGCATGGTGCGAGGGCGACCGACCTGGAGTCCAGACACAGACGGAGGCCTCCACTGCCTCCCTCTGCAGGAGGCTCTGAAGAGCAAGAGTGCAAATGGGGACGGGGCGGGGGGTGGCGGGGAGGAGGGACAGTGAGCGCTCGGGCAGCAAGGGCCGCCCTCTGGAGTCTGGTGTGGCTGTCACGTTGCATCTTCATCACGAAGGGGCCAAATCTACAGTAAAACATGGAAAAGACTCAGAGAAAATAACTCATGCCGACTCCGGGACGACCTAATTAAAAAGCTACTCCGTCTGCTGCCATGTTCTATTTATAGCTGACACGTGAGCGTTACTGACAGGAAATCTAAACGACAGCAAACCGAGGGTTTTAAGGCCTTTAAGGCCGTCAGTGGGTTTGCCTAATAAATCATCTCTGTGCTCACGGGGTTGGGCATTTTTATTCATATGAAAATTCTTCTATTCTAACGAAATTGTTAGTTCAGTTCTCTTTTCTGCGTGAGATGGAATTCATGGGATGTATTGTCACCCAGGAATTGGGGGTAAAGTAGTAAAAGGATCCCTTTATAGAAAATCTTTTGCTAAATACACATGGACTTCATAACGCACCATCACCCTCCATGCGTCCTTCTGCTTGTTCATATCTTGTCTTTTTCAGGTCATGTCATAGCTGGTATTTTCAGCGATCATCGGAAATAACTTTATTATGTTTCACTGAAATCACAGAAACCAAACCGATAAGGAAAAAAAAACCTTTTAAGAAGAAAGATGTAGAGTCTTTTACCAGATGTTAAGAGAAAAAAGCAGATTATATATAGTGTAAGATTCAGACCCGCAGTTCTGAAACGCTGACGTCCACCTGGACGCAGCTGTCAGCAAGTTCCGTCACTGCGTTAGGGGCAGAGGTAGAATCCATCTTTCCAGGAAGCTTGCTTTTCAGTTTTGGGGGAAAAAGTCTTTAACAAGCCTTTCAGTTCTGGAAACGGCATTCTTTAGACTGAAGACAGTTCAGATACTTTTAAAAGAAAAAAGTATAGACATCCCCCGGTACTAAGTTAGTGTTTTTATCATAATACTTCAAAGATACGTATTTAAGACAAGATTCGAAGTCCCGATCCTTGTGGCTCTTGTACCAAAGCAAACTGCCATGTTGAATTTTCTGTGTCAGCTTGGCTGAGCCACGGTACCCAGCTGTTTGTTCAGACGCCAGTGTAGCTATCTCTGCGAGGGTGTTTCAGACGCGGTTAACACTCAGATCACTAGACTTTGAGTAAGGCAGATCGGCTTCCATAACGGGGGCGGGCCTCACCCAATCTGTAAAAGTCCTTAAGAGAAAAAAGACTGATCTCCCCCAAGCAAGAAGCAATTCTGCCTGCAGACGGCCTTCAGGCTGGAGCTGCACATCCGCTCTGCCGTCCTGCGCTGCAGCTTTGGGACTTGCCAACCTCCATAATCGTGTGAGCCAGTTTCTTAAAATCAATCAATCTCCCCTCTCTTACCTTTTTTCTCTCTTTCTCTTTCCACACATCCTATTGCTTCTATTTCTTTGGAATCCCTGACTAATACACAAATCTGCAAGTTAAATACCCTCAAACTACAAAACCAATAAAATTGCAATGCACAACTCTAATGTAACGTGACAGATACTGTTAGCTTTGTGGAGTCACTGATGTTAGGTTTCACAGTGGAAAGATGGCCTCTTAGAACTGTTTTCGACATTTCATCTGTTTCTACATTTGATTTTAAAGACTCCAATGCCAAGAAAGGTTGTTTATATAAATGCATTGTACAAAGCAATATAAATATAACTTTAAGCTTTTTCTTTGCCAGTCCTAGAAAATTAGAACTCACACTTAATTAAAATTTTACCAATATGCAATCTTCAAATAATAATTCTATTTTAGCTGTTTTACTCATTGGAGGATAAAATTAACATTGTAGCCTTACTTAAACTTACATTAAATATTATCTAACTCAATTATTGCTGGAATTGGGAAGAAAAACATTCTTCACTGCTAATAGACTGTTTTATTTGGTGCATACAAATACAGAACACTCAATACAACCAATTTTACATATGAATATGGTACTGACTGCCAGAGAACAGGATCTTTAGAATTCTGCATGCTCATAGTATCATATGTGACGTCTCATTCAATTCTTCTACCACTTTTTCAAGTAGTTACAAACCCTTTGTTTATACAGCGTGCCATGATACCATTTGGGCTTTAGTTCACAAACTTCACAAATGCAAATGCAGGCACTAAAACTTCTTGCCAGTAATCATTTATAAGCTGGTCCACCAGATAATCCAGAATGTGTTTTTAAACAAACATTTCATTTTGAAATGAAAACACAATATATTTAAAACAATCTTACATGTAAAGAGCTCTTAAATATTAGTAAAGAAAGATGAATAATCTTATCCATGGAGAAAGAACATGCATAGGTAAGTCACCAAAAAATGGAACATAAAATGGCATATAAACATCGAAAAAGACTTCTGCTTAAGTATGGCAAATGGAACACTCATATTTGCATTGCTGCCATCACTACCCGACTAAAACTGCAAAAAGGAGTAAAAAAATATAACACCACCGTATGAAAGGACGGCGGCCAATGGGGAATACGGACAGCGTTTTGGAAGCTGGAGAACGGGCAGACCAATGGCACTTGACTTAGAAGGCAGAGCGGAACCTAAGACCATAAGAGCAAGGAGTAGAAATGGTCACAGAAGCCAAGAAGCAAACCAAACCAATTCCCATGGCAACCCCAAAAAGGCACCGGGATTGGATGTTCCAATGGGTTATGAGGTCAGGGCAATAATGGGAGAATTCGTTGATGTGGTTACGAGGGGTAGCTACACTTCAGGATGGCCTCCGCTCCGCTGCACAGCTAGGCGGCTGCCTCTGCCCTGCTCCAGCAGAAAACCGAGGTCGCCTCTCCCTCCGAATGCAGGACACCAGGTGCAACTGAACATGAGGGTGCGAGTAACGTCCTCAGGCTGAATGGTGACACCCTCACCCCAGCTTCCTCCACATCTTGTGAGCGCAATGGTACTAGGCAGGCAGGGGGTTGGAGGATTTTTCTCTGGGGAAATTAAGGAGCCCAAGAGAAAAGAACCAGAGTTAATCACCTTTGGGAGTTTCCAAAGCATTTCCCACCTGTTCACCCTACAAGGAAGCCACAAAGTCAAAAATTCTTATTCATGTCCATAAAATTTCCAAGCAAAGATTTTGGAGTCTCACTTTTAAATGTGAATAAACAATTAGGGAGTATCAGACATCTCAGAAATGCCCATGACGTGGGAGACAGGAGGCACCGGACCGCTCAACAGCAAACCCAGAGGCTCAAAGACAACGGACTGATGCCGTCAGAGTGCGGGGAAGCTGTCCCCAAAACCAGAATTCCATGCGCTATGACCCAAAATGTAGATAGGACAAAGGCATTTTCAAATATCGTAAGGTCTCACAAATTTGAGTTTCATGTACCCTTTCACAAAAAACTACAGGATGCTGTTCTTTACCAAAACAAGTTAATAAACAAAGAAAGAGGAAGAGGGGTGTTCAGCAAATAGGGAATCCGGCAGGAGCGAGTGGAAGGAATTCCCGGGATCCCTGAGGGTCCTGGGGGGGCAGCAGCGCAGCAGACCCGGAGAGAACCCACCAAACCGGCGCGAGAGGACAGGGGATTCCAGAAAAGATGATTTTGGAGGTGGGGTGGGCCACCATACTACTATATTTGAACATGTTGGAGAAGATATTTTTAAATTCTGTCAGATATCTTGAAGATGCAACGTACGTAAAACACTAAGTAAATAAAAGTTAAGGCAATGAATAACTCCAGGAAAAATAAACGATACACGGAAATGTGTCATAGCATGCAACATAGCTTCCTTGTAACTAATATTTACACGGACACAATTTTTTTTTTTTTTTTGGGGACAGAGTCTCACTCTGTTGCCCAGGCTAGAGTGAGTGCCGTGGCGTCAGCCTAGCTCACAGCAACCTCAAACTCCTGGGCTCAAGCTATCCTCCTGCCTCAGCCTCCCAAGTAGCTGGGACTACAGGCATGTGCCACCATGCCCAGCTAATGTTTTCTATGTATATTTTTAGCTGTCCATATAATTTCTTTCTATTTTTAGTAGAGACGGGGTCTCACTCTTGCTCAGGCTGGTCTCGAACTCCTGACCTTGAGCGATCCACCCGCCTCGGCCTCCCAGAGTGCTAGGATTACAGGCGTGAGCCATCGCGCCCGGCCATACACGGACACAATTTTTAAAAACACTCTATATTGATTTAGCCCAAAAAGAGTTATCTAACTATATTGCAAAGAGGGAGGAAGTGTATGGTGAAGGGTGTAGCCAGAAGAACAACATAGGGGGTTTAACTCCGTATCTGCTGCAATAAAAAGTCAACTGATAATAAATAACACTGAAAAGCCAGGAATTAGGATAACAAACAGGTTATTTGGACATGTAGGTAAATGAAAGAATAGAATGCAGAAGTTAACAGCACGTGCAGGCAATCCTCGTCTTCCATTGTATGCTTGGCCACGACTTTGGGATTGTTAAGCCACGTTAGCTATCATTGATTCTTGCGTCTCAGCTTTCACGCCCCCGTGCAGTCTCCTCTCACGGGGAACAGGCTGTAAACCAGTAGCGTATGTGGCAACAGCGGAGTGTGGCTTCGGAGGCTGGGTCACAAAAGATATAGCAGGAGCAGGCTCCCTTGGGTCTCCGGCTCTGGAAGAAGCTGGCTCCGTGCTGTAGGGACACTGGGGCAGCCCGATGGAGAGCGGACGTGGCAGGGACGGAGCCAAGTCAGCCTTTCTGGCCCTACTGGTGAGCATTTGGGAAGCGGCTCCTCCAGCCACAGTCGAGCCCTCGGCAGACTGCAGCCCTGCCAACATCCCGACATCCCGACATCCTGGCATACCGGCTGCAGCCACACCAGAAACCCGGAGCCACAAACCCTCATCCAAGCTGCTCTTCAATTCCTGAGCCACAGGAACGGTGAGATAACAAAGGGTTATTTTTTTTAACTTTTTAGAAAACACTGTCAATGTTTGTGGTTTTAAGTTCTGAGGTAATTTGTTACATGGAAAAGGTAACGGCTGTAAGTGACGGTAGGCTGGAGAAGCTGGTTATGAAGGCGCAAGAGGTGACCGGACAGGGAACCTTACGGAACAGCGACAGTCCAGTGTGAGGGTGACTGGCCACCAGGACAGGTGACCCCAGGATGGATTTCAGAGACTTGTGAACTCCTCTTGGAGACTCCTGGAAATTCTATGGTATACAGAAACCAGAAGGTGGTGACGGGAAGGCTGGGTTCCCACCAACAGGAAATGTGAGGTTTGAGTTGTTCCACGGTGTGATGGTACTTACTGCACGGTGACTCCCAGGGTACTTACTGCAGGGTGACTCCCAGGGTACTTACTGTACTGTGACTCCCAGGGCACTTGCTGCACGGTGACTCCCAGGGCACTTGCTGCAGGGTGACTCCCATGGTACTTGCTGCAGGGTGACTCCCAGGGTACTTGCTGCAGGGTGACTCCCAGGGTACTTACTGCAGGGTGACTCCCAGGGTACTTATTGCAGGGTGACTCCCAGGGTACTTGCTGCACGGTGACTCCCAGGGTACTTGCTGCACCGTGACTCCCAGGGTACTTACTGCACCGTGACTCCCAGGGTACTTACTGCACCGTGACTCCCAGGGTACTTACTGCACCGTGACTCCCAGGGTACTTACGGCACGGTGACTCCCAGGGTACTTACTGCAGGGTGACTCCCAGGGTACTTACTGCAGGGTGACTCCCAGGGTACTTACTGCAGGGTGACTCCCAGGGTACTTGCTGCACCGTGACTCCCAGGGTACTTACTGCACCGTGACTCTGCTAGCAGGAAACTTCAGTAGAAGGTATCTGGGTGGTGGGATTATAAGTAAACATTCACCTGCCTTGCTATACTCTGCTAAATTTTCCATTTTCTGCAGTAAGCATGTGTTGGCTTTATAATCAAAGTAAATTCACAAAATTAAATTTAAATGTAGAAGCAGCTCAAATTAAGGTGAAAAATCATCCTGAAAAATTTATCTTTTAAAGTCGATCACCTAAACACATTTGAGCCACCAGTGGGGAGTTTGCCCCTGACGCCTCCTAGTGGCTTGGGTGGCTGGAGAGTGGGTGCGCGAGCCCTGGCTGCCGGGGGCGGGGGGGGGGGGGGGGGGGGGGGCAGGGGGAAACCGGAGGCTGATCCAGGCGGCTCTAATGCAGGGAAGCGCAACCCAAAAGGGGGACTTCCTGGGAGCAGGGTGGCTCATAGATTTGAGGGATGAATTGTTAAATAAGCCTCAGGAGGTAGAGACCAAGACCACCTGGAGTCTCGGGGACCGGAAACGGGGCCTCAGTCACCCGTGGGCCACCCCTCCCTCACTCTGCTTGGACTCATCCTCTCCTCTCACCTGCTATGACAGAACCCAGAATCTTCGTCTTCCAAATCCAGGGTCCGAGAGTACAGACTCTCCCCATCAGCTCTACCAGGAAAAAAAAAAAATGAATCCTAACTGGCTTGTTCCTGCCCATCACTGAGGCTGTGGCCAGGGGTAAGGACTACCGTGACAGAGCCACACGTCCGTCCCTGTGCTCAAGGGCTGGACCTGTCACCAGAATGCAGGGAAGAATGCAAGCAAAGACAAGAGACACGGTGACTTCAGTGAAATATAAAGTGCTATATAAACGTGACTTACTGTGAATATTAATGTTTAGCTCCTTTGATACTCAATTTCCTTATCTTTAATATAGGGGAATATTTCCTACCGATACTACAATATTATTGGGGAATTTAAGTGAGATAATGGATGTGGAGGTACTTTGTGGATCATGTAGTGTGTACAAACCTAGGAGATTATTATTGATAAGACTGTATTTTCTTCCCCTTTGGGGTGGAAACTAAGCACAAAGCAAGACTCGTCAGACCCCGAGTTTGCAGGTGGAGGTGAGAGCCTCTTCACTGGATGGCGACTTTCCAGGCTTTGCAGTCACTAGGTGGCTTTAATGTCCCCCTTGACTTTGTGTGAGCAGTGCTATTGGTCTCTCCCGCTGCCCTCGGCAGTACGCTGGGTGCCCGTCTCTCCCCGGAGGCGTTTCTGGCTGAAGAATAAGAGTGTTCTTCCGGCATCGGGACACGCTCCTCCTGGGTGGGACGCAGAAAACACACATCCGAACACTCTGCCTCCCTGTCCTTCTGGCCTCTGTATGCAAATCACCCCCACCCTCGCGTTAGTATCACACGTCTTGTATTCAGACATGCGGTTGCCAAAATTGGTTCAGGCGCATGTTTTAAGTTACACTCCAGTATTATGGTATGAGCTGTTCATCCCATTGGGTTCGGCATCCTCCAGGTCTCCTAGGTAACATAGAGAAACCCTCTCCTGGGGTGCGAGTAGCTCCTACTGTCATCAATATGCTAGTTTTTCACTTACTTATCTCTCAAATGGCGCCCCTTCCTCCAAATCCCAAGGGTTGGACTGTGTAGTCCCCATAAATGTCTTTTGAAATCTTGCACTGAGCAGTAGAGAGGAATGTCCTCAACTGAGAAAAATGCACTGAGCAAGCGAGGCCCCAAAATATAAAACAATGAAATGGATTTCTTAACTCAGGGGTTACTGGTGCCACGAACTAGAAAGACATGAGGAATTTTGTATCCTCGCATCTTTCTTACTCCAAAAGAAATGCCAAAGCTTGGTGTGAAACGAAATGATGACACCACTGAGAAGCCCCTGAAGTAATCCGCCTGATGTCCCGTGGCTGTGTGTCCAACGGCCGATCTGATCACTAACTGGATTGTACAGGTGCGAGCTCCATCGAGAGTCTTGTCACCTTGACTGTGGTTTAGACTGTGCAATCCGGAATCACCGGGTCTTATTTTCATGCATGGTTGGGGACAACTGCAGGGCTGGATTTTTTTGTCTAATGTCCTCTGGGGCAGAGCTACACTTTCTGTACTTCCCTGGAAGTGCAGGGCACAGCAGTGAACTCGTGGGATTGGAAACACCCTGGGGGCATCATGGAGGCTTGCTACACCTGCGCATTTTGAAGAGGTATTTCATCCAAGGTAAAAATATGAGTACCTTTACTGTGTTTTAGAAAAGGCCTGGCTCTCTCTTCTGTCAAGGGTCCGTGGATGGGATATTTATTTCGCTCCTTACCTTTAGAGACTCTTGAATTAAATTCAGTAGGAACAAATTGTGTAAAGATCATTCAGAATGGACAGGGTACACGCACATGAGCACGCGTGTGAGCGCGCGCGCGCGCGCACACACACACACACACACACAAGCAAACATATTCATGCAGCCAGAGTGATTTTCCGAGCTGCCTTTCCAAAAGAAACCAGGCTTTAAAAGGTCGCATCCGGACTCGGCATCAATCAAAATGCCACAGAGCAGCTGCAGCAATTCAGCCCAGCACAATACCTGCCAAGGGAGTCCTGTCTTCTGTGTGGAGCGCCTAATGGGAATTTCTGCCTGAATGCGAGCCCAGGGCAGAGGGCAGGACGGTCACCAGGCCCACGAAGGGAGCAGCCTGGGGAATACGCGCAGCAGCTCCATCTGCAGGGAGCCAGCGGAGCCTGGAAAATGAGAAAGGCAGGAGAGAAGAGTGGGGATTTGTGCAGCCAGCAGGCCCTAGTGAGTTGCTTGTGGGTTTTTTTTTTTTTTTTCAAGAATGAATTGCATCCTTTGTGTCCACATTCAAGGTGCCCTTAGGCAGGCTGATGAGGATGTTTGGTGCTCCAGTGTAAAATGTCCACCAATATTACCGTCCTGAATTGTCTTTTTTCCTAGATCTGGGACGTAAATCACCATTTAGAAGGCCGTAAGGCCAGAGAAGTAAAGGAAATAATATGATGCTTCTAGCAATTTCCTTCACGCAGCACTGCCCTTTGAGGATGAGGGAGGTGGTGAGCAGAGCAGAGTCCTTAGTATCTAGAAATTCTTCCACAAGGGAATGCATGTATCTGCTTTTATTTTATTTTATTTATTTGAATTTTATGTATGTGTGTGTGTGTGTGTATTTATTTTAGGCAGGGTCTTGCTCTGTTGCCCCGGCTAGAGTGCAGTGGTGTCATCATAGCTCACTGAAGCCTCAAACCCCTGGGCTCAAGCGATCCTCCTGCCTCAGCTGCCCTAGTAGCTGGGACTACAGGCGTGCATCCTCACACCCAGCTAATTTTAAAAAATTATTTTGTAAAGACAGAGTCTCACTATGTTGCCCAGGCTGGTCTTGAACTCCTGACCTCAGTGATCCTCCCACCTGGCCTCCCAAAGTGCCGGGATTCTGGGCATGAGCCGTGTGGCCTGTCCTTCTGCTTTTATTTTAAAGGTGCCCAGATAACTGGGCATTTAATTTCCAACCCTTTAGAAACACTCAGCTGCTAATCCACACATTGTCATCTAAATTAGTCTCTTTAAAAAAAAAAAAAAGAAAGAAAGAAAGAAACATGCTCAACAGATAAAATAATTTCCCTCAGACATTTACTTTCCTTTATTTTGGCAGCTACACTTGGAACTGTCAAACAATAGATAGCGCTGTTTCTGCCTCTCAATCATACTTGGATTTCACAAACGGTGCAATAGTGATGCCCGTCGCTAACAGCGACCGAGCAACCTTGGCTGCATCTGCTCAGGCAAATCTTCAGAACTGCGAATTAAGCACGACTAGTCCCATTTTACAGTTGGGGAAAACAAGGCAGTTAATTAATGGGGCAAGACAAGGCGCAGTTGTGATCAATAACTCACCAGGCCGCAGCGCTGGTGCACCAGGAAGCCGGGGTTTGACCCGGGCTCACCCTCCTCGCGTCTCCCGTCTCCCTTTCTGCCTGCGGCCTCCGCTGAGTTTGCAAGGTCCCTTGGCCGCATCTGGCTTCATTCTTACCCGACTCCCTCTCACATCAAATCCCTTCCTGATCCCAAATAGAGAGGGGGAGACGTGTGACTCGCAGGCCCAGCTCCCCAGCAGTCCCGGAGCAGAGTGGTCGTCGTCGTTCTTGGACTGTGGGCACAGTGACCGCGCGGAGCTGGCTGGGGGGGGGGCCACCCCGACACGCCCGCCTTGTTTAGCACCTGGCGGCCGGCAGGGGGCGCCGACGGGCACCGTCCCCGCGCTCCGGGAGGGCGGGCCTCGACACCCAGGGCGCAAACTGCAGCCGGGGCTGCCGCAGGGAAGCAGGGATTTCCTCCCTCCGTCCGATGAACCGCAACCAGGCCCCCAGCCGGGGCCCACGCGGGGCTCTGCGGAAACCCGTGGGCAGCGCAGAGACCACGTGCAGGGGCCTCTCCCGCAGGCGACTAGGACAGTTGCTCAGGGTGTGCACTAACAGATTCTGGCTCCGTCTCCTCCTGGGTATGTGAAATTTCTGCACATTATCCTGGTATTTCCCAGCCCAGCCTCCCGCGTCTGCACGGCCTCCCTCGCGCGCTGTCGTGAGGAATGACAGGGACGAAACAATGGCATGGTGGGCGCAGTGCCTGGGAGTCAGTAAGCGCTCTAACCAGTGAGTGTTATTCTCTAAAACGGGTTTTAAACGGCCCCAGAGGGCAAAAGAAGCGGATAATACCACAGCCTCGCAGTATCTACGGCAGCACTGAGCAGCCCGTGGCTCAGAAAACAGTTCTTGTCACCCTCGCCACTTCCTAAGCTCCACGTCACTGTCACAGTGACCAGTGACCAACCTCAGGGAGTTATGTCCACCTGGAAATGGTCTGAGAACAGACCCTTCTGTCCTTCTAAAGCCATGGAAGTCACTGTGCAAGATGTAAACAACATGCAGGTGAATTGTAGTCTCCCCGTAATTGTAGCCGTGGTCCCTTGGAAAAATCTTCCCCTAATGTAGTAAGTGTTTCAAATTAAGATAATACAGTTTCCTGGGACTAATCTTCACACCATAATAGAGGGCATTTTAAGAGCTCACGTTTTGGAAACTGACTGTCTGGACCTGAACCCTAGTCTACCTACCTATTCACTCACCTGTGTGACCTTGGGTAAGTTACTTAACCTCTCTGTTCCTCAGTTTGTAATTTAGTAAGTGGAAAATAAAAAAGTATGTACGTCATAGTTCTAAAGGTTAGATGAGACGACGTTCATAAACACCAACACAGTGCCTGGTACGTAATAATGTCTGATATTATTCAACAGTTGTTGAGGATCCACTATGAATATATTCTAGGCATTGAAAGAGATCAGTATCTCAAAAAATAATTATAATACTATGTGATAAGTGCTGCTTCTCACCTGGTATTGAAATGAGACAATAAAGATGGATTATATACAAAGCACTAGAAGGAACCAAATAAATCGCAAGTAAATGTGTCCGGGGCATTTGGGGAACATGTCACGGAAGCTGAAGTTTGAGCTTTGTCTTGAAGACAAGCGAGAATTCCTTGGCAAAGAAGGTGGTTATCTTAGGCAAATATTATCAGAACAGAAATTGATTTGAACAGGCTCAAATAAAAGAGCAAACTAAAACGGGAAGCAGGAAGGACGCGTAGGCAAACCTGCTTGGGGATTGAAGCCGGGGCCTGGGAAGCTGGGAGACAGTATCTCTGCCTCTTCACTCCTGGGTCTCTATCTCTTGACAGGTTAGCTGTCAAAGTTCCTCACCTCCCATTCGTCTTCAGCCCACTGTGGTCCCATTTCTGCTCCACCTCCCCGTGTGGCATTAAAACTGTTCTTGCTAGTCTCCTTGGTGTTTTCCAAGGAAAACTTCTCAGCTGGTGCAATGTAGGAACGGGGGTGGGAGGCATGTTCCCAGCTTGTCTGAAAGCAATGCCAGAGAATTCTTGCAGATGTAAGGAACTGGCTTATCAATGTAGCAAATTACATTAACCAGGTTCTCATTTTAAAACAATCTTGTATTCCTGGAAAAATAAATATATATACATATTTTTAACTCATTGCTAGGTTTTATTTGCTAATATTTATTTGTGCAACTAATTTCATGAGTAAGAACCATGTCTTTTCCTGTACAATTTTTGTCTAACTTCGGTATCAGAGTTTTACCAGTTTCATAAAATGATTTGTGGAATGTTCCATCCTTTTCTGCATAAGTTTGAAACGATCTGTTCTTTAAATGTCTCGTAGATTTTACCTGTAAAACATCTGGGTCTATAATTGATGTTTAACTATAGATTTTATTTCTTTACTGATTACAGAATGACTAAGATTTTCAGTTCTTGTTTGAGTCACTTTTGATAAACTGTATTTTTTTGGCGTCTGTCCATTTCAGTCTAAGTTTTCAAATGTATTGGCATGAAATTATTCATATTATATTTTAAATCTCTGCTGCATTTACAGTCATAGCCCCTTTTCATTACTAATGTTATTTATTTGTGCTTTCTTCCTTATCTCCTTGATTAATCTTGCCAGAGTTTGGTCTATTTTAATAATATTTTAAAGAACAAATATTGAGGTTTATTGATCCTGTCTATTGTATAATTGTTACATATTTTGTAAATTTCTGCCACCTTTACTATTTCTTTTTCAGTTTTACTGTACTATTATTTTTGTAACTTCTTAATTTGGATGTTTAGCTCATTAAACTTGAACTTTTCTTCTTTCCTTAGGTAAGCATTTAAGACTGTAAAATTCCTTCAAAGTCTGGTTTTTGATATTCTACAGTTTTTATATGTGTTATACTTCTTATTATTCAGTTCAAAGTTCTAAAATTTCAATTCTAATAGCTTTTTTGACCTTTGAGTTGTGTAGAAATATTTTTTTTATATCTTTTATGTACCAGAAATTTTTCTTGGTATCTTTTTTGTCACGTGTTTAATTGTACTGTTGCCAGATGTGATCTGTGTGATTCTGGTCATTTGAAATTTGTTGAAATTTGCTCTATGGCCTAGCCTGTGGCTAGTTTTTAAAATATTATATGTGCTTTAAAATAACATATATTATCTAATTGTTGGGGGTAATGTTCTTTATATATTCATCAATCAGGTATATTAATGTGCTTTGCAAATCATCTATTTCTATTGATATAAAGGTTTTTTTGTCTGCTTGTTTTATCAATTACTAAGAGAGATAATAGTATAATTTCTACTTTTTATGGTAGAGTTGAAATTTTCTCCTCATTCCTCTGTCAATTATTGATTAACATGTTGTAACGCTGTTTTATTAGTTTCATATAAGCATAGAATTGTCATATGATCCTGATGAGTTCACTCTTTCATCATTGTGTAGTATCCCGTTATACGACTATTTTGTCTTCACGTCTTTAAGTCAGTTTGACTAGAATTTTCCTGGTATGTACTTTTCTGTCTTTTTATTTTCAGGTTTTTCTTCAAAATCTTAAATGAGTTTCTTGAAAACAGCACACAGTAAATAGTTGGCTTTTTAAAATTTAATCAATCTTTGCCTTTTAATTTTACATTTTCATCCATTTACAATTATTGTGATTGTTGATGTATTTGAATTTATTTGTGCATTCTATTTTTCCTTATTTTTTTATTATTTTTGTCCTTTCTTGTCTCCTTTTATATTGATTGGTCTTTTCTTCCTTTTCTTTTCCTTATTGTCTACAAGACAGTATCTGAAAATATTTAAATTAAGTTACACTAGGACAAAAGGATTTTTTACACAAGACACAAAAAATACAAATTATAAAGGAAAGATTGATACATTCAACTACATTAAAAATAAGAACTTCTGTTCATCAGGAGGCATCGTAAAGAGAGTGAAAAGACAATTCATAAGCTGGTAGAAGAAGGAATTTGCAATACATATAATTGACAAAAGGTTAGTGATCAGAATATATCAAGAACTCCTGTATATCAATATGAAAAAGACTACCCAAAAGAAAAATGAACAAAATCTATCAATAGGTGCTTCACAATGAAGGACATCCAAGTGGTCAATAAACATGAAAAGATGCTCAACCTCAATAAGTAGGAAAATATAAATTAAAACCACAATGAGACACTTTGTCACATCCACAAAATTTTTTCAAATTATATTTTATCAAGTGTTGGCAGGTACTGAGGGCAAAATATCCTCTTGTGTTTTTCTGCAACTAATATGTATTGACTTTTATAACCAGAAAATTGTTAACTTTTCTTTAAAGCCAGTGAAACCTTGCAAGCATGCAAATTGTCCTTAGTAGATCTTTCCACAGGGCATCAAGTCCAAAGATAAGTTGCAACTAAAATCTGGTGGTTTCTTTGGTAAGATCCTGGAATAAGTGATCCAGACCTGCATTTTGTTTACTGGAAAGTGGGCAGCCAGTTTTGAGAAACTGCTCAGCAGACCAGTGGGCCTGAGTTATTCATCCAGCAAAAGTGCTGTAAGGCCCTGATGCTGACACCCCAGAGACAAGACCCTGCCTGAATGGAGTGCACGCTCCAGCGGGCTTTCGATGGAGACAGATTGTGCGATTTTAAAATGGGATCCACTATATCTGTTTCATCTAGAGACGGTTATAAGAAAGGAGGCCATTAAAATGAATGAAAGGTTTAAGATTTTGGTCTACCAGTAAGAAAAGATTTTGAACAGTTTGACAACCAAAAAAAAAAAAAAAAAAAGTTTTCCCATTGCCATCTTCTCTTTAGATAACTGATCCATTGAGTTGTGGGGAGAGAAATCACTGGATCTGAGCTAAAGAAACATAGACAGGTTATAGATTTTGAGGGAACTGTCGCAGGTTGTAGAGTTTGGGGAAGTCCGTGTCCCAGATGTCAGTGTGGACCTTGTGCCTCCTCACACAGACGTCGGTCATCCGAAGTCAACGGTCCCCATTTCCCATTGTCCTCCTGCTTGCTGTGATGCATACAAAAGAGTTCGCCCACCCTGCTGTGGGGAGAGTTAATGTGAACGGTTCCAGTTAATCTTCCTACGGTCACGTGCTGTTCATTTCCTACATGTGTAAGTGGTGGAATCCCAGATTCAATCCTACAGGGAGGACACGTGGTCCTTACCACTTCGTTTTCTTGTGGCATCTCCCTCGCAAAGGCCCACGCCACTCTCCCACCCAGGCTGAAGTCCTGAAGGGCAGAAGCACTTCGTGTTTCGTGTCCCCATCGCCCAGCAGAGCGGCTGGTCCAGGAGCGCCGCGCGGGGCTGTGCCTGCTTGGGAAGGAGGTGCGGGTCGCCGGCAGCGCCCGCTGGAGCCCCCGGGCGGTCCCCAGCCTGGGCAGCGTGGTGAGACAGCGAGACGCTTTCTCTTCTCTAGCTTTAGTTGATAGAGGCTTTAGAGACAGACATTAGAAAAAGGCAAACATCCTGAGGGCTTCTGAGTTTTTAAAAGCTTATTTATTAAGAAGGATTTGTGCAAAATAGTCGTTTTTAAAGGGACAGCCATTTTCTCTTCTTCAAAATGTTTATTGGGACCTAATGAATCACAGAAATGCTCTCTGAGTGCATCACCCCCAAAGGATGACGTGTGGACATCTGACGGGAATAAGATTGCCTGTCATTGACTGGGGGTGGGATAAAGTCCCAAGCCGATCGTGACCACTCAGCCGCTTTCCTACCCCTTGGGAATCGTAAACCATTCCAAGCTCCCAGGGGGCCGGAAGGCCCTGCAGTGGGAACAGAGTTCCCAGATTATACCCCATTTCTGACTCTTGTTTGGCTTCTCATCTCAGATCACTGAGAGTTAAAACTATAGAAACCCCAATTCCTCATGATGAGGAGTTAGGGGGTTCCAGGGAGGGGGACTGGTTGCAAACAGAACTCTAATCTGGGTTCCTAACTGTCAGTCTAGGATCATTTCCAGAACCTTCTATATCCCCCACCACCCAGTTCCCAGTCATTGCTTTAAAACCTTTCTGGAACAAGGTGGAATTTGGGTAAGTAAAAATTCAAGTATCCAATAGATAGAAAAATAGCTAAAATATTCCCAGTCGGTTGAGCGTTAGTCCTCTGGGTAGGCCAACCTGAGCTACGTGAGCAAGTGAAGCGTCCTTTGGACAATGACAAACTGCTGGCAGCACTGAGCCGCGTTAGTTAATGGGACAGTAGCGAGCATCTGTGTCCTCGCCTCATCTGATAACATCTTTGTCCTTAAATCTTTTTTATTAGCAGCTGCAGTTAATCTACCTAGTGTGGACATAAAGTGCACCTAAGTGTTTTGGCCCACGTCCAGGTTCAGAAAAGCTTTTAAGGAAGACTGCATCCGACCTCACCTGGAAAAATACAGTGAAACCCCCTTCGCCACACTCTATCCAGCCGGTTTACAAGGCGGATGAACTTGAACGACCCTGAGCAGCACTTTTTCTGGTATCTCAGGCCTGCATCGAGATAATCGTGTGTGGAAAACACAACGTTGTGATTCCCCTCAAATGTTCCACCAGCAGCTCCCCGGGTGCCCCCTGGAGAGCGGCAGGTACAGGGGCTGCTTTCCCAACCTTGGGGTCTGGTGCAGAAGTGGAAGTGGACCCCACCTCACCCCGTACAGTCTGCGCAGGGCTAGACTGACCTCAGCCACATTTGCCCAGCACAGCCCAAAATAACCAGGAGCCAAAGCATCTGCTTGTGAGAGATGTTATTCTCCTACTGAAAATGACTTAGGGTCATTAACAGAATCCCGTAGACCGGGTGGCTGATAAACAACCGAGACTTACTGCTTACGGGCCTGGAGGCTGGGAGGTCCACAATCAAGGTGCCAGCAGAGTCGGTGTCTGGTGAGGGCCTGTTCCTCACAGATGTCACCTTCTCACCATGCCCTCACGTGGCGGAAGGGATGAGGGAGCTCCCTGAGGTCTCTTTCATAAGGGCAGTAATCCTATTCATGGGGGCCCCACCCTCATGACCTAGTCACCTCCCAAAGGCCCCATCTCCTCATGCCATCCCTGGGGGTTAGAATCCAACATATGAATTTTAGGGGGTGTAAACATTCAAACCAGAGCAGACGTGGCCTGTAGTTTCTCTGGCCTGATCTGGATTGACTGTTTATGTCCCCAAATGTGTTCAGAACACTTTATTTCTGTGGGATGTGTCTCCGTTTGTCTGCCATGGAGTGAGGTTTCTCAATATGTTCTCCCATGGGTCACGAGGTTTGGTGATCGCTACCATCAGGGTTTCTAAACAAACCTGGATGGACCAGCAGGAGTGCCCAAGTGAGTCTACAAATCAGGGGGCACCTGGAGTGGAATCACAGGGCAATTCCTCGTGTTCTCGGAGGGATCCAGAAACACCATCCTTCTGTTTCCTGCCCAGCAACTGAGCTTCTGTACCAAAGTTCAACGACTCTTGTAAGTCCACAGGAAGGAGGTAAGAGTGCCAACAAAGGAAAATGAGGCGGATTCTGCTGAGCCCTACATGCGTGGAGACCCCGTCTCTTGCTGGTCCTGGGCAGGATGTGACTGGGGCACAGTCCCTCCCGTCACAGGCCTACGGTGCTCGCACTTCAAACGCACCTGGTCGTCCCAGGCGTTCTTGCTACAGCTGCCTCAGTCTCAACAGGGTTCTGGATCCTTCTTGCCCTCTGTGGGGTGTTGGGACACCTTCGGGGCGCCAGGGGCTCACTTCTGCCTTTCGTGGTGACACTCTGTGCCTCGGGCGGCGACTTGACGTATTTCCTTTCTCCACCATGTCTTCCTTGCCCTCTCACCAGCTTTGTGCTCCCAGCCCGTTTCTCTTGCTCGGTCCTGCGACGGGAGGGACTCACGAGTGCCGACGTGTGGCGCAGGCGCGGGGTCAGCAGGGTGTGCGTAGCAGAGTAGGAAGGGCAGGAGTAACCGGCGGTGCCCCCAGGCAAGGCCTGGAAGAGCCGAGAGGGACCGACTTGCCTGTCCGAGGTGCCACCGTCCTAACGCATCAGGGAAGAGCACGTTGGGCGTGTCAGTTCAGCGCACGGGGCCAGCCGTCTTACCGCATCTTGAGGGGGCGGGAGGCGTGAACACCTGTTGGCTCCTGATGGCGGATATGTGACCATTGTTTCCTAGTCAAGGTAATTTCCAAAATGTTTGTAATAGGCACTTGTCATTTTTGCCACCCGGCTTCTCTTCCCTTGGCGGCGTGTGCAGGATTGGTGTGTTCTGGTGGCCTCTGTCTGGCACACGTCAGAGAGACGGATACCTCGGTGAGATACAGCCAGGTGGCCCTCTGCCCCCACGGAGGCTGAGGGCCCCTGCAGGGGACCTGGCACGGCCTGCCTCTCGCCCCCGCAGCCTCAGGCCCCCGAGAAGGGCTACGTGCCGGTGGAGACAGCCTGAGGTCCTCTCTCCAGCGGCAGAGCCAGGACGGGCCGGCCTTCCCGCGAACACCTGCTTCCTCAGCCTCCCTGGGATCCCGTGAGACCCACCGTGGTATAGTAAGAAATATATCTGGTCTTTGCTCAGAGTGCCTGGCACAGAGCTCCTAAAGCCCTTGGAAGTCCCTGAGCAATAGGGGTGTCTTTTGTCATTCACAAGGAGTCCCCCCCTTTTAACTGATTCCCAATAATTGTAACCTATCTGTGGGGTACGTGTGATATTGTGAGACATGCATACAGTGTGTCATGATCAAAGCAGGCAATTAGCACATCCATCACCCCAAATATTTATCATGCCTTTGTGTTCGGAACACCCAAGCCTTCTCCACTAGCTATTTTGACATATATAATAAATTATTGTTAATTTTAGTCACGCTAAAGTGCTATCAAAGACTGGCATTTATTCCTTCTAACTGTGTTTTTGTACCCATTAACCAACCTACCTTTCCCAGCCTCTGGTAAACATCGTTCCACTCTCTGCCCTCATGAGATCATCTTTCTTTTTAGCTCCCACATGTGAGTGAGGACATGTGATATTTGTCTCCCTGTGTCTGGCTTATTTCACTTCATGACCTCCATTCCAGCCACGTTGCTGCAAATGACAGTTTCGTTCTTTTTCACTGCTGAGTAATATTCCATTGTGTGTATGAGCCGCATTTTGTTTATCCTTTCACCCACTGATGGACACTCAGGCTATCGTGGACGGTGCTACAATACCCACAGGAGGGCAGATGCCTCTTTGATAGCCTGAATTCGTCTTTCGGATGCACACCCAGCAGGGGGCTTGCCGGATCGCATGGTGGTTCTATTTGTAGTTTTCCACTGTGGCTGTACTAATTTACGATAAGGAGCCCCCTTTGATGATACCTGAGTTTATATAATGAAGGGACTTAGGGTGGGGCCCCTCGCTAGCCTCAGAGTGGACTGGTCACCAGGAAGATCAAGTGAGTAGAAGGCTGGAACTTTTAGCTCCATTCACTGACCTCTTGGAAGGGGTGGTGGGTAGAGATGAATCACTATTTAAAAACTCTTGAACGAGGCTCCCTGAGCTGCTGTGTTGGTGAACACCTCAAAGTGCTGGGAGGGCGGCACCCCTGGAGAGGGCGTGGGAGCTCTGTACGCGCACACACACACACACACACACGCACACACACACACACACACACACACTCTTTGCCCTGTGCACCTCTTCCATTTGGCTGTTCCTGCGTTGTGTCCTTCAAAATAAACGGGTAATAATAAGAGCCTTTCTGAGTTATGCGAGGTGTTCTAGGAAATGACTGAATCCAAGCAGGGGGCCGTGGGAGCCCCCGAGGTGTGGCTGGTGCATCAGAAATACAGGAGGGCGGGGGTTGCAGCTGGCCTCGTCTGAGACGGGCTGTAGCGTCGGGCACTGAGCCCTTAGGCTGCGAGGTCCCAGCCGATTCGGAGTTGAGTTGAATTGCAGGACACCCAGCTAGTGCCCAGAGAATCAGAAAATCGTTGCTGGTGTTGGAAAACACCCCAGACCTGCACACTTCCAGCAAATCCTCTCTTTGCTTATTCGTCAGAGTTGATTTCTACAGCTTTCAATTGAAGAACCTTAAATAATGAGCCTTTACTGAAATAAATCTTACCCAGAAGCCCCATAAACACAGAAATTAGATAATCGTGGCTGCTCCGTGGAAGCAGCAGAAAGCGTGTGAGCCCCGAGCTTGGCTCGCGCCAGCTCTGTGCTTCCTCTGCTCGGCGCCCTTGAGGGGCTCTTTGGAACCACTGGGGCTGCAAACACAGTTTAAAAACCACTGCAGTAGAAATCACACTTTCATAATGAGGATGTTGGGTCCCAGAGAGCCACTGTGCCCCCTCCTCTCAGGACGTTAATCTGCAGGGAGCAGACACAAGGGTACAAGTGAGGGTTATGACATCAGCTTTGCTAAGGGGTTCGCAAAGCAAAGGTCTTTCTGGGGCCTTCAAATCTTGTCACGAGCCTACCAGCCCACCCCAGTAATGAAGGATCACAGCGGTCAACCCACAAGCCCTGAACTCCCCTGGTCGGGTTCAACAGCAAGCCAGATGAAACACACACGCGAAGTTGGTGTTCTCGCTCTGTTCGTGTAACCTCCCCGTGGGTCGGGTCTGCCATCAAGGGTCCCAGCTTTGCACCAGGTAGAGGAATCACATTTGGCTGCAGCTCCCTCCTGAATTACCCGAGTAAGTCCTTACTGGACATTCTGGCATTCTCCCCCGCAAGCCCTCCTGCCGCTGCTCCCCAGCTCTAGCTGGATGTTGAGTGCACACATAGCTGTACACGCCAGCTGTGCACATGTGACACGGACTTGCAAAGCCCCGGGCTCTACAGTGATAAGGAAGGTGTGGGAGTCTCCCTGGGCCCCGCCCTGAGAGTGGTTGTGCCCTTTGACCCAGCTCTTTGGGGTCAGGCCCAGAATCCTGTGGAGATTGGGAGGGTGGGTGTAAAGGGTTAACTTACCTCTATGCGGTACCGTGGCTTTCACTTTGGGATGCAATGTCTATACTCCGGCAGGTAAGGATTCAAACCCAGGTGAGTCTGATTGCAAACGGCTGCTTTTCAAGCCTGTGCCTACACCCACCCCCCTCCAGCGTGCAGCCCCAGCTTCTCCCAGAAAAAAACAGCTCCTCTAGAAGAGCTAATAACAACCACCCTCCCCTCCCAGCTGTTTCCTTTGTTCTTAGGCACAATGGTTGACCAACACCCTTTCCTCCTGGGTTCCCTCCCCATCTCTTGGGGGGTTCTCGGTTCCCGACCAGCTTCACCTGGCATGCCTATTCCTCCAGGAGCTCAGAGTGGGGCCATGGCTGGGGGCTTCTCCACATCCGGCCCTTTGCCGGTTATGGGGCGGATTGTCAGAGGAACAGAAACTCCCCAATAATCCCTGAGGGGGGTTCAGGGGAGACCCAGAAAGGCCGACATAACTGGGCCCCCAGCAGGAGAACAGTTTGGCCTCAGAACTCAGTCGAGGGCGGTCCTAGCACAGACGGGCGGTCCTAGCACAGACGGGAACACAGCTCTGCCCCAGTGTGGGCTGGTGCAGGGTGTGGAGAGGGGATGGGCCGAGCAGGAGAACTGGGGTGCGTGGCAGACATTCTTGGCAGCCTCCAACTCCCCTGCTGAGTGATTGCTGTGACTTCGGGCGGGCCAAGGGCGATGTGCCAGGAGTCCTCCATGTCACAGCTCAGCCCTGCTGCAGGGGACCCCTCACCTCTGCACAGAGTCTATGGGCAAGGTTGGGGTTAACAGGTAACAGGCAGATGCCCAGCAAAGCAGTGGGTCTTGTATCTCTGGATAGGGATGTTAAAGATCGTCCCTTTTCCAAAAGAAATGAGAGAAGGGAGGGAGGAAGGAAGGAAGGAGAAAGGAAGGAAGGAAGGAAGGAGAAAAAGAATAAAAAGAAAGCAGTCCAAAATTAGAGACCACATAGAGGAGAAAACATGTTGCAATCCAGAGAAGCGCATCCTATGGGTCCTTTTTCAAAATCAACTCACCAGATTTCCCTGCAGGAAACAAATTCAAAGGGAAGAGAGAGCGAGCAAATTAAATTTCCTTCCTGCTTACTGCTCAAAGGGCCTATAATCTCACCACTCAGAGAATGAGCAGACTTGTCTTCCTGCAAACACTGATTGGAGAAATTGCATTTTTTTCCAAACAGGCCTGTGGACAGGGCCGGTGGTGAGCGCCCTGGACGCCTCCCCGCCGTCCCGCCTCCCCGTTCCCCTCACCTGCCTCGGATGTCTGCCTTTCCCCGTCGCCAGCGATTGCTTGTTAACGGCACGCTGCGATTGAGGTGCCAGGTCGCCCAGTTTTGCAGGCAGAAGGCAAGGCACACAGCAAACACATCTGCTTTGGTCCGGCTTCCGCAGACGGAGTTTCGGGTTACTGTTTCCTGCCCCCCGCTTGAAAGCGGCTTTGTCTTTCTCCCGGACTGAGGCATTGCGTTTATTGTCATCGCCAAGGATTTGCCCTTTCTAAGGTGGCCTCGCTTTTGTGGCCCACAGCATGGAAGCGCTGCGGGCAGTCCTGCGCCGGGCCGGCCACGCATTGGTTTACAGTCCCGCAGACGTGAAACGCTGGTACCCAGCGCACTAGTCCGCTCAGGCTGCCACGACTGAGTACCCTGACCCGGTGGCTTAAACCACAGAAATTTATCGTCTCACGGAGGCTGGAACGACCCAGATGGAGGTGTCGGCAGGGTTGGTTCCTCCCGGGGCCCCTCTCCCTGGCTTGCGGAGGAACGTCTTCTCCCTGTGTCCTCACCTGGCCTTCCCTCTGTCGCTGCGTCCAAATTTCCTCTTCTTGCAAGGACATCCGTCGTGGTTGATTAGAGCCTACCCTAACGACCTCATTTTAACTTCATCACCTCTTTAAAGACACTATCTCCAAATAAGGTCACATGCGGAGGTACTGGGGGGTTAGGACTTCAACATATTAATTTGGGGGGGATAGAGTTCAGCATATACATTTGGGAAAAAAAAAATCTTACTATTTTGACTTTAGCCCTTTCTGGTATAAAGAACAGTCTAGAATGCTAAAAAAAAAAAAACAAAAAAAAAAACCCTTTTTGACCACCTCTGCATACGCCAGTTGAGGATTCTTTGGCCTATTCAATGGGAACTGGCTACCCTCAGTACTAGATTACGGGAAACTGTCTACGATAAACCAGGAGGTGCATTTTCTCATCTGATGCTTATTTAATGGCCTCATGGGACTTCCTATATTAATGCACAGAGGCGGTGGAGAAAGGACAGATGATCTCCTGAGCACGTAAGACTTCTGCTAACAGAAACAGAGGAAGAAGATCATTTAATGGGTTCTGGGCTCAGAAGTTGCCACTTTTGGGTCTGAATTGAATGTCTTTCTTTAAGCAGCACGTTCTCCCATGTCAGGGCTGTTTGTTCTTTTTTTTTTTTTTTTTTTCTTTCTTCTTGATAAGACTGTTCATTTAGGTTTATTAGACCTCACACACAAAGGCTTTAAGTTAGGGTCTTACAAGGAAGTGTTCTGACTGCTCATTATGATATAGAAATTTCCTGTTTGACCCACTCTGTGAAGTAAGAAATCCCTAAGCTTAGTGAAGACGACACTCCCGATTCACCCCGCACGTGCTAGTGGAGGATCAGCTCCTCGGTCCGTTGTCCAGGGAATCAATAACCCAAAACAGCTCTGCCTCAGTGACCAGCCACGTCCCCTGGTGAATCAGTACTGGCCTTCTCTTGTCAACCCACACGTTCCACCTGTCTTTACTTCCCACAGCTGAGCTCGTGTCTTCCGCATCTGGCTCTCAAGATGCTCTCTCTCTTCTGAGCTTAGATCCTAGAAATTTCTGAATATAACATTTTCTACTTAATTTTCTCACAGGTAACCAGAGCTCAACACGACCCAAATATTTAACAGAGACCATTATCTTGCTCCACAACTTGCTCCTCCTCTGTGTGTTTGGTCAAATTGTACCATCCTCCATCATCCCTCCCATTCAAGTGACCAATTTCCACAGATGTTACTTCATTGGGGCCTCCTGAATACACACTAGTCTCTCTGCCCTGGACTCCGGCCTCAACAGTTCTCCCTTGGAGTATGAGAAACGGACCAGTGTGAGGGAAATACCAGGGTGTCTTAGCCCATTTTCTGTTGTTCATAACAGAACACCTGACTGGGTAATTTATAAAGAAAATGAATCTATTTCTTACAGTTCTGGAGGCCGAGAAGTCCAAGGTTGAGCAGATGCACCTGGTGAGAGATATTTTGCGGCCGGGGACTCTCTACTGAGTGCTAAGGCGGCACAAGGATCACGAGGCGGGGGCTGAGTGTGCTCGCTTGGGTCTTCCTTCCTCTCTTAGAAAGCCCCCAGTTGCCCTCCCATGGTAATCCGTTAGTCCATTAACCCCTTAATGATCCAGGCACCTCTCAATACTGCCGCACTGGGAATTAAGTCTGGACACGACTTTTGGAGAGGACATTCAAACCATAGCACAGGGTTGAGAGCTTTGGAAGGTCTGAATTCAACTTCCAGTTCTGCCACTCAATAACTGTATGACTTTGGTGAAAGTATTTAACCTTCATAAACTTTCACTTCCTCATCTATAAACAGAAAAAACAATGTCTACTTCATGGAGGTATTAAGAAATTGAAATAAGATAAATATGTAAAGTACTTAGTACAGTGCCAGAACGTAGTATGCACAGATCTGATGATCTAATTGCTTTGTTATATTTCAGCGACCCTCAAATTCCTTGGCATGGCACACAGGGCCAGCCCCAATCCCTCTCTGTTCCCATCCCTTGACCCTATTCCCCCAACCTTCTTCATGTCCACCATGCTGATTCTGAAGTCCCCAAAGTGAGCCATCTTCCTCCCCTTGCTGAACCTTTACGTGAGCAAGATGCTCCCGCTACCTAACTGCCTGCTTCCTCCTCCCCGCTTTCTCCTTCTTCAAGATCCAGCTAAGGAGTCACTCTTCTAATAAACCTTTTCTGGTCCCTACAGATTGGGTCTCCTACCTCTCCTCCTCATTCTAGTACCTTCCTTCTATCATAGCACTGATGGCATTGGGTTGTATTTATTTGTGGATGTATCTGTCTCCCCGCCTTACTAAATCAAGTTTCACGCTTTGTGTCACTAATTCCTAGCATTATAAATTGCAGGCATTTAATACATGTTGAATGAATGACTATTATAATAGCCAACATTGATTTAGCACTTACTATGTGTCAGATAATATTGACTCTGATTTCTTTTTGTTGAACTCCACAAATGCAGAGTTTATTTTGTTTTCTGAGAGTAAAACACTCCTTTTAAGAGTCTTTTGGCCATCTGATCAGATATGACGAAAACTTTAACATTGGTGGAAATCTGCTTCTCACTAATCATGCTGCCATTTGACCCTGCCTTTCACGCCTGTTTCATGTCTAAGAAGAAAGTTTATAGGGAGGGGGACAGGTGAGGCTCCAACTAGTCTATTCCTCAAGCTGGCCCTGAGGACTGAGAAGTTCTAAAGGTTTCTTCTTAGACTAGTGTCCTTTGGACAACTTTGTCCTCAGTCACTCATCAAAACTTTATGAGATGAATTTTGAAAACATAATGCTAAGCGAAAGAAGTCAGACGCAAAAGATTATACGCTGTAGGATTCAATGTGTACGAAATGCGCGGAACAGGCAAATGCACTAAGTAACTTAGCGGTTGCCTGGGGCTGGAAATGGGAGCAGGAATTGACTGCAAAGGGACAAAAGGGACCTTTCTGGGGTGAATGAGATGTTCTAAAATTGGATTGTAATGATGGTTGCGTAACTCTGCAAATTTACTAAAAACTATGGAATTGTACACTGAAAATGGTATGTCATTTATACTTCAGTGTCTTTGTTCGGGCCACTATAACAGATTACCATAGACTGGTGGCTTACACACAATTCTAGAGGCCGGTGCCGGCGTGGTCAGGTTCTGGTGAGAGCCCTCTTCCAGCTGCAGACATGCAGCTTCTCACTGTGTCCTCACAAGGACACTGTGTCACTCTCTTGTAAGGGCACCGATCCTATTCGAGAGAGATCTGCCTTCATGACCTAATGACCTCCCAAAGACGACTCCTCCAAATGCCATCCCACTGGGGATTAGATTTCAACATATGAATTTTGGGGTGGGGGGGATACAAGCATTCAGCCCATAATATTCAAAAAAACTTTTTTTTTAATGTTTATGAGAACTCTCTTCAGTCTTACCTTGTCGTCTCCATGAGCGTCTGGTTCTGGGCAAGATCTCCCCAAATCCTCCACCCTCCGGAGCGACACACAGGTGGAGTCTGTGGCTGGACAGCTCGGCCAGTGGGTTGGGAAACCTGAGACGCAGACGCATAAGCAACACTTAGGACCGACCGGCCGAGTGAGTGAAAGAGTGAAAGCTTTTCCTCTAAGATCGGGGACAAGGTGAGGATGCTGCTGTCACCACGCCTGTGCAACACAGTCATGGAAATTCCAGCAAGAGAAATTAAGCAAGAAAAACAAAAAGCATCCAAACTGGAAAGGAAGTAGTAAAATTATCTCAGTTCACAGGTGATATGATCTTATAATATAGGAACTCCTAAATGTTCCACAAAATAAACTGTTAAAACTAATAAGCAAATTCATCAAAGTAGCAGGATACAAAGTCAACACTTTCTTCTCACTTTTCGTAAATGACCCTAATTCAGAAATAGGGGACTTAATATACAAGGAAACACTAGGGAAAGAAGCTCATTGCCAGACCTCTGGTTCCTCACTCACCGAACACTTTAAAGGACTAAATAAGGCTCAAAATAAATTGATGATCTTACAAAGGGTTTTGGCAAACTTTTGGCCCATGGTACAAAAAAAAAAAACCCTTTGCCTGATTTGCAAATAAAATTTTGTTGGAATACAGGCCCCCCCAGCCGCTGTTCAAGTACATATTATCCATGGCTGCTCTTACAACTGCAGGTAGTTTTGACAGAGACGTTATGGCCTTCAAAGTCTAAAATGTTTAGTATTAGCCCCTTTGCAAAAAACGTTGGCCAACCCTTAGTATTATGTATACAATAGCGAGATGGTGTCCCAGTCATTAATTCTCAAAGGAAGGAATCTTGGCAAAGACACTTCTAGAAAGAACATTAAAGAAGCGATTAAGGACCAGTGTGATGACTCACACCTGTCATCCCAGCACTTTGAGAGGCTGAGGCAGGAGGGTTGTTTGAGGTCAGGAGTTCAGGGGAAGACTGGGCAACATAGTGAGACCCCCGTCTCTACAAAAAAAATTAAAAATTAGCTGGGCCTCGTGGCATGTGCCTGTAGTCCTAGCTACTCAGGAGGCTGAGACAGGAGGGTTGCTTGTGCCCAGGATTTCCAGCCTGGGCAACAGAGCAAAACCCTGTCTCTAAAAAAAGAAAAAACAAAAAGTAAAAAACAATTGTTCTGCATTAGCTAAGAAACTAAAGGGGAAAAAAAAATGAAGTGAGTGAGATCAACTAAAATGTTCCAAAAGGGAAGTAAGCACCTTATTGGCTGTTTCACTCTTAAATTCGTAAGGAGAAAGTTCTCTAAATATTAAAGGCAACTTGCAAAGTTCTAACTAATTCGGGTGCTATAAATCAGCCTTAAACCCTAACAGTGTTATAAACCTCTCCCTTGGCATTAACAAACTACAGTTCATCCTTGAACAACACAGGTTTGCACTATGTGGGTCCACTTATCCATGGATTCTCTTCCCCCCTTCACCCCCAGACAGCAAGACCAACCCCTGCTCTTCCTCCTCTTCAGCCTATTCATACGCATTTCAGCAGTATGCTTGGGGCCATGTTAAACAGCAAAATCACCAAAAAAAAAAAAAAAAAAAAAAGCACAAAAGGGGAAAACGTGGCATTAAATAGACAGGAAAAAGTTTACGGTATGAGCGCTGAAACAAGAGCACAGAGCGTCACCCACCCAGCCGGGAACATGCGCATCAGGCGACTCAAAATTTTCACTATTCTCTAAATGTCCACAAAAGACCCCAAAAGTGCTACAAGTACTGATCTTGAGGTTGCAAATACCTTTTAGCAAGAAGGTGGATTTGCAAGTACAGAATCTGCAAATTCAGAGCCGTGAATACTGAGGATGAACGGTGCGACTGGACGCTGACATCCCTCCGCCGTCGCACCCAGGCAGCTGGGCTTGTTCTGCCTCCACTTCCATCACAGGACCAGTTATGCATGTTTAACCTGGGAGGCCACACGCTGGTCTCCCGTGCGTCTCGAGGGGATGAACTGCTGGTTTATTTTTATCCTTGCACATGGCGGATGTTTAATAAATAGTAAGTGGGAAAAAAAAATAGTAACTGCATGGACCAATTAAGTGAAACAAAAATTAATAATGGTAGATCTCTGAGTCTCTAGGATAGACGACAGGTAGACCATCACTTTAAAAGTTATTTTCAATTTATAATGAATTTGCCCGGTGTAAGTGCATAAATCTATTTCAGTGGTTAATTAAAGCTTGGTACCAAGCTTTCCACCAGAAGAACAGAAAAGGCTGTTTCTATCTGCTGGCCCATACCACTCTGTGTCGCGTGGGCTTCGTTGTAGAGTTCAGTCTGTGTCATCCGTAGAGCTGATGGCAGCACAACTCGCTTTCACTTCGCTGCATGCAACACTGATGACTTTGTCTGCATTAATTCTGTCTGGTGCTCCCGAGCTATTTACAGTCCGATTCCCCTTTGCTCTCTGTGCAGATTCCCGGCCAACATGTGCCGAGAGCTTTCGGTCTTCCTGCACTTTCTATTCAGTGAATTTTAACCCCATCACTGGATGTTCATTTAAACAGTGAGCTGTGCCAAGTGGGGAAACTCCACGATTGTGAGTCTCGGTGAAGCTGTTATCTGAACAGGGTTTGCAAACAGTGTCCTAACTAAAGGAATCCTGGAAACTTGGCTACGGTGAAGGGGTGCTCTTGAATGGCTTGTTTCGGTTTGAATTTTGTCAACTGAATGACTTTTATTTTGTGTGACAGTCTCAGTGCCCATTAGGGTCATTCTCTCAACTCGCATTCATTAGGATAAAAAAGGGAACATGAATAGATAGTGTTTGAGGATAAATCTCAAATCATTACATACAACCAGTCATCAAGCACTACAAGTTCTTTTTGCAAAACCTCTTTCTATGTCTCCCCTCCTCTCCATCCTCACAGCCAGGCCCTTGGTCTAGGGGCAGCTTTAACTCCAGCATGGACTAAACATTAGCTTCCTGATTGTTCTTTCCTTCTTCCAATGTGGCAGCTCCTCCCCCTCCCCCATTGT
This sequence comes from Eulemur rufifrons, assembly GCF_041146395.1. Taxonomy (NCBI): domain Eukaryota; kingdom Metazoa; phylum Chordata; class Mammalia; order Primates; family Lemuridae; genus Eulemur; species Eulemur rufifrons. Next base: position 12,636,025 of record NC_090993.1, read on the forward strand.
CGCCGTTCTGTGCCTCTGCCGTGTAAATCCTCTAGAACACAGATTTCATCACGCCTGCACTAAAAAGTACCACACCTGTGCTCAATGCTTCCTCGCTGCGTAAAAGCAAGTCCAGGAGCGTTAGCCTGGGAGTCCAGCCCTGGTCCCAGCAGGGTCCCTCAGCTGCAGTCAGGCTGGTGTCACTGGACACCCACATGCCCACTCTTCGTTTCCACGACATCACTCGTGTTGGCCCCTGTCCTGTCCTGTCTCCTCCACCTCTTAGAGGCCCAGAGAAGTCCTCCTTCCTCTCCGGGGCCTTTCTGTATAGATGGTCCCCATTTGTGAACTCCTGGAGTTTTACTCTATTTTGGTACTTACAGTACTCACTAAGGCTTTGTACTGATTTTTGAAACCCTTTTGTATGTGGACACCTGAATGTGAAGCTCCTCTGGGTCCAGGACTTGTTTTGGGCCAGCACCGTCCAATGGAAATATAATGTAAGCCACAAATACAAGGCTTTTATGTAATTATAAACTTTTTAGTAGCCAAATTAAAAAAATAAACAGGTGAAATTAAAAATATATTCTATTTAACTGAATATATTGCCAATTTTTTTTTTTTTTTTTTTGAGACAGAGTTTCACTCTGTCACCTGGGCTAGAGTGCCGTGGCACCAGCCTAGCTCACAGCAATCTCCAACTCCTGGGCTCTAGCGATCCTACTGCCTCAGCCTCCCGAGTAGCTGGGAATACAGGAATGAGCCACCATGCCCAGTTAATTTTTTCTGTTTTCAGTAGAGACAGGTTCCTGCTCTTGCTCAGGCTGATCTCGAACCCCTGAGCTCAACTGATCCTCCCTCCTTGGCCTCCCAGAGTGCTAGGATTATTGGCGTGAGCCACCGCACCCAGCCTATCCTGCTGGTATCCCATAGTTCAACAACAGCATAATGTACACAAAGAATGTGAGTCAACAGATTGTTGTCACACTGGGTGAGGGTCTCTGGCACAAGATTCTGTTCCTGACCCTGTCCTGTTTATTGTTTTCATTGATAATTGGGATGGTACCCACTCTGCAAGTTGCGTAGAGTTAATAATATTGTGTTGTACAACTAAACAGTGGTTAAGAGGGTAGATTTCATGTTATGTGTTTTTTTTACCATAATTAACAAAAAAGAAAAAGTACTCACTCTGAGTCAGAGAGACCTGACTTTCACATCTCACCTCTGCCACTGACTACATGCGTGAACATGGGCAAGTTAATGTTCTTCTCTTAACTTTGGTTTCATCATCTATAAATGGGGATAATTATACAGACCTCAAAGGAGTGTTATGAAGAATAAATGAGCTACGGCCTGTAAAATGCTTCCCACAGTGCACAGAACACATTCAGCCCTTAAAAATACTGGGTATTACCACTATTATTGTCACCGCATATGGTATATTTATTAATTTGGCAGCTGAGATAATTCTGGGAAAGAAAGATATTGAGTTAAAGAATCAAGATTCAAAAAGCTTTTCCCAGAGAGGATTTAATAGGTTGAATAAAATAGGGTAAAATTTAGTATGGACAAGTTAAAGTATTGCATTTAGATTAAAAAATCCAACTACACAAAAGTAAGCTTTTAGATTAACTGCAGCTCATAGGAAAAGAGGCATTTACTTATTTATTTGACTAAATATAGTTAGGAACAAAATTATTTTTCAAAAAAAGTTTTTATTTCATTACACGTTTAATGTAAAAATGCAAATACAGTCATCCACCCCATAACGACGTTTCAATTGATAACAGGCCATGTTTATGACGGTGGTCCCACAAGATTATAATGAAGCTGAAAAATTCCTACTGCCTTAGTGACAGAGCCATCACAATGTCATCGCACAAGGCATTAGTCACGTGCTTGTGATGATGCTGGTGTAAACACACCTAGTGTGCTGCCGGTTGTATAAAAGTATAGGACATACGATTATATGCAGTCCTTAATACTTGATAATAAACTGTTACTGGTTTATGTATTTACTATACTATACCTATTATTATTATTTTAGAGTGTATTCCTTTTACTTACAAAAATAGTAAACTGCAAAACAGCCTCAGGCAGGTCCTTCGGGAGGCATCCAGAAGGCATTGCTAGCACAGGGGATGACAGCCCCAGGCCTGCTGTCGCCCCTGAGGACCTTCCAGTGGGACAAGACCTGGAGGTGGAAGACAGTGATATTGATGATCCTGACCCCGTGTAGGCCTAGGCTAACGTGTGCATTCATATCTTAGTTTTTAACACAAAAGTTTAAAAACTAAAAAGAAAAATTGTAATAGGAAAAATCTTACAGGATAACAATAGGAAGTAAGAAAGTATCTTTGTACAGCTGTACTATGTGTGTTTTAAGCTAAGTGCTATTACAAAAAAGTCAAAAAGTTTACAAGTTTAAAAAGTAAAATAGTACAGTAAGCTAAGGGTAATTTAATACTGAAGAAAAATATTTCTTTTTTTTATAAATTTAGTGTAGCCTAAGTCCACAGTGTTATAAAGTCCACAGTAGTGCACAGCAGTGGCCTAGGCCTGCATGGTCCTCTCCACTCATTCAGATTCAACAAATCAACAATTAAAAAACTATATAAAAGAGTCTATGATTAAATGCTAAGTTCTTAGTCCCATTTATATGTATATATATTGCATAAAAAGATCTTTAAGCGGACTTGTGTATGCTTTCTAAATTTACAACTTGTTTTAGAAATGATAGAAATATAAGAAATTATATCTTGAAATAAATACATCTGCTAAAATTCAGTGCAAATGTATAGCACAATTGCTCTCCAAGTAACCTAATTCTAGGTCCTGCAACAAGTGAAGAATGACTGTCATGGACAAGATGATGAACTTCTCTAAGTTAGCAGCTTCTAAAGTCACCAGGTGTAAAAAGAAAGCTCAATCAGACTTTCAGTGTGTTTTTCAGGTTCTTTCTATTCTATCAACAACCCAAATTATTAAACTTTAAGAATGATAAAAAGCACAGAAAGATTCTGTGGAGTTCCAGAAAGCTCACACCACATGGGCAGGAATTAGAGGTGTGGATAAAATCGTGTCTCCCTAGAGGGAGACAAGAACCCTCTAGGTGCACCCTTGGAAGTTCACAGTGCGCTCCTGGATAACTAGGCTGAGAAACCTAAATTTAAATCCACCCAGTGTTATTGGATATTGGTGACTTTGAGGTCTGTGCTCCGAGGCCCGGTTCCCCAACCTTGATCTACAAAGTCTACAAAGAGGTGTGAGTTAGTGAACAGAACACTGGATTAGAAGTCTGTAGTTTTCTGATTTCCAAGAGTCTGTGAACAACAACAAAACAAAACAGGAAAGAAAAGACTGATTTAGCTGCATGGGAAATAGCTGGCCTCATTCTGATTTGAGGTCAGATTATTGGCGCTTGCTGTATGAATTTGTTTCAACAGATTCATATGTTGAAACCTAACCCCTAGGGTGATGGTATTAAGAGGTGGGGCCTTTGGGTGGTGACTAGGTTATGAGGGAAAGCCCTGGTAAGTGGAATTCGTGTCCTTATAAAAGAGGCTCGAGAGCTCCCCAGCCCCTTCTGATACGCGAGAACACTCAGAAGGAGCTGTCTGGGGAACAGGCTCTCGCCAGATGCCTCATCGTTGGCACCTTGATCGTAGACTTCTAGCCTCCAGAACTATGAGCAATAAATTTCTGTTGCTTCTAAATTACCCAGTCCAGGCTATTTTGTTATAGCAGTCCGAATGAACTAAGACAGTGTTTCAGTGGATTAAAGCAAAAACCACATATTTTCAGAAGTTATTTCTTACTCCTTTCCCATTATGAGCATGAACTTTAAAAGGTACTTTCTTTGGCATTTGAATAAGTAGGCTCTGACGGACACTCCCCAGAGATATCAAAATATTTGTTGCATAATTGCTTCAAGTTCTTACAAACAAAGTCTTCCGTACCACAGAACTTCTGTTGCAATTTCTGTTCACCCTGGGTTGGTATTTGTTGATACTGATTTCACTATGCTCATCACATTGAGTTCTATACCAGAATACAGAGCCTGCCTTTAAAATTGTGAGGCTGGCATCATCTAAGTGGTACCTCTTTTCTCGTGTCCCGATACCAGGGACCTCATGTTACCGTCTAGCTGTCCCTAAGTCTCTTTCCTTCTGCCGTCCACAGTCCTCTGAAGTATGTGCTTTATAATGATTTCAGCGCCCTGATGCTTTGAAATGATTTCTTTCCTCATTGCACCATTGCATAATGGAACCTCCTAACACCTAACTTGAGCGATTCCTGCTAGGTGCTGCAGGAGAGACGGCAAGATGACAAATGAAATCAAAGGAATTCATGCCAAGGTGTGGACCAAAGGTTAAAATGCTTCCCGTCTCTCCCTCTCCCTAATCCCACACGGGCAGATAGATGGCAACTCCCCTCCAGACACCCACTGTTCCAGCGGAGGAATGAACGAACACTTGACATCCAGAAACGTGACTAAGTCGTGAAAGGTGAGGCACCGTGAGGAGGTGGAAAATTCCGGGCAGTAGGTGGGGTGGGAAGCCTCCCGGGTGCCATCGAATTGCACGGCCGGCACTAAAGCTTCCCATCAGTCTCACCCATGTCAGTCACTCACTGTCCCCCGCCCCCGAGCACATCACGGCCACTTTCAAAGACATTGCTTCTGCGGTGGGCTCTATGGGGAGGTAGATTAAAGGGGGAAAAGCTACCCAAAATGTAGGGCTCTTTTACCTTTGGTGTCTGAGGCGCTCAGAACACTTTATAATTACGATCCTATTGAATGTGTTTAGCACAATTAAATCCCTTTATAATTAAAACCACTGATCGGCGGGCGTTAAAGCTACCCCCTCTCTACATGCTGCCGTGGCTTTAGTCTGCAGTTGGGCTGTGGTTCCTTCCCTGTCTCTTGCGTCCCTAACCTGGTTATAACTGTCATTTTTACTCTTCCTGGAGGGGCATAGCATATTTCTCTGTCTTTTCTCTCTTTTTCTGAGGTGTGAATCGTGTTAATTTTTGCCTGAGTTGAAAATAGTGTCCGAGATTTAATTCCTTTCTCTAATTCCTTGACATTTCCACTTAGAATTACCGTTGTGTGTCCGTGGCCAGGTTGAAAGACATGTTTTGAAGTTCCAAAGGTGGGCCTGGCGCTCTTCGTGACTGCCACGCTGCCGGGCATTGCCATTTGCTGAGAAGGCTGGGGGCCACGGCTGCATGAGGGGCCTGCCCACACCGGGTGTCCCCAGCCCTCCCCGCGTGGCGTTAGACGTAACAGAGGCGGTCTAGATTCCGTCCTAGGGGAGCGGGGTCCTGTGGCTGGGACCGGGCCTCCTCCCCGACGACGTGCGGTAGCAAGCCAGATCCTCTGCACCCCACCCCCGCAGCAGCCAGCCTCCTGGGGGATCGGAAGCTGAGCCCCCCGACCTCGGTAATTACTAGTAGCTTTGGGGGCTGGTCGGGGGGGGGTGGGGAATCACCTGATCGGGAGTGGAGCGGGCCTGGGCAAGACTCGGGGGGGCCAGGAGCGCGGGCACGTGAGGGGGGCGTCGGGAGCCGGGCTGGAGGGGAGCCGGGCGTCGTGGGGTGGCCCAGAGGAGGTGGGGACGGGGCTGGAGATGAATCCATGGGGGCTGAGGGGGCACATAGTGGGTGGAGACCTGCTTGCGGGCGAGCCCGGCTGCGGGGCGGGGACGCTGCTGGAGCCCCGAGCCCGCGGGTCGCGGGAGGGGCGGGCCCAAGGGGGCGTGGCCTCTGGAGGGGCGGGCCCGGCAGGGGAAGTGGGCGGGGCGCCGCCGGGAAGGGGGCGGGCCGGGGGAGCCGCGGGCCGGGGACTCGGTGGCGGGCGCATGGCCGCTGCGGCGCGATGAGTGGGGCGCGGGCGGCGCCGGGGGCAGCGGGCGAGGGCGCGGCCCGGGGGCTGCGGGTGGACGGGCTGCCCCCGCTGCCCAAGAGCCTGAGCGGGCTGCTGCACTCGGCGTCGGGCGGCGGCGCGGCAGGGGGCTGGCGGCACCTGGAGCGGCTGTACGCGCAGAAGTCGCGCATCCAGGACGAGCTGAGCCGCGGGGGCGCGGGCGGCGGCGGGGGCCGGGCTGCGGCGGGGCCCGCCAAGCCCCCCAACCTGGACGCCGCGCTGGCGCTGCTCCGCAAGGAGATGGTGAGCAGGCTCGGCGGGCGGGAGGCGGGGTTCTCGCAGTCCCGGCTCGCGGTCCCGGGGAAGTTCGGGGACCCGTGCTCTGCTCCGGAAGTCCGCGCGTCCCCCTCCTCCCCGGCCCTTGGTCCCCGGTGCTGGCACCGTCCTCCCAGCCGCCCCTGTCCTTGCCCTCTCTGTGCCCACGATTGGACCCTCACCTGGGGGAGTCTCCGCTCTTGGAGGGCAACTTTCCGTACCCCCGCGCCCTCGGTCGGGCCCCCGCTGGCTCGGAAGCCCGGGCGCATCCGCAGGCGCGGTGCGGGGTTCGCGCTTGGCGGGGGCGGTTTTGTCACCCCTCCCCGGGGTGGAACAGACCTCCCGGGTGCAGGAAAGGCTTTCGCTGCGCCCAGGGGTCACGAGTTGTGAGCGATTGTGTTTTCCGGCCCTGAAGAAGACAGCTTTTTGTCCGCCGCGAGTGTAGACAGCAGATTGGAACGGCCCGGGCCCCTCCCCCCGCGCCCCAGTCCGCGCGTCCAGCATCCGATTACGGCGGGCGGCCCCGGCGCGCAGATGGCGAGAGAGCGGACGCGCCCCCGTACGCGGGAGGCGTCTTGGCCCCCCGCAGCCCGGTAAAGCCGATCGCCCAACCCGCTTCAGGAAAATGGGGGGTGGCTGTCCTCCCCGTCTGGGTGAAGTCCATGTGAGTTCTTCGGGTTCTGTCTGAGCTCCGAACAATGGGGCTTAGTTTTTCTCAGTCCTCGGTAAGCACCTTAGGCGTTGGTTGACTGGGACACACGATTTAGGGGGACGCTAAAAGTAGGACAAGAGCAGGGATTTAGGCGACGGCAGCTTTTCCCCTCGCTTTCTCTGCCAAGCATAGGCCGGGCCAGAAGAACACAGAAAAACTTGTTCCTTTCTAGCCCTCTTGCTGGCCCCTGATCACAGCTAAATCTAGTGCATTTAAGATATTGTTTAGAAAAAAATCAATGTATACATACTTTTTTCAGGAGCATATCTGTTCTGAAAACTAAGACTTAATTGAATCCAGAAAGCAGCCTTAACACTTTTTAATCAATGAGATATTGTCTTCCCACTCTGTAGCTGTCATTGAAGTGATTTCCAATTCTCCCTGAAAAGATTTTCTAAAGCTTTTTACAGAACCACTTGCATTCCAAGCCAACCCTTTGTATTTATTAATGAGCATTCATTGACATGAACATGGCATAGCTGCTCTAAATTAAATTAAAATTTAAATCTACACCAAGTGTGTTTACAGTCTAAACTTGGACACAACATAAACCTGAGAGTGAAAAGGAAGACTATCTCTGCTATTGAACGTCTGTACTTGAACTAGAGACAGGAAAACCTCAGGGCCACTCCTGTTGTGAAGCTCTGGTTTATAAACATGCTCTGGAGTCTTGCTGGGTGGCTTGGGAGTCAACGTGCTGTTCCCAGAAGTATTTTTCCAGGTCCCTCCTGGTGTGACGGAAGTACAGCCACAGTCTTCTTTATAATTATGCCTTGGGCCAGAGCTCTCTCTAAGCCTATTTGAAGCACAAGGGAAATAAATAGCCATCTTTGGTCTGCCTGGTGTTTAGCTGAGATAAAGATAAGATGTGGCTACAGGCCTTGACAAGTCCCTTTCAAGAAATGTCACAAGGTCTTTGAAAGTACTCTGGTCTTTTGGCCTTTTAAGTGATTTACTAATGGGGCATTGGGGTCTGAATGGGCAACTCCAGCCGAGGCAGAGTAAGAGCTGGGAGTTCATTCCTCAGTTATCTGCAGATAGTTTGTGTTGATCTGTTTAATTGGAAGGCCTGGGGTCAAATCTGTGATAAGGGACATAACTAGATGTCATGGCAGAATGTGATAAATGCTGTTTTAAGAAAAGGCCCTTGCAGGCACAGAAAGAGGGACGACTTGCAGGAGGAAAGAGGTGGGCCTCTCACGGAGCAGAAGACCTCAGAAGGTGACAGGATGTTTCAGCAAGGGGAAAGGGCACTGGAAGGGTAGCTGCAAAGCTGGCTGCAGTTTGAAGTGTGAGCGAGAGGGAGCTGGGCAGGTAGGCCAGGTGGGCTGCAGAATGCCTAGGTAGCAAAGGAGTGGCTTTCAGCAGGAGGTTGTTATGGTCCCAGCTGGACTTGGAGGAAATGGATATGATAGCAGGATGCGAGAGGGAGAGCTGGACTTCAGAGGGTGATCAGGAAGATGCTAGAGGGTGTGCATGGGAATGGTGACGGAGCCCTCAGTGGGGTGGGGTCCTGCCAGTATGAAACAGGATACACATGGGAGACGCTTTGCTGAAGCAGAAGCTGCAGGGATTGCTGATTAAATATTAGGGTCAGGGAAGATGGTGAAAAAGGAATCAAAGATGACTTAAGCTTTTTTATGAAAAATGCAACTAAACAAAACAATTATCACAATCCTAACACCTAGAAATAATTACTGTTAATGTTCTGGGATATTAACCTGGCATGGTGGCACACACCTGTAGTCCCAGCTACTCAGGAGGCTGAGACAGGAGGATCATTTGTGCCCAGGAGTTTGAGGTTACAGTGAGCTATGGTCACACCACTGCACTGTAGCCTGGGTGACACAGCAAGACCCTGTCTCAGAAACAACAACAAAAAAAATTCTGGGATATCTCCTGTGTAGGTCCAATGTAAATACTTTCCATACAGTGTCTTATTTAAACCTTATAAATTTTCCGTCAGATAGGTACCCAAAGTCTATTTTATATTTTAAAAAAGCAGATGCTCAGAGTTTAACTATAAGGTCACAGACTCACCCAGGTCTGTGTGGCTCCAAAACCCTATTTAACCATTGCACTCAACCGTCTGTGTGCACACACACATGTGCACACACACACACGCACACACACACACACACACACACACGGATCACATTATGCCTTCTTGTTTGCTTTTTGGGAGCACCCATTTCAAACATTTTCCCAGTCAATATATATTACGATGTCTTTAATGACTGCACGGTGTGCCGTAGTGTGGCAGTATTCAGTGGCATTTTGAAGCTTGATAATCACTGGCAAAGTGGGGTTCATCGCAGCACATGGGGAGTCAGGAGTCGCGGCTGCTGTCGGGAGGAAGGTGGTTTGCTGTTACATCAGTGGAAGAGTATGTTAAACATTTCAGAATGTGGAGCTAGAGGCTGGAAGAGAGATTTTGGCCTGGAGATAAGGATGGCAGAGGTGGTTGGAGCTGAGGGAGCCGTGCAGTCTCTAGGGGAGGAGACACCATAGGGACTTCCGGGGTGCAGCCTGGGGCTCAGGGGACAGGGGGAGCCCTTGTGGGCAGAGGGTTCTGTCCCGTGATTGGTGATGCCCTGCTCTGCCAGAGAGCTGTGGTTTCAACTCCCAAGTTTCAACACCTGTTCCAGTAACCCCTGTCTGTGAAATCTGTACCACTATGAGTCCTTGTCCCCTCCCCAGAGGGTCCATTTGGTAAACTGCAAGGGTCACACTGATGGCTATTGCTCTATAGACCGAAAAGGCCTTTTAACAAAGTAGTTGATGATGATTATTATTTTTACATCAGAGAATATTTTCAGATCACACTTAACAGATGTTTACTGGGTGTATGTTAGGTATGAAGTGCTGGGGAGGATGGAAGGACAAATAGGGAACACCTAGATGTTATGGAGCCAGGAAATGCAGTCTCGTTGCAACATGTGATTGTTTTAGTTTAGACTAGTCCTCGATTTTTCAAGACCAAAGTCTCCGTATTAGTGATAGAAACTCAATCTGAACTAGCTTTTGCAAAAGTAGACTCTTGTTAAAGGGCTAGATGTAGATGGAGACAGACTAGAACCAGGGCATGTGGGGAACCCAGGAAGTCCACTGAGGTCTTCTCTCCTCATCTACCATTTTGGATTTCTTTTGTCCATTTTGGAACCTGGGCACTAACAGTGTCCACACTCAGTTTTGGCCACACTTCTTAGTTGCAGTTGGCAAATTCTGTGGAAGGATGCCAGTTGGCCCAGCTCGGGTAGCCTGGCCAGCCTGGGTCAGCTAATAGTGATGAGAACAGGATTGCATTTTATTAATATGAAGATGGCTTGGGGGCCTGGGTATCCCCCAAAGAAAGGACAGTTTGCAGAAATGGAGCAGGTGTCCGCTGGACAGCTAAAATACTAGATGTCTATCGCAGAACCTTTTCTATTTAAAAATACTTTGCACTCAAGGCAATAGTCTGGAAGATTTTCATCTGCTAAGCTGATGGTTAGCTTTGCTAAGAAGATCTCGCTTTGCTAAGAAGATCTCCGGTTCACCGGTCTTTGTTTAATGCACTATTCCATAGAGAATTGGTCACCCCCCCCCCCCCAGCAGAATCCCCCAGGCTGCTTGCTAAAATGCAAATTCCCAGCCCCATCCTGTACCTGTGGAATCAGAATCTGGGAGAAGGCAGAATCTGCATTTCTAACAAGCTCTTGCAGACTTCAGAAGCACATGAATCAGGCGTCAGGAGCTCGAACTCTGTGTTATCATATTGAGCTGTGAGATACAATTCTGGCAGACAAACCACTTACTCTTTTGGGCTGTAGATTCCCCCACTGGAAAAATGAGATTAAATGCATAAAGGATCCTTTGGGCTGAGCAGCCTTTCCCCCTCGCACCACTGTGGGTCTTTCTGGTGCCTGCAGAAGAAGTTGGCTCTGTCATAAGGTGACTTTCGGGCACAGGTGCGGGGCCTGTCTATTGCAATGTGCTTGGTGTCCCCAAAGACACTTGCACAGCTGTACCTGACTGTTGTATAATAAATTCCTTTAATGCAAAGAACCAGGAGAGAAAAGAAAGAAAGGTACAAGTTTGCCATCCTGGGCTAAGTTCCTCGCAGATTAGGCTGCCTGCAACAGCTCTTCAGGTTTTTAGGCCATAATTACCCTGTGCTGGCTCCCAGCTCCGTGTCCTCCTGATAAAAGCACACCTGCGTCTGTGGGGTGGCGGACAGTGAGGGCAGGCTGGGGGTCACTGGCCTGGCTTCATTCACTTGATGTTATCTGCAGGTGAGGTTAGAGTTCTGGTCCCCCAAGATTTGAAAATAAAAAGGATTTAAAGATATTTTTCATACCACTTTGAATTTTGATCTATTATGGGTTCAGTGTAAATGTACAGGTGCCCCAGTCGTGGGCAGGTGAGCGACAGCCAGGCACGTCTGACATCGGTGCCCTCCCCTGCTCCGCCCAGGTCTCGCTGTAGCTCCCTGAGGCAAGGTGGGCAAGGGTATTGGGGGGGGGCTTGAGAAGAGGACCCGCTCCCCATGCAGTTCCCTCCCACCAGCAGCAGTTGAAGTTGTGCGGTTTTGCTCCTGGAATGCCCACGGAAACTCCGCGGAGACTTCATGCTCCCCTTTGAAAAGCCGACTTTTTCATGATCTGTGAATCAGGAAACCGGACAGACCCCAGACTACACGAGCAGGAAACGAGCCCCCATGCTGGCTGGTCAGATATTTGCCCCTCCTGCCAGCATCGTTCTCCAGACGGAGCCCCAGCCTCCAGCCACCTCAGTCCTTGCCCCCGTGGTCCCGATGTTTCCAAGCGATGATGAGCAGGTTGCTCATTGTTCCCTGTGGCTCATGCCCTGCAGACACTTAGAGACTGGTCCCTCTCCCCCAGGAACGCTGGAGACAGGAAAGCCCTCAGCCTGCCTTACGAGTCTGCAGAAATTTGTTAAGACATGTGGCCTGTTCTGTTGTTGTGAGCACTCTCAGTTCACTTCCTTGATCAGCCCTGACAGCTGGAGCTGGCCTAGTTTTGCAGGTGTGCACGTTCTGCATCTCAGGGATTGGGGAAAGAGCCACTGTCCTTGACCAGAGGAGGAGGAGGGCCCTCTGTCCTCTGACCAGAGCTCCCTAGTCGAGGGGTGATCTCTGGGGACCACCAGGCTTGTCCCAGACAGGAGGGGCTGGGCTGAGGAAGAGGATGACTGAAATACACATGAAAGAGGGTGTTTGGTATATTCTTAGGTGGTGGACCAGATTAATCCAAATGGATTAATAAAGTTTCTCAGCTTTAATTTCTAATAAGAAAGACATTGATAGGTGTAACCTCTGTAAACAAACTCTTTGGGACCCTCGACTGTACTTACAATTGGAGATAAAATATCCAAGTTAAACATGGTTAAAAGAAAAATGGCAAGGCAATTAACATCCCCTATAACCACAGATATGCAAATTAAAACAATAAGGTATCATGTCGTACCTAAAAGACCAAAAAAGATTTTAAAAAATGATCATGGTCACAGTGAAGGTTTGGAGCAGTAACCGTCTCATGCATTGCTGGTGGGAGTGTAAACTGGTACAGTTTTTTTGGAGAGCAGTTTGGTAGTACCTGTGAAATTGAATTTGTGCTTGTCTTTTGACCCTGTAATTGCATTTTTTTAAATGTGAATTTTCATTTTATTTATTTTTTTATTTTCTTTTTTCTTTGTATTTATTTATTTATTTTTATTTCAGCTTATATGGGGGTACAAAAGTTCAGGTTATATATATTGCCCATGCCCCCCCATCCCCCCAAGTCTGAGCTTCAAGTGTGTCCATTCCCCAGACAGTGCACATCGCACTCATCGTGTAGGTATACACCCATCCCCTCCCCCCACCCCCTGTAATTGCATTTTTAAAAAAACTCTAAAATGGCTTTTTACTAAATAGCAAAGCAGAATTGATAGGCAGTTTTCAAATACGTGTAACTTGGGTCACGAAAGGGACGTAAAGTGTTTGCAGTACGTCTGTTGCATCTTCATTCAGCAGAAGCCACTTACTGAATCTTTTACACTAACACAGACATAAGATTATTCCATCATGAAGAGTGGTCCAGATCTAATGACCTTATTAGTGAAGCTCTTTCTTCCCATTACATTTTCTCATTGCTTTGGATTTGAGGCCCCAGGACTGGGGAGGATTGGAAGACTTGGGCATCATTTCCTCTTCTTCTTCCTACAATTTCATTTTCACAAGTCTGTCTTACAGAAATAGTTGCACAAGTGGATAACAACATTTCTACATGGATATGTATGGCAGAATTTTTTCTAATAGTGATGGAATACTGTACCATTGGTGGAAAGAATGTGATAACGATGTGTAGGGACATAGGAAGATGTTCACCGTGGAAAGTAAGTTACAAAACAGTATGTATGTAAATTTGTATGTGTGATAGTGGTAGCTAAGAACCAAAATGAACATGCACAGCGCCCTGAGGGACATGTGCTCCATTGCTACTAGTGGGTGTCTTTAGAGCAGTGGTTATTAAAGTGTGGTCTGGGGACGCCTGGGAGTTCCTCCAGTCCTTTCCAGGGTCCATAACTATGTGCTGGTGATATTGACAAATGTGACTTTTTTGTTATTATCTAAAGAAATGTGCTAACATTTGGAAGATCTGCATAATTCATTGAATCAATTGTCTACATTGACTAGTGCTTGATATTAAAAGCCATTCAGGCCGGGCGAGGTGGCTCACGCCTATAATCCTAGCACTCTGGGAGGCCGAGGTGGGCGGATCGGTTGAGCTCAGGAGTTCGAGACCAGCCTGAGCAAGAGCGAGACCCCATCTCTACTAAAAAAATAGAAAGAAATGATATGGACAGCTAAAAATATATATATAGAAAAAATTAGCCGGGCATGGTGGTGCATGCCTGTAGTCCCAGCTACTCGGGAGGCTGAGGCAGGAGGATCGCTTGAGCTCAGGAGTTTGAGGTTGCTGTGAGCTAGGCTGACGCCACGGCACTCATTCTAGCCTGGGCAACAGAGTGAGACTCTGTCTCAAAAAAAAAAAAAAAAAAAAAAAGCCATTCAAAGTGCAAGACTGATGGGTTTTAATGTAACAGTGTGAAAATTTCACTGGTGTAGTTTCAGATTCCACACTGCAGCTAACGAAAGGGTGGTTAGTCCGAAAGTGCTGTTGAAATACTCCTTTCTTTCCCAATGACACATCTACGTGAAGCCAGATTTTCTTCGTTTAATTCAACTAAAACAGCATGTCACAAAAGACCAAATGCAGAAGCAGATAAGGTAGACGTTAAAAAAGATTTACAAAAATTGTTATTGTTTACAAAAATGTTACTTATGTTAACATGTAGTAGGTTTATTATTTTTAATGGATTAAATATTTTATAATTTCTGTTTTAATTTCTAATATGGCAAATATTGATAGGTAGAATCCAATATAAACAAAAGTTCTTTGGGACCCTCAATAATTTTTTTTTTAGCAACTATTCACAGAGCAATTTGTTATTGTTGAGATGAGGCCTAGCTATGTTACCCAGGCCGGTATTGAACTCCTGGCCTCAAGTGATACTCCCACCTCGGCCTCCCAGAGTGCTGGGATTACAAAACCGTGCTAGGCTACCCCTCAATAATTTTTAAGGATGTAAAAGGGTCCCAAGACCAAAACATTTGAAGTTTGCTGTTTTGCAGTGTGAAATTGTAGAAGTCTGGTTCATGTAATTAGGAACCATTTGAATTTTCAGTACAATTAGAATGTTTTATTTTTATAATCAGAAACAAATGAAAGAATGAAAGACATTTCTTAAAGAAAATGGTCAATTGCTTTTCTTCGTCTATGCCTGAGACAGAACAAGAGGACATGGGCTTCATTTGTACTCAATGTGAGTTTAGGCTGGAGATAAACAGGAATGTTTTTATGAGAATTGTTAATTTATAGGATGGGCTGTGAATTGGTGTGGATGTCCCCGATTTTAAGTTAGCAGGAAACCCAACTCAAACTGCCTTACCTCGCAGGTGAATTTAAAGGACCCTGTAGGGGCGGGAGGAGCTTTGGGTTTGGCTTAATCTAGAGGATCAGTTGTGTGGCTTGGTTTATCTTCTGTGGCTCTTCAGAGGCTGGTCCTCAGCTTGGCAGGTGTAAGACATTAACAGGAGACGAAGGGGACCAAGTAATACAAGTGTGTTTCTGCCCAGGGGAGGAGAACGTCCCATAGGAGACCTTGGCATCCAAGCTGCTCAGTGAGCACAGATTCAGAGCCCACCGGGGAGCGAAGAGTGATCCCTGCAGGGGGTTTCTGTCGCGCTTGGGTGGCCCCTTTCCAGCTATGGCAACACTGATGAAATCTTCCTCTTTGAGTTTCCTTTTCTGAACATATCCAGGACACCGTCCTTCCGTCAACACGTTATTAGAAATCAGATTACAGTTGATTAGGTCTCTGCTTTCTTCAATTACGGTCCAGTGCTGCGGATACCGACCAGACACCTTGATTAGATTTGGGGCCTTTACCAAGTCTTTTCTGAAATAAATTTATAAGCCATCTGCGTAGTATACTTATTCATTATGTTTTTAAAAGGTAACTGTTTTCTCATTGTAAGTTAATGCATGTGCGTAATAAAAAACTTAAGACAATTCAGCAAAGCTAAAGCTAAAGATCTCCTGATCCCAGCAGTGGGCTACGGCGTCTCCCGTCCAGGCCACCCTGCGTGGGCTGCTGGTGAGAGCTCCATGTCGCAGTCCTGGCGTGGGCTCCCTGCTCTGCCACCAGCAGCTGTGCGGTCTAGGCTGGAGCTGTTGTCATTCGGTGCTTGAGTTTCTTCATCTAACAGAATCAGTAGCTGCCTCACACAACAAAGACGAGGAGGAGATATGTGTGTATAGCTGAGTTTCTGTTTTTTCCTCTGCAGTGAATCCCTAGGAGTGAACTAGCCGGGTTTGATAGATATTTCCAGTTGCTTCCCTGAGGGGTTGTACAAGTGTGCAGTCCTGCTAGCAGTGTGGATCTGTTATGTATTTTCTTCATTATTATGAGTTTTTAACATTAAGAGAAACATGTTTGTTGGGGAAAAAGTTAAGCAGTGCACAAGGCTGTAAATTGAATGAGTAGCGCTCTCTTCCCTCCTCCACCCATTCCCACTTTCCAGAAAGTTCTGCTGACAGACATTTCCTCTTGCAGTCGAAAGCTTGCACATGCGTGTACTTACACACATGCACAGTGAGACCCTGCTAAGCAAGCTCTTCTGTGACGTGAACTTTGTGCTTGACAGTGTCCCTTCGTCGCTGTTCTATTCTAATCCAGACACGGCCGCCGCCTCCCTGTAAGTGACTGTCTAGTTTTGATTGTACGGCTAGACCATAATTTTTAAAAACTAGCACTTATCCGCTGGTACTTATCAATTACAGTCTAGGACTGGATTGTAATTGGGGGAAGCAGAGGCCTCAGGAATGACGGTGGTGAGAGGAGACAGTGGGCGGGCGAGGGGCATCGCTGCGGAGGGGGTCTCCGTGTGGCTGACCCTGCCCGCAGCCCCCTCACCTGCTGTGCCCACAGACCCTGCCCCGGTGGAGCCAAGCAGAAATTAGACCCTTTCCTTGTTTTCGACTCTTGCATTTGGGGAGAGTCGCTTTTGTTGATGTCTCTTCAACACACTAGTGAATTACCCCAACTTTTATTTTTTAGTTTCTTACATAAAACAGAGTAAGTGTTTTATTTCTAAAAAAAAAAAAAAATCTTAACGTTTTTCATGATGTTTTGTTTTGAATCAACAAAAATTTCGTTTTAAAGGTTCCCCCTCATGTTCTAGTACGTGCTTCCCAGGGGGCGTGTTTCTGCTGTCGTTTTGGGGAAGTTAGGAGGAGCTGTCTCCCCGCTGCAGCCTCCGGAGCTGTTCGGAGACCAAGTGACCTGAAGACCAAGTGACCTCAACCGGGCTGGGAACCGCCACCCGGTGTGAGTGTGGAGTCTGTTGTTAAGCTGTGAGAATCGCAAGTGAACGGGAACGGTTTCAGGAGTGGCTGGGAGGGCCGGGGCTTGCTGGGCCGCCTGCGGGTGCTGCCCCGGGGTGAGGGGAGCCCTGGGCCCGGGAGAGGAGAAGAGAAGGAGCCAGAAGGAAGCAGGAAGCCTGAACAGGCAGCGGAAGGACTCAGTGGCGGGCTGCAGCGCTGGGAGCCAGCTGATTGTTCCCGACTGTGGGACTGCTGGCTCCGCCCGAGACGAGCAGTCCCCGCGGGGACCTGGTGGGGTGTCTCCCGCTTCTGGACCTGGTGGGGGCCACGCGGGCACTCTGGGCCGCCTGTTCAGCCCCGCACGTCTGTGGCTACCTGAGAGATACAGTGGGGGGCGGGGTGGGGGGGTCTGTGGGTCCCAGCGTGACCCCACGCCTGGCGGCTCCTGCAGCCCCATGTGCTCCGGGAGGGTGTTTTCACGGAGTCACCAAATATCTGGGCCGGACGCTGAGGGACCCAGAGGGGAAGCAGGGTTGCTGCCTTCGGGAGCTTGTCCTGCGGAGGAGCAGGAAGAGCCGTGTGTATACCTGTGGCGTATACCTGTGGCGTATACCTGTGGCGCAAGGTAGAGAACAGTAAACGCATCAGACAGAGAAGCGAGGGCAAGGACAGACGCGGTGAGCGAGGAGACAGTGCCGCGGTGCAGGGTAGGCAGGGAGGCCTCGCAGGTGCCCCGGGCCGGGGTGGCCACCGCACGTGGTGTCGGGAGGGCAGTGAGGGACGTGAACTTGAAGAATAGAGTCCGACCAGATCACGGAAGGCTGCCCAAGGATTCTCCGCCTCCGTGCAGAAAATGTCAGTGGAAGTGTTTAAACAACTGCAGCCCAGGAGGGAGCACCCTGGCCGGGGAGTCACAATTTGCCCTATGTCCTCCTAGCTAGTTGTGAGGGTTCTGGCGAGCCAGAGGAAGTCTAGTGCCTACGGAGGTGGCGTTGAGGAGCTGGGACGCGTGCAGGCGTGCGTGTGACGTGCATGTGTGTGTGGGTGCGTGCGAACACTTGGCATGTGCTCGGTTGCGTGGTAGGTGTGTGCGGCCCAAGCTGTGCTCCTGGGCGGGTCAGACTGACTTTCTAGGCCAGCGTTCCGCCCGATGACAAGGCGGCTTCGTGAGTCACCGGGTGCTGCAGTGCAGAGGGTGCCGGCCTCCTCGCCGCCGCTCCCTGCCTGGTGCACATCCGCGGTGGCCTCGGAGTACCTTGGAAATGACACCTTCAGGAGAAAAGCCTGGAACCTTTCTGTGGCTGGCGTGGGGTCATGAGAAGTCACAGCCTTTGAAACCTAGAAGGGTTTCAGGCTCCTGCTTTTAGCTGAGCTGACTTCACCTGGCCCAGGAAGGTGAAAATCACACGTGTGCCAATGCACCTTTCCATCATTCGCTCCTGAGGGGGGAAGTAGAGTCATGAGATCACCCAACCCTACCGGTGTCAGGGACGGAGTAGAATTATATCCAAGATTCCAGATGAACCTTTTCCGTGATTTCTGAGCAGACATTGGTGTGACTCTGGGAGGCTGTGACTTTCTTTATTAAAGTTAATATTCTTTTTATTAAATCCTAGGAAGGATAGGTACATCGGAGTGGACTGAGTCAGAATCTTGTGGTGTGCGCACTGTACTCGCTTCCCATGCTTGGAAAATGGGAGAGAGTCTGGAACACAGGACTCAGCGGACCAGAACGTCACAGTGAAAATAGTGCAAGGACCTGAGATGTTTAGCTTGGAGAAAAGACAAGTTTCTTTTCTATTTTTGGTTTTAAGGCATAGGGGTGGTGGAATGTAGATTATGTTAAAATATTGCAAGGGTGGTTAGCGAAGTGTGAGATGAGATCTGTTTGCTGGATGGTCACAGCTAGTAGCATCAGGGGCACTGTGGCACCTGCAGGCTGGGAGACTTTGACTTCGTGTGACATGATCACATCGGTTTGAAAAAGAATGAACGGGTTTGGAAGGTCGTAGTTCGTGGGGTTGGAGGTGAGACATGCGAGGTCCTTTCTTTGAGAGTCTCCAGGTCGCACTGTTCCCATCCTGCCCGACTCTGCTGGCTGTCTTCTGACCGAAGGTGACCAGGTGGCTCTTTCTCGAGTAACTTGGCTACTTTTCCGTCTCGGTGTTGGATGCGGAGAGGAGAGGGAGGACGGGGAGAGGAGAGGGAGGACGGGCGAGGACACGGGCCGCGCCTGCCGCTTCCTCCCGAGGACAGAGCGTGCGGGGTGGCGAGGTGGGAAAGAAACCGTGGAAACGAGAACGACCAGAGCGGCGGCTGGCGCCGTTTTTGAGGAGCTGAGCACTTTGTCCACCGTCTTGGAGCTGGGCAGTGGCAGAGCCCGGATCTGAACCCGGGCAGCCGGAGCCTGCGCTGCGCGTCGTGCCCTCCCGCTGGGCTGGCCTGGAACCCGCGCGTCCAGGGGAACGGAGAGAAGTGGCCCAGGAAAGGCAGATGCTTGTGGCAAGGGTGTTGGGTCTTCGCTGGAAATGGGCCTCAGAATCATTGGGTAGCTCTTTTTTTTTTTTTTTTTTTTTTTTTTTTTTTTTTGAGACAGAGTCTCACTCTGTTGCCCAGGCTAGAGTGAGTGCCATGGCGTTAGCCTAGCTCACAGCAACCTCAAACTCCTGAGCTCAAGCGATCCTCCTGTCTCAGCCTCCCGAGTAGCTGGGACTACAGGCATGTGCCACCATGCCCGGCTAATTTTTTCTATATATATTTTTAGCTATCCATATAATTTCTTTCTATTTTTAGTAGAGGTGGGGTCTCGCTCTTGCTCAGGCTGGTCTCGAACTCCTGAGCTCAAACGATCCGCCCACCTCGGCCTCCCAGAGTGCTAGGATTACAGGCGTGAGCCACCGCGCCCGGCCTATTGGGTAGCTCTTTAAACCCGAATGCCAGACCCCTCCCTCCTCCTCCTCTACCTCTCTCCTGACACGCGCACACACACTCACACACACTCTCACAGACACACAGTCACACACACACACACACTCAGTCACACACTCACACTCACACAGATACACACACAGATACACACACACTCATAGTCACACACACACACAGACACAGTCTCTCACACACACAGTCACACACTCTCACACACTCACAGATACACACACACACTCATAGTCTCACACACACACACTCTCACACTCAGTCTCTCACACACACACACACACTCTCATAGTCTCACACACACACACACACACACCCCCAGACACAGTCTCACATACACACACATATAGTCACACACACAGACACACAGTCTCACATACACACAGTCACACACACACAGACACACAGTCTCACACTCACACACTCATAGTCACACACACTCACCCACAGACACACAGTCACACACACTCGCACACACTCACAGATACACACAGTCACACACTCACACACACACACACAATCTCACACACACAGACATACAAACACACACACAAACTGTCACACACATTCACACACACAGATACATACACAGTCACGGACACACACAGACACACAGACACACACAGATATACTCAGTCACATTCTCATACACTCACAGACACACACACAGACACACAGACACATACTCTGACACACTCACAGACACTCTGACACACAGACACACTCTCACAGTCACAGACACACACCCACACACACTCACACCCAGACACACACCCACAGACACACACAGTCACACACACACAGATACACACACTCAAACACACACACTCATACACTCACACAGTCACAGACACACACACTCAGACACACTCATACCCACACGCACTCACACACACACACACTCTCACAGATACACACTCTCCCACACTCAGTCTCACACACACCCACAGACACACTCAGACACACTCACAGACACACACACACACACACAAACTGTCACACACACATTCACACACACCCACAGATACAGACACACACTCACAGACACACACATACACACTCATACACACACCCACACGCACTCACATACACACCCACAGACACACACTCTCCCACACTCAGTCTCACACACACCCACACTCAGTCTCACACACACCCACAGACACACACAGACACACACTCACACACACACACTAACTCAGACTCCCATCAGGAAAGTGCGAGCAGTGGGGTCTAACCTAAGACGTGTCCTGGGCATCTCGGGTTGCCCGCGGCCGACCTGTTCAGGCCGTGCTTTTGACGGAGGCCCGCGAACCATGTCTGCCCTCGTGGAACAGCCCCGGAAACTGTCTCTCTAGCTGCTTGCAGTTTATGGAGGACAAAGAAGCAACAGCCTAGTACACAGAGTCACGGAGTGTTTGAGCCGCAGATGACCCAGCCTAAATCCCTCGCTGTGTAGGCTGGTTGAGGGTGAGGACCTCAGCAAAGCCCTTGAGGGTGGCAGAGCTGGGCCTGGAGACCATGTCCCCAACTTGTGGCCAAGGTCTCTTTCTAAGGAAGTCTTCTTCTAGAAATTCTAGAGTTAGGAGGAGTCGCAGTGGTAACAGCAGAGTCCTCCTATCTGCAGGTCTTCCCTGGAGTGTCAAACTCTGCCATGTGAGCGTAACGTGGTTCTGTTCAGGCTGTGGTGGAGGCAGCCAGTGTTCACTTGGTGATTCAGAGCAGTCGTCCTGGGCATGGTGGCGCCCACCTGTAGTCCCGGTCACTCAGGAGGTTGAGGCAGGAGGACCCTTGAGCCCAGGAGTTTGAATCTAGCCTGGGCAACATAGTGAGACCCTGTCTCTAAACAAGAAAAAAATAAAATAAAACAAAACAAAAGATCCCCGGTGTGGTTGGAGAGTAAGCAGAATAGCCTGGCCCTTAATCCCCAGTTTTCCAGATGAGCAATTCTTCCTCAGTCCCGGCTTCCCTTTGTGAAAGCCCAGCAGTCTACGTGGAATATCTCGTTGCTCGGTAAATGAGTCATGTCGGTAATTATAAAAACTGTGCATCCTCTAACGCCGTCTGTATTTGTATGTGCACGGACCTGTTTAGTGCTTTAGCCCAGGAGGCATTCGAACACTGTTTATTCGAATGGGTTGATATTTCATTTGATCCTCCCGATAGTCTGTAAGAGAAGTTATTGTTCTGCTTTGCCGTCAGCCAGGGCACAGGGATGACAAGTAACGTGTTTAGGGGCCAAAAAGCAGCGGGCGGGTGTCCCGGATCCTGGCCAGTGTGTCTTCTCCTGGCAGCTCAGAGTGGGGTCTGTGACCGGCAGCATTGCTCAGTGTCGCCCAGGGGCTGTGCCCCAGACCCGCCAGACAGAATCTGCACGTTGAACGAGATCCATGGGTGGTTCTCACGCGCTGCGTTTCCAAGTGTATTAACCCTTCTTTCTTCGGGATTGATGTAAAGGATGGGTTTCCTGTTCTTTTTTTTTTTAGACAGAGTCTCACTCTCTTGCCCTGGTTAGAGTGCCGTGGCCTCAGCCTAGCTCACAGCAACCTCAAACTCCTGGGCTCAAGTGATCCTCCTGCCTCAGCCTCCCGAGTAGCTGGGACTACAGGCATGTGCCACCATGCCCGGCTGATTTTTTTTCTGTATATATTTTTAGCTGTCCAGCTAATTTCTTTCTATTTTTAGTAGAGACGGGGGTCTCACTCTTGCTCAGGCTGGTCTCGAACTCCTGACCTCGAGCGATCCGCCCGCCTCGGCCTCCCAGAGTGCTAGGATTACAGGGGTGGGCCACCGCGCCCGGCCTGTTTCCTGTTCTTAATGGTGCTCTTTTCCCTGGGATGGGTGGCGAGGAACTTGGAGATAAACAAATTTGTGACTTTCTATAGATGCTCTTTGTTCTGTCACCCTTTGCTTCTGTGGAAGCAGTTTCCAGGAGGAACCGTGGAGGCCCTGCCTCTAAGGGGCTTCCTGTGCAGCCAGGTGCTCTGGGGAGGGACCCCACAGCCACCGGGACCCGAGCTGGTCAGAGGTGGGAGCTCCAGGGGGTGGCGCGTCACACTGGCTGGTGAGCTGCTGTCACCTGCAAGGGGCAATCCATTGCCCCTGGGCGTTTAGAATGACTGCACCACTCAGATCCCAGCACAGTGGCAGGGGAGGCACTTGTGGGTCTTCTCTGAGTCCCTTCGTAGGGAGACGAAATGACGCGCTGGTGTCTCAGCGCCCCGAGTGAAGCCAGCTGGGCCAGCAGACTGTGCAGTGCTGTGCTTCCCTGGGCGTGCACGGGAGTGCGGGGCCGAGTCTGCAGGCTGGGCTGGCTGCCCCGCAGGTGTGTCCCTCCCCATGCACTGAGTCACGTCTGAGGTGTGGGCGTGACGCAGTCCGGCAAATCCAAAGCATCCGAGCGATGCCCTGCGGAGCGCGTGCCGGCAGCGCAGCTTGCTGGCTGCGTGCTCAGCTGAATGAAACTCGGTGCTGACGCCTGTTTTTACCTCCCCACCCTTTCCCTCAAGGTCGGCCTCCGCCAGCTGGACATGTCCCTGCTCTGCCAACTGTACAGCCTCTACGAGTCGATTCAGGAGTACAAGGGCGCGTGCCAGGCGGCCTCCAGCCCGGACTGCACCTACGCTCTGGGGAACGGCTTCTTCGACGAGGACGAGGAGTATTTCCAGGATCAGAACTCCCTCCGCGACGGGAGGGACCCTCCTCGGGACTTGTCACTGCCTGTCTCCCCGCTCTCCAGCAGCGACTGGATTCTCGAGTCCATCTAGGGGGCCTCGGGAGGGACGCGAGGGTGGGGCGGGCGCTTCCCACCGGACACGCTGCCAGGCTTTGCTTCTCCTCTCGGGCAGGCGGCGCGAACACGGCCAGTCGAATTTGTAGGAGGGAGTCCTCCGTTGGCACATGGTGGCAGTTGGCTTTGATGGCCACAGTTTCTGCTTAGGTGACCTGGCGGCGCTCAGCAATGTCCTTGACACTCTTAGGCTGGGATGCAGCTGCTGGGGGTTCATAACGAAAGGCAGCCGGAGGACCTCCGCGAAGGACCTTAGTGGCTGTTCTGTACGAGGCGACTCGTGGCCAGTGACTTCCGCATAGGTGGTGGATCATTCTCACCCCTCCGTTTTAGGGTTCCTGCTTCCGGTTTGCAATGTAGTGAAAGCAACGTCTCACTGCCTCCCTTCCTCGAGGTGGTCGCAGCTTTTCTTCTATTTAATGAGCTTTTAAATTTTAAGCCCCTGGGCTCAGCTTTATTTATTTATAAGCTGCATTATTAACTGTGCGGGCGACGTGGTGAAAGGTTTTTACTGAAAAAGTCAACGTTTCTGGTCACACCAATCAACTGCTTTGTCTCAACGTACCAAAAATTTGTATCATTCTTTGTGCATCAGATATAGGAGGAAGGAAGATCATACAAACCCATGTGGAGTGGTAAAAAAAAAAAAAAAAAACTGGGGCAAGCTCATGTTTTGTGTCCTCACTATAAGATGGCAAATGTTTTTGGTTTTTTCTGAATGTAAACTAGTATGTTAGAAAGCAAACCACCCTCCACTCAAAGCGATTACCTTAAGCCTTAATATATTTATTAAAGTACTCTATGAAAACCTTACACTCTATGGGTTAAAAATGAAGATAAAATGCTAAACTGTCTGTGGCTGTGTGTTATTTTGTTCTGAATTCAGTATCATCAATTCCATAACTTGAGTGCATTGAGTCCAATCAAACAAATACTGAAAGAAGATGGCAGTTTGTTTTCCTGCCATTGAGTGCATTTGAAAGGACCTTTACTGTTGAGCTTCAGGAATTGTTTAGCAGGGGGAGGTCACCGTTTGCAGCTGGATCTCAGCGCTGTGCTGCCTTTGAACGCTCCACACCTGTTCCGCCTGTTCTTTCTCTCGGTGCATTAGACTTGCTCATAGAGGCTCAGAACTGGGTGGATCCAGAGAAGGCAGAGCGTTCCTGCCTATTTCCTCTGTTGAAAGTGGTTACAATGAGGGTGGCAGTCAATTGCCTTCAGCCTGTGACAGTTCAGCAGGCACAAGAGAATTGAAAGCAATGAAACCAACAGAGGTCAAAGTGCTGTTCCTTTGAGGCTGGGCCCTGCTTGACAATGAGTTGAGGCCTTAGGCCAGTGGTTCTTGACCCTGACTCCATTAAGAATCGCTTGGGGAGTGTTAAGAAAAATATTGCTGCCTGGACTCTAGCAGTCCCTCTGCCATCCAGATTTAATCAGTAAGGAGTGTGGCCTGGGCATCTATCTGCACGATTCTAGAAGGCTGCCCTCGGGTGATTCTGCAGTGCAGCAGTGTCGAGATACAGTCCTGCGGCTACTTCGTGTCCAAAGTCTGTTCCGCAGATCAGCCATGTGGAATCTCACACCCCCCAGCCCCGCTGAACCAGGCCCTGAATCTTAAGGTCCCGCAAGGATTGGTTCTTTTGCACAAAGGTTGGGAAGTTGCTGTATGTTAGCCAGTGCCCGACGCGTGAAGGCCACGACTGCGCTAGAGGCCTCCCGGATCTCCTTGCAGCATTGAGCAAGAGCCTGGCTGGCCCAGGCCATGGTGGGGAGACCCCAGTCCTCTCAGAATCGGTCAACAACAGCCGGGGACTGACGCTGGGAGGGCCAGCTCCGGCTCGGGGACGCTGGCTGGGTCAGAGCGTCTTCCTTCCCTGGGCTGCTGCCTCTGCGCCATGCGGGCACCGCAGTGATTCCCTGTGCTTGTGAGCTTGGCGCTCTTGTCTCACCGCTGCTGGATGATCAGGGCTGGAAGTGGGATGGGTGGGGGCAGGCACGTCCCGCTGCTGCTGGGAAGGGCTGACACCCTCCCTGCTCCTCCGGGGAAGCGGCACGTGCCCGCGCGTACATGAACCACCACGCTCTGCAACACTCGCTTGAAACATAAAAATCACCCCAAACTTTCACTCCTAGTGGGGGGTAAATACAGCTTGGCAAGGAACATTAAAATTTCCCAAACTATAAAATGTTTTCTAATATACCCTCTTTATAACAGTGCCACAGATGATGAGAAAATAAATCCAACTGTTGTTCTTGATTGCCATCTGGTGTAAATTACCACCTTTAAGCTCAGGGCGGGACTTTCTTGCCCGTGGGGGGAGAGGGAGTCCAGCGTGAGCTGATGGAGGCGGGAGGAGCCGTGGTTTACGCTGAGGCACAAAGCGCGGAGCAGCCAAAGAAAAGAGCCCTGAGCCTCCTAAGGCACATGTGCCGGGAACCAAGGATTGTTAGTAATTCAAGCCTTGCAATTCACAAATGATAAAGCTTCTCTTAGGCCCGGAGTACGATTCACAGCCAACTAACCAAGCTGATCTGTTGCTTTCACTTGTCCCTAACCCAGGCCGATGTCATTCACTCAGCTGGCATTAATTAGCACTTCTGGTCACACTGAGCCCCGGCGATGTGATGTTACCGACGGCCTAACTGCGTGGTCAGGTATTGTCATCGTGGAACGAGACGGGCTTAGGAGGAGGCTCGGTGAGGACTCGGGGATGTTGGCAAAGGTAACAACTGAGCTGGCTTTGAAGGGTGAATAAGTTTTTTAGGAGGAAAAGAGTAAAAAGGCTGATGGAGTGGCATAGACAAAGTCCCCAGAACTGTTGTGTATAGTGTTGTGTGTCTTTGTAGAACATTTTTATTTCAGTAATGAAATAAAAGTGATTTGCCCGAGGTGGTGGCTCACTGGAGGCAGAGCTGGAGTCCCCCTCAGATGCAGTTTCTGCTCCGTCTGTGTTCAAGGCACAGGCAAGTGCTGCGACAGAACCCGAAATCTAGGGATATCGGGCACAGCCCTTTAATCTTGGATGACAGTGCTTTCTTATTTAATAATTTGTCATGGAATGTTTTTCTAACCAATATTGGTCTGACCTCTACGTGGAGGGGCCCAGTTTCCATGAGAGCCTGCTGTTGTAAACATGTGCCAAGTGCATGGGTGATGCAAAGGCTCTGTGGCAGCTCCTGTCACCTCACTGTAGGTGAGCCGGCCATCTGGTGTCATCTGGCTGCGTAAAGAAAAATCTTACTGCTTGTAAAAGTCCAAGCATGTCCAGTCCTTTTGGCTTCTTGAACAAGTGTACTTTCAGTTCAGAGAGAAATACAAGATATATCACAGAGACATCTGGAAGTTGCACCTGACGAACAGCTGGCAGCTGCTGGATGGTATTAATAGTTTCGTGGGTGAAAATGCTACAAGAGCGCAGGCCTTCTGGCCACCTCTTGTGGGC
Organism: Eulemur rufifrons; assembly: GCF_041146395.1. NCBI lineage: Eukaryota > Metazoa > Chordata > Mammalia > Primates > Lemuridae > Eulemur > Eulemur rufifrons. The sequence continues at coordinate 12,662,999 of NC_090993.1, forward strand.
TTTGGAACCAGTGTCAGCAGCCTGGCCCCTGCCTCTGTTCTAGCCAGTTGTGACAGGCGCACGCTACTCTCTCACCTTTTCCCAACCCTCCCCACTGCTCTGGCCACTGGTCAACCAAGGTTGAGTTCCTAAAACCCAGCTTTCTACCAGGTTCTCTGATTAATCCCCTGGAGAGCTTACACAAACGAGCTTGGCATCTATAGGATGTTGAGCAAAACCAGCAAAGCGATACTAGCAAAATCGAAGCATGAAGCAATGGTAAGGAAGACGTTATATCCCACGAGGCAGATGCCTGAGGAGAGGAAAGGACAGCGGTGAGTGCTCCCTGGAGAATTACACGTCCTCATCTCCAGTGCAAGCTCCATGGCCCCGACTTCCTGTTTCCCATTCTGTCTCCAAGACACAGAAGCTCTAGTGAAAGTTAGGGATGAGTGGAGCCCCAGGGACGCCAGTCGTTACAGTGGGAAGGTGGGTTTCGGTGGGAGGAGCGCTTACGTTAGAAATAGACGTGGTTAAAGTAACGGTCACCACATGGCCAGACAGCACTTCCCAATTCTCTTCGTAGGGCACAGCCTAAGAGAAGGGAAGTTAGGACTGGACAAATCAGATCAGCTCTGTTCTAGGACTTCAGGAAGAAGAGACTGGCTGTGGTGACTCACGCCTGTAATCCTAGCACTTTGGGAGGCCGAGGTGGGAGGATTGCTTGAGGCCAGGAGTTAGAGACCAGCCTGAGCAAGAGCGAGCTGACCTCATCTCCACAAAGAATAGAAAAATTAGCCAGGTGTGGTGGCGTGCAGCTGTAGTACCAGCTACTCGGGAGGCTGAGGCAGGAGGATCGCTGGAGCCCAGGAGTTTGAGGTTGCAGTGAGCTATGATGGCACCACTGCACTCTAGCCTGGGCAACAGAGTGACACCCTGTCTCAAAAACAAACAAACAAACAAGGAAGAAGAGCACCTTACTTTTCATTCTCTTCCCTTCTCCTGCCCTTAGGATGAAAGATGCCAGAGTGGGGCCCAGGGAGAAAGGGTGAAAGAGGAGACCATTTAAGATGATACTAGAACATCATTTGTGTTAAAGAGGCCAGAAAGCTCCTTTGAAATTCCTAAGTTCAGCACGAGGTTCGGAGAGCCATGGGGATTTGAGGTGGAAGGGCAAGCCAGTGATCCTGCCCACTTGTCTGGTGGGTCGCCATGCGCATATGCTCGGGAATCTAGGTGGAGGTGCCTGGGGCATGCGAGTGGGCTCTTGCCGTCCAAACCCAACTCGCGGTTACTATAGCGACAAGTGTGTCATGGTCAGAAACTCTCCACTGGGCACTGGTCCTCTATGGATCATTCCCATAGAGGACCAAAGTTCTTGTCCTGTTTTCCTTTTCTGGCAAAAACGAGAGGGAAGGCAGGCTCAACTCCATCCCCTTCAGTCACACACCAAGTGCCTTCTCTTGGCAAGCTTCTAGCAGACACACCCTGAATGACTGTCTCAATGATCAATAACCTACACAGGCTCAGCCACCGTTACGAAATCAGTTCCCCCGTGCTGGGAGCTCCAGTTGAAAGGAGCCCAATGTAGGACCCGTAGGACCCATCAGTTGTGCTTGTCTCCTGCTGCTGGAGGAGGAGCCCAAGCATGCCCTATAGGGCAGGGGACATAGTCTAGCACCAGGGCTATGTCTGATCGTATATTTTATTTATTTTAAATGGACTGATACTTATATACCACCTTTGTTCCAAAATTATTCAAGGATGCTGTATGAAAATTCATACAACACAATAAAATGCAATTTTTAAAAATCAGGACAAAGGAAATAGAAGGGCGGGGCAGCTACGGTGAAGCCAGGTGTAAAACCAGCACAAGCAGCACCTGCTGTGCGAAGGACAAGCAGTCCTGTTTGTTTGCAGACCACTAAGGAGGCGGTTCTGACCTTGAACGCAAATTGAGGCCCAGAGATAGATGGTAAATGCTCAGCTCTAGAGCAGGTGTTTGCTTGCTGCTTCCCTGCCAAATGTGTACCAGGTGACTTCTGGAAAACACGGGGAAGCATTAGAATGGCCTTCTTTAAATATTGCAAGGGAATCGTCAGCTTCGTATCAAATCCACCTCTCGACCATCGTGGGACTCTCCGTCACGCATCCGGCCGTGGAGTTTCCGCTCCCACAGCTCTGAAAATGGGGGGCTCACAGCACTGTGAGAACTTGTGTTGCCCTGAAGTCTGCCTTCGTGAGACTTGAGGATGTTACGGATAAAGGGTTCTCTCCCCTGGAGAGTCCGGCTCAATCCTGGGAGGGGGCGGGGAGGCAGGGCTGCTCTGTTGGCCAGATGACTCCGTGGCAGCTGAAAAATGCCCCCTGGAGGTAACTGGTCCAAAGATAGAATCTCTGGAACTTGTAAATATGACCTTGTTTGGAAAAGTGAGTGAGGATCTTGGGATGGAGAGATTATTCTGATTATCCAGGTGGGTCCCAAATGCCATCACGAGTGTCCTTATGAGAGGTGGAGGGAGATTTGACAGACACAGAGGAGGGCGCAACGTGAAGACGGAAGAGAGACGGGAGCGAGGTGGCCACGAGCCACGGAATGGCGGTGGCCACCAGGAGCTGGAGGAGGCAGGGAATGGATTCTCCCCAGAGCTGCTGATTTTGGCCCAGTGAAACTGATTTTGGACTTCTCGCCTCCAGAATTTGTGGGATTGAATGTGTTGTTTTAAGCCACCCAGCGTGTGGTCAATTGTCACATGAACCTCGGGGACCCCAGCTCTTCATCCGCCACATCGTCACCCGGTGTGCTGCCCGGCACCGTCATAGAGCCCTTGACATAGTGCCTGGCACAAAGTAAATAGTATATATTAATACAAATATTGTTAAATAGGAACAAGTAGAATCCTGTTTAGGGTACTGAAATTCTTGCTTTTCTAACGCGCTTTCTCTGTTGGCTCTTCAGGAGTCAGAGAATATTTCAGATTTAGTCTTGGGTGAAAAACTTTTCCCTTCAGAGTATGTTCCTATGGAGTTCGAACTAGCACCTCTTGTATCATCCTGGACGGAGCTGGAGCCCATTCTACTAAGTGACGCACCACACGAATGGAAAAACAAGCACCACGTGGACCCACCATCACACTGGTACTAATTGGTCACAGGCACATGCACATAGGTAGTGACATGCACTGGGTGTCGGGCATGTCGGGGGGAGGGGATGGGTATACACGCCTAATGGGCGCGTGCGCACCGTCTGGGGGATGGACACTCTTGTAGCTCGGGCTCGGGCAGGGCAAAGGCCATATATGTAACCTAAACATTTGTACCCCTGTGATATTCTGAAATTAAAAAAACAGAGAAAAATATATATAAGAAAATGAAACTCACCCATTAAAAAAAAAAAGAGTATGTTCCCAGTTCTATAATGAAAGGTTCTGGTTGGATGTGTTAGATGTCAACGTTACAACGCTGAAGGCTCACAGGTGTCCCGCTAAGGAAAGAATACAGGGAAATGCTCGTCTTCTTCCACAGCTTCTTCCCTTGGAGACAAAGGTTTATTATTTAAATCTGGATCTGGTCATTTGAGTTCCCTATTCACTTAAAGCCGCTTGTTCTCTGTTCCCTGTATTTGAAGAACAGTAAATTACCCTCCTCTCAATAAAGGAAAACAGACCCCCAAGCAGCTAATAGACTACAGCCAGAGGCCGAGATGGACCCTGGACCCTCAGTAGACTAGGAGTGTCACGAGACAGACCCAACTGTGTGTGACCGCAGGCAAATCCCCTAACCATTCTGAGACTGTGATGTTTTAAAATGTCTTTAACTTTTCGTCTTGGAAATATCTAAAAATACCTTTTTGTGGCTTATACATACAACCATGATATTTTCTTCCCAATTTGGTTCCAACACTGTTAGAAAATCTTTTAACCATAGGCCACTTGTCTATTTTCCATATGTTTTATTAGTCTATATCGTGCTTTCAGAAAATGTGTACTTTTTCTCCTCTAGTTCTTGGCTGTGTTGAAAACTCAAGAGCAACCGTGGTGTCAACATAACTGATCTACAGTTGTGATTCTGAGATAGGTTTTCCAGGGTGGCCGGAGTGCATGAGCTTTTCAGTAAAGACAGGGCTCCTATAAATGTTCTAATGTTTATACCTTCAAGTGCGTTTTCTTATAAATACACTTTTGGTTGTAATCTTCATCTCAATCCTTTGAGGGGAGGGGTGGTTTGGAAAACACAGACATCATTCTAAGTCACCAAACATCACCACCACCTTGTAACTTCCCAACATAACTTCTACGGGCAATTATGCTTAGTCTCAGAAATACTTAAAACAAACTTTAGCCAGGTGCGGTGGCTCGTGCCTGTAATCTTAGCACTTTGGGAGGCCGAGGCGGGAGGATTGCTTGAGGCCAGGAGTTAGAGACCAGTCTGAGCAAGAGCGAGATGAAAAATAAGAAAAATAAGTGGGGCGTGGTGATGGGTGCTTGTAGTCCCAGCTATTGGGAGGCTGAGGCAGGAGGATCACTTGAGCCCAGGAGTTCTAGGTTGCAGTGAGCAATGACGATGCCACTGCACCCTAGCCTGGGCCATGGAGACCCTGTCTCAAAAATAGAATCCAGGTGGTACATGTTTTTTCACTATATGAAAACACTTTTCTACATCTTTGAAATTTTTCATTAAATTTTCCTGTGTCTTTGAAATTTTTCATTAAAAATATTGAAAAAAAATTGAGGACCACTAGCTAACGGCATAGAGATGAACTCCCCAGGCTTGGGTGTGAGAGAACTAGTTACCTTCTCCTGCAGTCTACCTAGTTGGCCATTTGAAGCAGATTCTTTGCCTTCTTTCTGGGATTTTAAACTTTCTTTTCTCACTCCAAGGAGTGATGTAATAAACAATGCGCTGAATGGAGCCTAAGATTAGAGATGGGTCAGGTGGGTCTCCTCTGACCTCGGGGGTCTAGGCCAGTCCCCTACCACACTTTCCACACCCTTGGCACCAAGGAAAGACGTTCTAATACTGGTTGTGTGTGTGTTTTTGTGTTTTTTTTAAGATTAACAAATACCTTCATAGTGATCAAGACTGGAGATAAAAAATTGAGTATGGATTCTTAAACGAGTGATATGTTTATCTTGACTTACCTGAGTTATTAATAGATCAATGATTTGCAAAGCTATGATCAATGTGCTAGATTTTTTGTCTTTTCCCCCAACTCTTGTTTTTAACTGATCTTTCCTTTCGGCTGTGCGCCTGTGAACCTGTCTCCTCTCTCCTCCCCACTGAAGGCTCCATCTGGTGGTCAGCAGCCCTCTCCGTCCCGTGCTGTTCTGAGATGTTAACCCAATGGATTTTTTTTTCCCATTTTGGATTCTTCCTTTAACGATCTGTATTGGTTTCACTGTCCCTGGGGATATATTACAACTCACGAAGCCCTTCGTAACTGACCTTTACGTGACTTCCTAGTGTCGTATTAAAACCCCCACTGCCCAGCCTCCAGCCAGGCATGCGTGTACTTCCGGCCCCTGCACACCCACCTCACCCACCCTGCCTTCTAGAACATTCTTATTCTCCCCACCAAGGATGCTAGAAAATTCCTTTCCTTTCCCCTTCCTCTCAGAAGAGCCCCGCCCCAACTTCTAAGGCCGCAGTAGGTGTTCCCGCCACCCTGGATAGCATTACCACACTGCACGGTCGTTCTCTCGCTTGTGGTTCCGAATGTCACTACCCGGTCAACTCCCAGAGGGCTGTGTCTCATTTACAGCTGTACCCACAGGGTCTGACACACACAGAGTAGGTCCCCAGTAAGTATCCGGACTGGTGAGTAAAGGATGAATGAGAGAACGAACGAAAGGGAGTGGAAACGAGAGAGGAGCTATCTTATCTATTTCTTAAATAACCGCCTTATTGAGATATAATTCACCCTTGAAAATATGGTTTTATTGAGATACATTCCACCCCTGTAAAGTGTACAATTCAGTAGTTGTCAGTATCTTGTTTAGTTTTGCATCAGCCAGTTTTAAAAAGTAACTTTGTTACTGAAATGAAAATTTACAAAAACTGAGTTTATTCTGAAAGACTTTATTAACAGAAAAGTGCTTCTATTGTTGTAAGTACACAAAATACTACTATTTTAAGCCATTAACAACATTTAAATGACAAAGCTATTAAACATGTCCAAGGAATGACACTGAGGTCCTTATTGCACGTGGATTAGAAGTGCTTACCTGGGTTGTCTGTAACATAAATTGTCACCTGGTGCATGTGTCAGTCCCTGTAACCACAGTCCTCGTGTCTGTGTGTGTCTGTGTGCACCCTGTGTGTAAACGGTCGAGCCGTTTCTCGGGTGCGTGTGGGGAGGTGAGTGGGGCTGGGTGTCCGCTGCCCCCATCACTGCTTTTTTCCCAGGACGGATTTCCAAATCTCCGCTTCACGTAATTCATCAGAAACGAGGAGCCCGGTTTATAGCTCACGTCTTCTTTTTCAGATGCAGCTGGCCGTGCGGCAGACAGTAAAGAATGCGACTGTAGACAGCAAAGGAAGTGTTTAGGCGGCACGTGCTGCTCACAGTCGAATCCACACACACTCGCTGGGCGGCCCCGGCTCCGGTGGATACGGAGGACCCGAGCCACGTCTCTCCTGGCACCGAGCTTTGGCCAGGCCGGGGGAGTGAGGCACAGACACATGGTATTGTACTAGGAGACACAGGCAAGTAGAAACCATGAGATGACATAAAACAGGACAATGGTTTTCAAATGACTGAAGATATGGGACCTTATTCTCCTAACTATAAATTATAATTGATGGTCTGACACGCAGAAGCACTTATGAAAGTAGGGGACAAAAGTCTGACACTGGGACAGCTTTGGAAGCTCTTGGTCACGTGTTAGGTCCACGTCTGTTGGTGTCAAACTGGGCACTAGGAGGTCACCAGAGGAGAGAGCCCCACGACTCCAGCGTTTGGAAAGTCTCCACTCCGCGGAGGCAAAGACACCCGGATCTGGCTGGGGGAGAACAGGGCGCTCTAGGACCGGCCAGAGAACCAGGGAGGAGGAAGGAAGGAGGAGGGAGGAAGGAGGCGGGAGGAGGGAGGACCTGTGGCGGGTGTAGGGTGTGGGGGAACAGGCCTGGGAGAAGAATTAGGACCACGTTACGAAGGGCCACACTGACACTTGGAGGAAACTAGGGACGTTCCTTAGGAAGAGACGAGAAACTCCTACTGAGGACTCTGGAGGGCGCCAGGAGTGAGCGTTCTGGAGATTTCCAAGGCCCTGCTGAGGCCGGTTATAAGGCTGTGGTGACCTTCAGGCAGGAGAAGATGGGGCGGGGTTGCGGCCCGAGGGAGGAGAGACAGGAGTGTTGCATGAGCAAAGCTGTCAGGACAGGACTCTGCTTCAGTGGGAACAGGGCGGTGACGCCGAGTGCCACGTCAGACCTGCTTCAGGCCCTGCAGGACCACCCTGGCGACAGCGACGGTGACGGTGACGCGGCAGAGAGGGAGGCTGGAGAGGGGTCTGCGAGGACTGTGCACGGTGAGGGGGCGAAGAAGAGGGCTGGCGACAGAATCTGGGTACCAGCAAGGGCATCAGTGAAGATCTGAGGCTGGAAGGAAGTGGTGGCCTGTCCAGGAGCGGCCATGAGCCAGCGGCGCCCAGAGCAGAGCGCAGGGGGGAGGAGGGTTCTGAAGAGGAGCTGGCAGGGGCTTCCCTGTGAACGTGAGGAGTCTGGATTCAGGAGACTGAAAGAAAGTGTATTTTACAAAGACAAAAGGCAGGGACCGGGCGCGGTGGCTCACGCCTGTAATCCTAGCGCTCTGGGAGGCCGAGGCGGGTGGATCGCTCAAGGTCAGGAGTTCGAGACCAGCCTGAGCAAGAGCGAGACCCCGTCTCTACTAAAAATAGAAAGACATTATCTGGCCAACTAAAATATATATCGAAAAAAATTAGCCGGGCATGGTGGCGCATGCCTGTAGTCCCAGCTACTCAGGAGGCTGAGGCAGGAGGATCCCTTGAGCCCAGGAGTCTGAGGTTGCTGTGAGCTAGGCTGACGCCACGGCACTCACTCTAGCCCGGGCAACAGAGCGAGACTCTGTCTCAAAAAGAAAAAAAAAAAAAGAACCCCAAAACAAAGACAAAAGGCAGTGAAGAAACAGGGAAAGCAGGCTCGGACCCCCTGTTCTAGAAGGAAGAGCTACTCGTGTGCCCAGGGGAGGGGAAAGAGCCACCGCAGAGGAGAGAGGATGAACGAAGCAGCGACATCTCCGCAGACGTGGGAAGGAAGAGGATTCACTGGCATGAAGACTGCGGCGACAGGAGTGGAGGGTGGAGCGTGAGGACAGGCAGGGAAGGTGAGAGCCGCCACCTGCAGGGAGGACGTGGCAGACCGAGGGAGCAGTGGCCACAAGCATGGCCGCGACTTTCCCTGACACGGGCCTCAGGCGAGGCCTCTGTGCCGTCCCCCTGCAGCCCACCCTCCGCAGGCTGCCCAGGCCCCTGCGTCCTCGCTCGGCACGGAGGCTGCCAGCCACGAGGCCGGGTGTGACTGGAGCGAGCGGGAGACCCACAGCCCGAAACAGCTCCCGAGAGGAAGCTGAGCGCAGAGCGAGACAGGAGGGAGGGAAGGAGAACTCGGGCAACCAGCGAAGGCCTGCAGTGAAGAAGGCAGCTCAGGGACCTGCGACACTCAACTCTCAGCACGGTGAGCACAGACATGGGGGCAGGACGCGGGAAGCAGGTGGAACGACCGCGCTGAGGCCGTGTGATGGGGTCGCTGCGACGGCACAGGACAGCGAGGCCCACCGAGGTTCTGCGCCGGCAGGGGTGGCCGCTCGAGAACACTGCGGCCCTAGGGAGAGACAGACGCGGCCTTAGCGAAGCGCGTGAGCCGGAAGGCAGGAGGCCGGTGGATTTCCAGGGACTAAGACGGCACAGCTCGGCGGCTGCCTACAGGCTCCAGGTGTGGTCAAAGCCCAGGCAGGCGGGTCGGAAGTCGAGGCAGGTCGGGGGTCGAGCAACTAGAGGCGAGAAGAGCAGCAGAAACCAGGGATGGGTGAGGGAGGGAGACGGGCGGGGGCGGGTGGGAGACAGTTTTAGAGTCTGAGATCTTAGCAGGACGGGGTGCGATTAGAGGTGTTAGGGAAGTTGTGAGGTTGGGACCCTAGAAGCAACAAAAACATGGACGTTGATGTCCCTGAAGATGACAAAAGGAACCGAAGGACCCTGGGAGCCATGCACTAAAATCCTTAGGCCGGGGGCGACCCGGAGGGAATCAGGTGCCACGGGGCGTGTTACCTAAGGGCACCTACTTATTCACAGTGGCATCTGCCTGACTGGAGGCCACGTGCGTGAACGCGTGAACACCAGCGATCTGTCGGTACCTCCTCAGAAGTCCTGGGACCTGTAGATGGCACAGTCACTCCCAACGTCCCACTCCATCCTCTGGAAGAAGTAGACCACCATGCTCTCCAGCACGAAGCCACTCAGGATGGCCAGCAAGGAGAGCTTTCGGTTGGTGTTTAGGGTCACTGGAAAAGAGAAGACTGCAAATAAGTTCTGAAGAATTTAATTAAATGACATTGGCTGTAAACTGCGTGGTAGTGTGAACTGTTTGTAAAGCTGTTCTTGGAAAATCTGTATTCTCATGAATCTATCCTGCTACCCTCTCCCACTTTCCCATCCACACATCGTTCGGGAGAACCAATGCCGAGCTCCTCCTCCTCCTCCAATCAAGAGACAGATTCCCATGCATATTAAAGGAAAAAATATAAAAACATTTCTAAGCTTATAAAGAAAATAATAGGAAAAAAATGATACTCCCACCGCCCCAGTTTGCAAGATGCCAAGCATCAGCATCCTGATACAAAGCATTAGGTAAGAGGTTCACTTAAGACAGCGCTTCTCACAAGATATGGGAAGTGAAGAAGCAGTGGGATTCTCATCTCTTCCGTGGTGTAGCAGGAACTGTCCTGGGTTGGGAGGCGGATCCAGCATTCCTTCCTGGCTTGTCACTTTGGAAAAGCCACTTACCCCTCAGAGCCACACAAACTCATTCATAAAACCTAAGTCCTAACGGCTGCCCTACTAACCTCACAGGAGAGAAATAGTGTGTGTGAAAGCATTTGCAAAACGGTTATGTACTACGTGGTTAAACGGAGCAAATGCTGGGTACCTTCTGAGTGTAAGGCACCGTAGCTGTGTCAGGTGTTGTTATGCTATGCAGAATTCCAGGGTTCACCAAGCTGTATAAACACTGTGCTCCAGAAACAAGGCTTTAAGCTTTATGGCGGGTTGAGAGCTGAGAGGGCAGAATAAAAACGTACCTCTGATGGCCTGAAAATTTGATGTGAGGACAAATACTTTAATGAGTTTGAGGCACAGTGGTGTGTAGTCGTGTTCCCAAATGACAGCCGGAATCAGCAAGAGCTTTCCGTAGCTGGACAGTAGCAATGCTTTCAGGAGCAAAACGAAGTTGGGCTTTTTTTTCGCCGTCACGGGCTGCTCTGCCCACAGGAAAGTAAAAATGCCAATAAAAAAGGCAGTTTGTTCTAAAGAGGAAATGGAAAATAAAAACATGAATGTCCCCATCCAAAACATATTCCCTTCAGAATAAACCAAATTCCAAAATGCACCTTATTAGCTGACTTCATTAGACATGCTTTATCAAGATCAAAATTTCTTTTTCTTCTTCTTTTTTTTTTAATAAACTCCTGGTTTTCGTGTCACGTCCTGCTGGTATTTCAGAAACATATTTCAATAGTTCTTTCATGAAATATTCATCATCCATTGAGGAAAAAGTAACTCCATTAGAATGATAATCATACACTTTCTGAAGTTCTCAGGAAGTAAGATTCTGTTTAAATGCCCGTGTAAGAGAGCTCCAAGGAGAGAATGACACAAGGAGGATGGGGGCCGTGAAGTCTAAATGATGGGACCTATCCTAAAAATGGGATAACACAGAAAGACATTTTTCTTTGTGCGTGCTTCACTATTTGAGTGCCTACCATCTATAAAATTTTGAATATTCTGTTGCCTAAATTAAAAGATTTCCCTCATTCATTCTGACAACATTTTGAGTACAATTCTCTCTCTCTCTCTCTCTCTTTTTTTTGAAGATAGGATCTCACTCTGTTGCGTGGGCCAGAGTGTAGTGGCATCATCATAGCTCACTGCAACCTCAAACTCCTGGGCTCAAGGGATCCTCCTGTTTCAGCATCCCGAGTAGCTGGGACCACACACACATGCCACCGCACCTGGCTAATTTTTCTACTTTTTGCAGGATGAGCTCTCACTGTGTTGCTCAGGCTGGTCTTGAACTCCTGGCCTCAAGCGATCCTCCTGCCTCGGTCTCCCAAAGTGTTGGGATTATAGGCGTGAGCCACCATGCCTGGCCTGAGTATAATTCTTTATACTTGCAGACAGTATTCACAGAAGGACAGAGTCCAGGTTAGAAGCAATAGTTCCACTGTGTCTTATGGTCAGAATACAGCATAATCTGTTCAGTTCCTATGAAGTACTAATTTAACATTTCTTTGAACTGTGCTATAATTTTTATTAGGATTGGCAGTCCTCTGATTCCCTAGCTGCATATGTTCTGAGTGGTCTGTCCCTAACTCCATTTTGTTCCCATAAGCTGTGTTATTTGTTGTTTAGATTTCTGCAGAATTGGGTTTTTCCGGAACACATGTATCATACTACAGCAGAAGAAACTATACTCCTCTTTAAATGTTCTATGACTTATTACAGCTGACCCTGGAACAACACGGGATTGACGTGCCTGGGTCCACTTACAGGAGGATTTCCTTCCGCCTCTGCCTCCCCTGAGACAGCAAGACCCACCCCTCCTGCTCCTCCTCAGCCCACTCAACGTGAAGACGATAAGCAAAAGAACTTTATGGATGATCCACTTCCACTTAATAAACAGTCAATATATTTTCTTTTCCTTGTGATTCTCTTAATAACATTTTCTTTTCTCTAGATTACTTTCTTGAAACAGTACAGTACATAATACATATAACACACAAAATAAGTATTAATTGAGCGTTTATGTTATCGGCAGGGCTTCCAGTCAATAGCAGGCTGTTAGTTGGTAAGTTTCCAGGTAAGTTTCCGTGGATTTTCAGCTGTGTGGAGGGCCGACCCCCCAACCCCTCTGCTGTGCAGCCAAACTGCAGAGCCTCGGTATGTAGGTGATTAGAATCGATACAATAATTTAGGATGGTTCAACTTGCATGAAATTTGATAGATTCCTCAGCGGAGACAAGTTATCTCCCTTCAAAATAACTGAAGGGCTTGGATCCGCTCGAACAGGCAGACCGGAAAGCTTGGATTTTGGCTCAAACACGTGATAAAGAACTCCCTGAAGAAACGAATAGTGAATGACTAGGGAACGACAACAACCGTCTAACACTGGTGGGTTGGAGACACTCAAACAAAGCCAGACTATCTCCGGAATCTAGGGAAGGTCTCCTACACCAGATGGGTTGGACCACATAACCTCCGCATCTTTGTCCTGTAGGATTTACAGGATTCATGGAACCGCACAGCCCTCAGGCTCTCGAGGGTCAGGGCGGCTCGGTGGGAGCCGCTGCCGACCCGCAGGACGCTGCCGACCCGCAGGACGCTGCGGTGCAGAACACACTGAATGGGGACCTGGGAGACTCTCCCAGTCTCAGCGCCGACACTGACCCGCTGTGGGGCTTTGGGGAAGTCACTTACCGCGGCTGCATCTATGTTTCTACAGCGACAGATAGGGGAGAACCCTAACCCACCTGCCTCAGAGGACAGCTGTGAAAAGTAAATTAGATAATACCCATAACAGTAGTTTTTTACATTATAAAATGCTCTATATAAGATATTCTTTTCTTTTTTTTTTTTTTTTTTTGAGACAGAGTCTCGCTCTGTTGCCTGGGCTAGAGTGCCGTGGCATCAGCCTAGCTCACAGCAACTTCAAACTCCTGGGTTCAAGCGATCCTCCTGCCTCAGCCTCCCGAGTAGCTGGGACTCCAGGCATGCGCCACCATGCCCGGCTAATTTTCTCTATATATATTTTTTAGCTGTCCAAATCATTTCTTTCTATTTTTTTTTAGTAGAGACGGGATCTCGCTCTTGCTCAGGCTGGTCTCGAACTCCTGACCTTGAGCGATCCACCCACCTCGGCCTCCCAGAGTGCTAGGATTACAGGCATGAGCCACCGCGCCCGGCCTATATAAGATATTCTTAAATCAACTCCTTTAGGGCTTTATAATCTAACCAGGGATTAGATTAAGATACATAAAAATGCTAAGTAACAGTAGAAAGAATTTTCTGATTAAGTGTCAAAACATCCACTAGAGTAGTTGCTATAGGAATTCCTATCTTATTTGGAAATAAGCTTTTTTTCTTATATTAGATTAAAAATATGACCATGTAGTAGTTTATCTTAGAACATGTTTATTGAACACCTACTACAGGCCAGGCATCTAAGGGCTTGAACTGCACCAGTGATGGAAACAAAGAGCCCTGCCCTCATTCAGTTTGCACGTCAGCGTCAGCGGGGGAGGCAGACCACAGAGAAGAGATAACAGATAACTTCTGTGATGTGTCGGGTGATAAGTACCACAAGAAAAACAGCAGAGCAGGAATGGGAGATCAGGAATATCAGAGGGGGGCTGATAGCGTTGGTCAAGGTACGCTTCATTGAGAAGGTGACACTTCAGTAAAGACTTGAGGGCTGGGAGGGTGTCAGACATGTGGGCATTGGGGGGACACGCAGTCCAGGCAGAGGGAACAGCCAGTCCAAAGGCCTGAAGGTGGAAGCTCATCCACTGTGTTTGAAGCGAGTTAACCAGAGAGGCTGGGCCAGAGTGGATATGGGCGATGGGGCAACGTGATCTGACTCGTCTGGAAAGGACTATTCTCTGTTGCGAATCCATTGTTGGAGAACTGGGCTAGAAAACAAGGAGGCTCATGCAGTGATCCCGGTGAGCGATGAGGGTGGCCTGCGTCAGGGTGGTGGCCACAGGGGCAGTGGACCGTAGCAGTAGTACAGTAGGAGGACTATCCTGAAGGTGGAGCCAATGGGATTTCCTGATGATCTGACCACTGGGTATCAAAGAAAGAGGCATCGGGGATGACTCCAAGGCTTTTTGGTCTAAGCAACTAAAAGAATGGAGTTCTCTGCCCCTGACACGGGAAGGCTGTGGATGGAGCAGAGAGTCGAGGAGCTTGGTTATGGGCATGGAGATTACAGATATGTAAGCGGAGATGTTGCGAAGGCAGCTGGATAGGCTAGAGGTGTGGAGAAAGGCCTAGATTAGAGATGGGCAGGACTCTGTTGGGAGTTCCCAGCAGACAGGTGAGATGAACAAGAGAGAGGGCAGACAGAGAAGACAGAGGGCAAAAGAGGACACACGGTCTAGAAATAAGACAAGGAAGTAGACGGAGGCTTGGTATGACTAAAATAAAGTTTCATTATAATTAAACTCTGCTTCTAAAGAATTTAGAAGCAGAGAAGCATGGAAATGAGTAATAAGAGTCACAGAAATTAATTTAACATAATTCTGACCTTAGAAAAATGATAACTTAAGTCACAAATCCAAATTCTGAAGAAATGCACTTTGTGAACCAAAGCAATTTTGGGGAGCAGCCCATTTCCCTGTATGCAATCATGTAATTGACAAGTTTTTCCTATTAAATGTATTGCACTAGTATCATGCAATTAGTACACTGGGTAATGTCTGTCCATTATCAATCTGTTTTAATAAAGATGGGACTTACGTAATCCTTAAACTATATAATCAGAACTTAAACATAAAGAATTTTATCAACAATATTATGCTTCAAATACTTTATGAAATTCTCTAATTTGATAAGCAGAACTATTTCCATACCACATGTGTGGTAACAAATAAAAAGCAGGTAATTTTGACAGACTAACTCACAGGTTAGTGGCGGAGCTGAAAATACAGTCTCAAGTTTCGAGTGATAAGTAGCTTCTCTTATCAGTGATTAAGACTACATGTCTTTATTTTAATCAGAACAGTCAAATACTGGTTAACTAAGAATGGAAAGTGTGGTGTCTCCTTACCTAAAGAAGCAATGGCAAACATTCTATAGAAATCCCACTCCTTGGCGTATCTGATCAAGTCGTCAGGGGCGGTGTTCTGGCTGGAATCTTGAAGCTGCCACCACCTCAGGTATGCTTCACAAAGCAAACAAAACATGCAGAGTTTTCCATGGATCTGACAGTCAAAGACATTGCCATTCAATTAGGTAAAGAAACACTTAGTTGCACTTAATATCACCAGGCACAGAGGTAGCTAAGTATTCATGGTTTTGAAGAACGTCCCATCTAATTGCTTTTCGAATTCAGAACTGTCCAATTAAGTGCCTAATTGCAGTGGCTCTTAATCAGCAATGTCCATCAGAATCAAATGGGGAGATTTTTCAAAATATAAATGTGCAGGCTCCAGTCCTCATTCAGAATCTTTGGTAGTAAAACCTGGACATCCATATTTTGAAATAGCTCCCAGGGGAATTCTAATGCGCACTGTGCACCCTTAGTTAAAAATAACTGTTTTAAATAGTAGTTCATCTTTCATTATACATTTTCAACATCTGTCCTATACTCAGAATCAAGCAGAGGATTTATGTGACTCATGTATAGATGGAAACAGCAATAAGAGAATAGATTTAATCTGAAGGTTCCATGATACTGCATAAGAAACTATTAAACATAAATTTAAAAAAAATGCCTCTGCACTGGATGAGTAGAACTCAATATGTTGAAAGAGCAATTAAAAGCGGGAAGTTCCTAAGACTGGAATTTTGGCTAAAATAGAAATATTAAACAACAAGAATTGGCTTTTGCCTATATATTTCTCCTATAGATTGAGCTTTGCCCATCAATACAAAGTGGGGAACAGAAAACACGCGTGTGAAGCCCATGTGGTCCAGGGGCAGGTATCGGCCTTAGGCTTCTGAGGCTGCTCCAGCCGGCACACTAGTCCCCCGGGCTGCACCCTGCAGTCACCTGGGGAGATCTGGAAAATAGCGATGCCTGGATCCCATCCCCAAAGATTCTGATTAAATTGGTTCTAGGGAGGCCTCGGCTTGGCAGGTTTAAGGCTGTCCCCACCCCCCAGCTGATTCCAATGTGTAGCAATGTTTGAGAATCAGTGCTCTGGTAATTTAAATACTACCCTGGTTATTTAACTTGGGGGGTGGGACAGGGATAAATAAACTGCATCGTAACTGTCCAAGTTAGCCCAAACTTAGGGTTGCCAGATTTAGCAAACAAAAACACATGACACCAGGTTAAATTCGAATTTCAGATACACAATGCATAAATGTTTTTTTCTAAGTATGTTCCATGGAACATTTGGGATACATTTACACTAAAAATGTATTTGTTGTGTATCTGAAACTCAGATTAACTGGGGGTGTCCTGTATTTTACCTGTCATCTCTAACCAAACTATTAAAGAGCTCACAAGTCAACACACTAAAAGTATATTTTAAAAAATCCAACTTTATAAATCAGGACTTTTCTGATTAAACTCAATGTTGTTATTTACTTTATACATTCCTTTAATAAAAGAGTATAAAATACAATAAATTGTCTTTTTTAACATTTTTATTTTAATGTCTGCTTACTTCTTTCAGGAACAATTCTCTATCTGGATATGCTTTATTTTATTCTGTTTAAAATCAGTGATGCCTGCTTCAACCTAACGAAAGGCAATCCAGATTATGGTTTGTCAGTTTCCTGCCAGTGACCACATTCTTAAACATTAAGTATTGTGTATCTTTTTAAATCAACACCTGTTATTTCTAGAAACTTCCAGACTTGTTGAGATAAAAGAATCACTCTTAAGCTAGTATTTCTTTTTCCTTTTTATAATATTCTTTAATTCTGTTCAAAATTCATATTATTCTTTTAAAATGCAACAGCATCAAGTAAAATGTAAAAAAATTACCACAACTTACATTTATTGTAGTATTAAAAAGAATATGTCTGTAGGCCTGGGCTTTGCATAAAATAGCATTAATCAAGATGATAACAGGGTCATACTCGATGTATTTGTCTACAGGTTTCTGGCAGGATTTCTGAAATAATACAAGATAATATTAGAACAAGCAAAGTCATGCATTCTGAAATCCTAAAAGATTTCAAAACAGCAGAGTCTATTTGGACGTGTATAGCAACAAGGCCATATCAGCATTTATTTAAATAAACTTCCATTCAGATATAAAATGTTCATCTGTATAAGAAGTGATTTCAAAAATGACTAAATATACTCTAGGCTAGAAATATTAATATTTTAAACCCATATGCAAGAAGCCAAAAAGATACCTGACTTAAAGACTGAGGTTAGGCAGGAAAGTCTCCCAGGAGATTCTACCTTCAATCTGTAGGGTTTCCATTTTTTTGTGTGTTTTTCTGTTTTTTTTTTTTTTTTGGAGACAGAGTCTCACTCTGTTGCCCTGGGTAGAGTGCAGAGGCGTCATGGTAACTCACAGCAACCTCGAACTCCTGGGCTTAACTGATTCTCTTGCCTCCTACCGCCTTAGCCTCCTGAGTAGCTGGGACTACAGGCATGCGCCACCATGCCCAGCTAATTTTTTCTATATATATTTTTAGTTGGTCAGATAATTTCTTTCTATTTTTAGTAGAGACGGGGGTCTCACTCTTGCTCAGGCTGGTCTCGAACTCCTGAGCTCAAGCGATCCTCTCACCTCGGCCTCCCACAGTGTTAGGATTACAGGCATGAGCCACCGCGCCCGGCTGGGCTTCTGTTAATATTTTCAATTCTACTTTTGACTTGTAGGAATTGGTAAAAAAATAAATACATTTACAATGTACTTTCATTGATAAATTGCTGCCTGTTGGTTAGATGGCCCCCAACTTTGAGGTTCTTGAAACATGACTTGGAGGAAAGTGTTCAGCGAAACCACCCTTCCCCCAGAGCTACCGAGAGCTGCACGTGAGTAAAGACGGGCACAGTGCCGGGGATGAGGATGCTGAGGTGGCCGATGCCAGGGGAAGCCTGGTTTTTTCTCCATTAACACTGAGAACAGGGAAAGAAAATTGTCTTTCTCTGCTACAGAAGGGACAGTGGAGAGTGCTGGGCTATGTGTAAGGAACTGGGCGGTGCAGCCTGGCTCTCGGTTCCCAAATCCAGCCTCCCTTGGCTCTCAGCAGCGCCTGTCAAGTGAATTTTTGCCCCCTAAAGGGTTACCAATTTGGAATTCAGGTTCTGTACACACGTGATTACGCTGTTATCAGATCCCAATACCAGTAGAACGTATAAAATGCAGGTACATAAAAACAAGCTCACAGCCCCAGTGTGGTGGCTTATGCCTGTATCCTAGTACTTTGGGAGGCCAAGATGAGAGGATCACCTGAGGCCAAGAGTTGAAAACCAGCCTGAGCAAGAGCGAGATTCCCATCTCTATGAAAAATAGAAAAATTAGCTGGGGGTGTGGTGGCACATGTCTGTAGTTCCAGCTACTCGGGAGGCTGAGGCAGGAGGATCGCTTGAGCCCAGGAGTTGGAGGTTGCAGTGAGCTGTGACGGTGCCACTGTACTCTAGCCTGGGCAACAGAGCGAGACTCTCTCAAAAACAAACCAACCAAAAAAACCCCAGACAAGCTCATTGGAAATGTGACATTTGAAGCAGTATGGGTTGCAAAGTTGATCAATGCTACAGTTTACTTCGTAAAACTACAGGGAACCCTCCTTGTCTGCAGTTCTGCACGGTCAACAGTGGTCTGAAATATTAAATGGAAAATTCCAGAAATAAACTACTCATGAGTTATAAATTGCATGCCGTCCTGCTCTGCTGCCCGGGGTGTGAATCATCCCTTTGTCCGGCATATCTCAGCTGTGGATGATCCCACCTGTTAGTCACTCGGCAGCCATCTCAGTCACCAGACTGAATGCCGCGGTATCGCAGTGCTTGTGTTCAAGTCGCCCTTACTGGACATAATAATGACCCCAAAGTGCAAGAGCGGTGATGCTGGCAATCTGGATATGCCAAAGAGAGGCTATAAAGCACCTTCTTTAAATGAAAAGGTAAGCGCATTGTTTAGGTGAAAAAGGTCAAAGTTCTTGCCTTAATAAGAAAAAAAAATTTATGCTGAGGTTGCTAAGATCTATAATAAGAATGAATCTCCTATTCGTGAAATTGTGAAGAAAAAAGAAATTCATGCTAGTTTTGCTGTCACACCTCAAGCTACAAAAGTTGAGGTCACAGTGTGTGGTAAGTGCTTAGTTAAGGTGGTAAGTGCTTAGTTAAGATGGTAAAGGTGTTACATTTGTGGGGGGAAGGCATGAACAGAAACATGTTGTGACTGACAGCAATCAGGCTGAATGCTATGTGTGGTTGTGGGCACCCACTGGGTCTCTTGGAACATATTACTATCCCCCTCAGATAAGGGGGACCACTGGGATGGCTATAATTCAAACACAAAAACATTTCGAAACTTTGAGAGGATAAAATTGAAATACAAGAAGTGACGAGTATAAAAATATGCAAGGATGGTCTTTTACTTACATCAAAATGCTGGAAGAAAAATGAAGTACACTGAAGAATATTAACGCTGTACTTGAAATGTAATCAAACGTGGTATTTGTTTCCAACTTAAAGAGTTTCTCCGCTTCATTCATGTCATTACAAGAAATAGGTATGTTTTCCCAGTTATCAAGTGAACCCAGGAAGGAAGATTGTGTTGTTACCTCAAGTTTAAATCTACTTAATCAAACTGAGGTGTGAGGAATTATTATTTTTGCAGTTCCTTACCTGAGCAGAGGGTAAGGCAGCAACTAAACAGAAGCCCCAGAGTCAGAAATTCCATATTCACAAGGAGCTGTTTTATATTTTTCTTCCTGTGCTACCTGTGTGGAGCACATTTCCTCTGTTCATAGATTGGAAGAAGATTGGAAGACAAGAGATCCCACTTTATTTTAAAATGAAACCACTAAGAGGTCAGGGGTCCTCTGTCCTTTAAAATTCTCTAAAACCTACATTCAGACAGCATCACAAGTCTAAGACTGAGGATTTGGACAATTTTTAGGAGGTAGGCACAAACCAGCACCAAGAGACACAGCAGCTGTTTCTGCTTTTGCATTCCTTTGCTTGACAAATATTTTTGGTGAGGCCATTACATTTATAACAGCAGCTCTCTTTTCTCGGTCATTTCTTGGGCCAGGCACTTCTAAGGTACTACACGTTCACCTTTAACCAAAAGTCGCTAAGCTCAAGGACACTGCAGTTTAGAAGGGGAAGACAAACAGTCACTATGACATGATCTGATGACCACAGTCACGACACTGTGTAGCATCCCAGGTGCTACAATGGGATGAGCACAGGGTGACGTGAAACCAAACAGAAGGGGCAGCTTCTGGTACCACGTGACGTGCCATGCGCTTTCTCCATCTTCCCTTCCTAGGACTCTGAGTGTTTTATAAACACTGAGAGTTCACTGGAGTCCGCTGGTTCTCCGGTCAGTTTAGACCTAACTCTGCCGTGTTCTCCCTCTATGACTTGCTTTGCCCTTACGTGCTGCTCTCAGCTTACTTTTCCTCACGCCTTCACTTTGAACGTAAGGAGGAAAACTGCACACACACGCACACACACACACGAACCCAACAACTGTAGTAAAACATCTTATTGGAAGTTATGTTTTTGAAAATTCAGTAAATACATTTTCTTATTTTGGCAAAATTGTTCCATTCCATATAACTTACTGCTTAATAGACAAGTATCCGGAAAAGATAAAGTTTCCCTCTAAGCAATCTCTCCAGCACAGGGAAAATCCATGCACACTCTGGAATTCAAATTTTTTACCACCTTCATCTTAAGATGGCGATGACTGACTTTGTGTGCCATAGCCTCCAACTCCCTAATGAATCACATCTCTTTTAGAATATAAATTGGCCAAACCAATTTTTTTCTGGACTTTTTTTTTTTTTTTTTTTTTTTGAGACAGAGTCTCACTCTCTTGCCCGGGCTAGAGTGCCATGGCATCAGCCTAGCTCACAGCAACCTCAAACTTCTGGGCTCAAGTGATCCTCCTGCCTCAGCCTCCCCAGTAGCTGGGACTACAGGCACGCGGCACCATGCCTGGCTAATTTTTTCTATATATTTTTAGTTGTCCAGCTAATTTCTTTCTATTTTTAGTAGAGACGGGGTTTCGCTCTTGCTCAGGCTGGTCTCCAACTCCTGAGCTCAAGTAATCCTCCTGCCTTGGCCTCCAAGAGTGCTAGGATTATAGGCGTGAGCCACCACACCCAGCCTGGAATATTCTTGCTGCTTCTTTCTTCCCATCATCTTTAGGACCATTCCCTTCACTTATTCTCAAATCTGTTTAATTTTAGCTCCACAATAAGCAAACATGTATCTTAAAATTAGAGCCCTCTGCTCTGCATCCAGCATCCCAAGGGCGGGAGTCACATGCTTTAGTGCTGAACGAACTGAAACGAGAATCTTAATGGAGTCTTGTTTTGTTTTGTTACCATAATAATGAACTTACCAAATATCTGAGCACTTAAAATAAGCCAGGAACTACAGGATATTAAAAGTATTACATCTTTAAGAATAATTGTAATAAATTTTGAAGAGCTGAAGCGGAAGGACATGTTATATTAGATGAAGGAAAACTAGACAAACACAGGTGAGCTGGGAGGAATGGCAGCAGAAAAACAAGCAGAGCAAAGGGAAAGGAGATTAGGATGCAAAATACAGGTGGGAAATCAGACTGAGGGTCTCGCTGACTCCAAAAATGGCAGGGAAAGAGACCAAAGTATGTATCATTTACCCACTGTAACCACTTAGAAACTTTGGACACTATTTCACGACAAATAGCCTGGATCTAAAAACTTTTTACTTTTTATATCTCAAAAGTTGGAAAGCCTTTACAAAATTCATCACTTTATGGTTTAATATTTCAGAGTCTGGCATCAACTAAATGATTTTTCCTGAGAAATGCTATTATGGCTTAAACTTTACTGTGCATTAGCATGATAAAAATGAGGCCGTTACATGTTCTATCTCATTATGGAATGGCTGTGTACAGTAATGAATCCATAATGTACCGTGCCACCAATCAATATTCCAAACATAACTCTAAAATCTGTCTCCTGGGAAGGAGAATACGATGGTAGGGGAAAACAGGAAGGTGGGAGGTGGCTATTGACCTGAACAGCTATCCAATAATTATTTTGTCTTTCCAAAAATAAAAGTATAAAGACTTAAGCATCTGATGATTAGGAAAGGGATTTTATTAGCTTAATGCTAATATAATATAAAAAGACTGTTTTATATTATTAAAGGTTACTAACTAAAATGCATATACAAATACTAGCTTTTCTTTGGACAAAAGACCATATTCACAGTTAATGTGGTTATCCTCTTCCAGATGATCATTTAATAGGACCAGTCCAAAAGTCATTAATGTCAGATCATATATAAGATACTGTTCTCCCCCTCCTCCCTGATGGCCAAAAATATGCTAATCTAAAAACCTGAAAATGGTCCAGGCATTCAACAAATATTTATTGAGTACCTACTATGTGTAAAGCACTGTTCTGGATGATCTAGCTACATTAATGAATAAAATAGACAAAATGTCTGTCCTTCTGTAGCTTACATTCCAGTAGGAGGAAACAGGAGATAATACATCAATTATATAGACTATTACAAGATGATAGGTGCTATGGAGAAAGATACAGCTGAGAACGGTATCATAATTTTTAATAGGGTAGTCAGAGTAGGCCGCCCTGAGATGTTGGGAAAAGTACTTGAAGGAGGTAAGGAAATGAGCCATGCCGATACCTCAGAGAAGAGTGCTCCAGGCAGCGTGCAAAGGCCCTGAGGAAAGAACCCGTCTGGTTTGTTTGAGAAACATCAGGCAGCCAGTGGGACCGCAGTGGATATGGGAGGAAGAAAGTAGCAGGAGACTACAGAGGGCCTTCTAAGCCAGTGCAAGGTCTGTGGCCTTAACTCTGAGTGAGATGGAAAGTCACTGGAAGGTTCTGACCAGAGGAATGACATGATCTAACTTACATTTTTAAAGGATCAGTCAGTCCCTGGCTGCTGTAAGGAGAAGAGACTGCAGAGGTGGGAGGGTGACTTAGGGAGACCAGGTAAGAGTTATGACAACAGTCCAGGTGAGACATGATGGTGGCTTAGAGCAGGGTTGCAGTAGTAGGAGTAGTGAGAAGTAGCAGATTCTGAATAATAGTTTGAAGATAGAGCTAATAGGATTTGCTGAGCAACTGAATATGGGATATGAGAGAGAGGAATCAAAAATGACTCTAAGTTTTTTGGTCTTAGGAACTAAAATGGTAGAGATCCCATTAATTGTGATGGAAGAGTTTGAGGTGTCTACTGAAATCCAAGTGGAGAAGTCAAGTAGGTAGTTGGATATTTGAGTCTGGAGTTCAGTGAACAGGTTTGGGCTGGAAATATAAGTTCAGGAGTTACTACAATTTACATGGTACTTAAAGCCATATGATAGAATGAGCTTTCTAAGGGAGCACATGCAGACAGGAAGAGGCCAGCGACTGAGGTATAGAGTACTCTGTGGTTACAAGGTAAGGAAGTGAGGCAAAACCAGAAAGGAGATTTAGAGAAAATAGCCAGCGCTGTAAGAAGACAGTAAGAAGAGTACTGTGCCTGGCAAGCTCGCAGTGTTTCAAGGAGGAGGAAGTAATAAGGCCAAATGCTACTGATTCTCAGTTAACCAACTGAAAATCGACTACTGGATTTAACAAAGTGGAAGTCCACAGTGATCTTAACAAGAATTGTTTCTACTGAAATGATGGGTGGGAAGAAAGTCTGTTTGAAGTAGGTGCAAGAGAGATTAGGAGAGGAGATAAAGATAGCAAGCACAAATATCTCTTAGAGGAGTTTTGTTGTCTAGGGGAGGAACAAAAGAGCAGAAGCTAAAGGGGGAAGTAGGGCCAACGGGAGTGTTTTGTTGTTGGTGGTGGTTTTGTTTTTTTGATGGAAGAAACACTAGGTACGAGTGCTGGTGGGAATGGTCCAGCAGAGCAGGCTAGTGTTGCTACAGGCATGGCCTTAAGTAAACGGAAAAAATGGGACCCAGTGTACACGTGGAGGTAGACCAACACAGGTATACCAACAGCCCACCTGTAATAACAGGAGGGATGACAGAGCATAGCACATAAATAACAAATGTTAATATTGGGTTTATGTGGTTGCAAAGCTTGCGGAAGTTTTTTTCTGTTTTCTTAGTGAAAGACAAGAGGATCTATGGGAAACTCGAAGAGAGAGGATATTTGGTGATTGTCCAGAAAAGTGGGAATGTGAGTGGACTAGGGAGATGTATCAGGACTGCCAGATGGCATGAAGGGCCTATGTTAGGTTAATGGTCATGAATTTAAGGTGTTTTCCCCCCGCAGCATACAGCTGCACAGATGAAGGGACAGACCAGGCAATATGTTGGATTTAACAAGGGTTGATATTTTGCCAAGGGAAAGCATTTGAGTGAGAAACAGGAAATTGAGGATGTATGCACCAGATTGTTAAATGGTTGACAACAGATTATACAGGTATGCACAGTTTGTCTACTCCTCTGTGTGTTACTACAGACATTTTACTAATGAGGATTAGAAAATCACAAGATCAGAAATGAGACAAAAACCGTACTGACTGCCTATTATGTGAGAAGTTCTTTGCTAATGCCTTCAAAGAACTCCCAATTTTGTAGACTCTTTAAACATAAGATTATCTCCTATAAATAGATTATGAACACCTTGGAAGCAGAATTTTTACTTCCTCACTTTTGGTTTTTGTATCACCAACGTCTAGCATAGCGCTTTGTACACAGTAGCCATTCAATAACTACAATAGATGGAATGCTGAAATAAAGCATTCCAGGAGAATTCAGCATGGGTTGTGGAGGGTAAGGATAGTATTTATAACTTCTGTCAATGAAAGGGAGATTCGCTAGAATGAAGTAGCTTTGGCATGAACCCAAATGTCAGCCTAACCCGATCTTCAATTTTCCGGCACAATGCCTACATCCCATTCCTACCTGATGGTCGCTTCACCTGGTCAGGTCTCACCAGCCAAGTATGCCCCAGTATGAGGAAAGCGCTGTAGGGTATTGAGTTCTCCATCAGCACCAGCATTCATGCAAAGACCCCGGGCGAGAATGTCAACCACCAAACTAAAGACTGTATTAGAGGACCCTGCCCCTCACGGTCTCCAGATCCCGCCGCGCCATTTTCTTTCCAAGGACACCCCACACCTGACAACTCACGCAGATAGTTATCTTCAGCACACCGTGGTTATAGTCTCGGTACAACTCTTTGGCCTCCTGGTTGCATTCGATGCATCTGTACTGGCAGGAGGCCGAGGCAGCCGTAGGAGTCGCTGACACCCCATCATTTGCCTTCCCCTTCCCGGGCCGCAGCCCGCTCCGCCCGCCGTTACCCATTTCACTCAACAGAGACCCAGAACTTCCGACCCAATGGCGGGGAAGACGTCAGACGCCAGACCGGAAGACCCGCGCCACGCGAGGCTTATCGGGATTCGTAGTCCCAGCCCCGGAAACGAGGCCCGAAGCCGACCAAGCCGGGACTACAACTCCCAAAAGGCAATGCTTCCCCCTGCTCCGCCCCCTTGCCACGGCCCACCTGCGCGCGGTGGGTAGAGGAGGGGAGGCTTGAGAACCCGGCGCGGGCTGCCGCACATGCGCCTTGAGGGAAGATGGCACCTGCTGGCTGCTGCTGCTGCAGCTGGGGCGGCGCTGTGGCCGCCGCGGGCGCCGCCTGGCGCGTCCTGCTGCTGCTGCTGCTGCTGGGGGTCCTGTCCGCCGGGCCGCGCCTGGGCGCCCTGGCCACCGAGCATTACTCGCCGCTGTCCCTGCTTAAGCAGGAGCTGCAGCACCGGCAGCAGCAGGAGGCCCCGGCGGGCGGCGGCGGCTGCAGCCCGCAGTCCCGGGACTGGGGGGACCAGTACTCTGCCGAGTGCGGCGGTGAGTGGGCGGCGGCGGCATGCGGTCGGCCGGGGCCGAGGGGGCGGCGGGCCTGCGGGGCGGCGGGCCCCTGGGCCGGGGTACGGGCGGCCGGGCCTCACCGCCTCCAGCGGCGGCGTGTGCTCGGGGAGCCGGCTCCGCGAGGGGTCCTGGCGGCCGGCTTCCCGCCGCTCCCACCCACGCCTCCGCGCGCCCTCTCCCGCGGCCGCCTCGGGGAGGCGGTGAGTAGAGAGCTGACAGCGTGCTCCCCGGGCCGGGGCGGCCTCTCCGGAGTCTGAGGCAACTCTCGGAAGGGTGGAGGGGACATGGCAGGTGGCCCGGGGCAGCCCTGTTCCGCCGCCACCCTCCCGCGGGTGCCGCGGGGGCAAGAGAAGGGCGGGCGGACCTGACCCGTGCCTGGAGGGGCATGCCCGGCCCATCCGAGGCCTGGAAACCGGGTTCCTGACGTCGAGGTCGATGTCTTGTATTAAACATAGTCCCTAAAAATTAGATCGCTGGAAGAAAGAAGAGAAAGACCAAGCCCGTTTTATCTGCTCCTTGACATCTTGTTTCCAGTCGAGATTGACCTGTGATCTGTCAGGTGTCTCCCGGAGGGTAATAGGGCCCTGCAGGCCTTGAGCCTGTGCGTGTCAGCGCGGTGTGTGTATTGGAGCTACGCCCGCTCATTCATTAAGGTTGGGTGTTATTGCCTCGGTTTAATAAGCCGTGGCAGATGCCTCTGGGGCAAAGTACATGTGTACATTTTTTTGTTTGGAAGTTCTGTAGTGGGTCTTTTTACCCTTCAATCCCCTCCCCTTCTCTTTCCCCTTGGCCAGTCCCCTTATGGCTTGCTTGGGAAAGGGCCTGGGTCTGCTCACTGGGAGATGGCTGCTCGTTTTTAAGGCTTGATGGCAGTGTTCTTAAGCATTGTATACCTAGGAAAACAATACCTTTTTTTTTTTCTTTTTTTTAGTTGAGATGAGATGTCAAGATTAGCACAATCTGATTTCCTTTTAGCACAATCTGACTTCCTTGAGGAAGTCTCACTCATTGAGGGGTATGTGACTTCTTTATTTTGTGGTAGGCCTTAGCCGGTAACAGCATGAGTAATATGGCCAGCATTTGCATACTGGAAAAATAATGCTTTTTATCTCTGTCACTTTCTATGTCTCTGAGCAAGTGAATTACCTGTCTTTGCAAAATTGCCTCCTCTGTAAATGGAAGACACTGTTCAACTAATTACAGGGTTTTATTTTCCTCACAAGGGTGCTGTGAGGAAAATGAGAGATAGCTGACATATATTGAGTGCTTGCTGTATGCCAGTTGCTATTTTAAGTGCTTTAGGTCTATTAGCCTAGTATATCAGTCTATCAGAAAAACAGTAACCACCTCATTGGGTGGTAGCTCCTTTTCTCTGATGAGGAAGTTGAGGCATAGTGAAATTGTCACCTTCCTGAGGCCCCACAGCTGTAAAAAGAGGAACCCAGGTAGTCCAGCTTCAGACAAATCTTTTGTCGTAACCACTAGTGGTTATAGTGAGGAAAACACGTCTGTAGTGTTTACTAGCATATGGTACATATTAGGTAAATTTTCCTTTTCCCTTTCCTCCTATTGTCACATGATGCTCACTGGCTAAAGGAGACCCAGATCTTAGGCAGTAGAAGCTATCTATCAATGAATATTATGAAATCTATTGGCATTATTAATGTAGGTGGCTCATTTCATTCTTTGGCATCAGCTTAGGCCAGTATTTAAGAATCCTTGTTTGAGCCAACTCTGACTTGCATTAGCATTTTACCCCAGATAATGATAAATGTAGTTTTTATAACTAGGCAATTGGAGGAATCTTTCTTGTGTATGGAGAACATTATCTAACGTTCTGCTTTGGAGTATTATGAGGCTTTAAACATAATTTATTTAAATGTTTCCATTTTCTCTTTATCTCCCCCATTTATTATAGTACTTATTTTCTTAGTTTGAAATTTAAAATGTTCTGTTGTAAAGGAGCAGCATGCGTCTTTCACGTAGCCTCCCCTGGCTGTTCCAATAGCTGCCAGGTGCTAAAGTGGCTTGGCTGCTGTTGTAGTCACCCACTAAGTCACTTCCAGAGTCAGCTACTCGTGCTGCTTGGAGCTCTACCGGTTTCCCTCAGCTTTACTGGCTGCAGCATATGAAAAAACCCGCTTCTGTTTTTATAGAGGCTCCCAAAACACCTCTTATTTCTCCTTCCTCACCCTGGACAACTAGGTAGAATCTGGACCTTATGAAACCTGCTTCATTCCCTCTCTGTCCTAGGATGTAGGGACAAGATCAGGATTTACAACTAACCATGTCATAGCCCGAGGGGAGGCTGATGTTCTGTATCCAGAGCCCCCATCTGATCAACCTTAGGTTCTAGATGAAATGCCAAGATGCAGAACTAATTGGTCTTCAGAATCACACTGATCTGACCTCACCAACCGTTGATTATGCCACTGTCACTTGCTTGCCTGTCCAGCCACAGACCTGCTCATATGAAGCCAGTCCATATACGGAGGACAGACAGAGCAGTGCAACCACTTTTCAGAATGCTTCTTGCAGCTTTCAAGTTCAAATGGCAAAGTTGATGCCTGCTTGGGTCTAATCTGCACACCTTGTGATGAGCAGTGTATGTATTCTCTTAAGACAGAGCCCCCAGTGACTGCAGGTGCAAGGACAACCGCTGGTAGGAGCCCACCAGTCTAAAGATAACACACTGGCAATGCTCTAGCCGTGGGCACCAACGTGAAATGGAATCTCGGTCCAAGGGAACAGCCTAGTACTCAGTGGGCCGAGCCCTGCCCAGATCCGCTGCACAGGCAGAAAGCATGGATGACCCCCTGATGCCATGTCTCAGCCTGAGCTTTTCATGTTCCCTGGCACTCTCCTTAACTTTTTCTCCTCCAGCACAATTTTACGTTACACCTTTACAGAGACAGAGTCTTATTCGGTTGCCCAGGCTGGAGTACAGTAGCACAATCATAGCTCACTGCAGCCTCCAACTCCTGGGTTTAAAGTAATCCTCCCACCTTAGTTTGCCAGGTAGCTGGGACTACAGGTGTATACCACCACACTGGGCTAATTTTTCTATTTTTTGTAGAGACAGATCTTGCCACGTTGCTCATGCTGGTCTTGAACTCCTGGCCTCAAGCGATCTTCCCACCTCAGCCTCCCAGAATGCTGGGATTACAGGTGTGAGCCGCCCACCCAGCCTCCGTTTCATTTTTTTTTTTTTTTTTTTTTGAGACAGAGTCTCACTCTGTTGCCCGGGCTAGAGTGAGTGCCGTGGCGTCAGTCTAGCTCACAGCAACCTCAAACTCCTGGGCTTAAGCGATCCTACTGCCTCAGCCTCCCGAGTAGCTGGGACTACAGGCATGCACCACCATGCCCGGCTAATTTTTTGTATATATATATTTTAGTTGTCCATATAATTTCTTTCTATTTTTAGTAGAGACGGGGTCTCACTCTTGCTCAGGCTGGTCTCGAACTCCTGACCTCGAGCGATCCACCCGCCTCGGCCTCCCAGAGTGCTAGGATTACAGGCGTGAGCCACCACGCCCGGCCCGTTTCATTTTTTTATTTGAAAAACATGTATAACCACAAACTTACATCTTTGTTTTCCTGTGGAGAAAATAATCTTACTCTTTTAAAGAAATGGAACACTGCTTTGTACATGTTTTTAAAATAAAAGTAAATTTTCCTTCCTTTGCTTTTTAGCTTGGCTCTATTTTAATTGTAATTGTGGGAGGAAATAATGGACAGAAGTTTTTTCAATTCTTTTCTCCAGTTTTGTAGTTACATGGTTGTAAACATTCTGTGTGATCTTAATCCCCTTGCCACTGAAGTAGGTCCTGTTTTTATCGTCTTTACCTAAGGGGAAACAGATGCAAGAGAAGTTAAGCAAGGTTACACACAGTAAAGAGTAGGGCCAGGGTTTGAACCTGATCTGACCATATTTGTGTGTTATCTTCAGTAATATTTGTGTATTAGTACGATTTCTTAATGACACTGATAAAGTCCTATACCCTTAAGCTTTGTTGAATGTCATATTCTTAAATAACTTCTAGAATTTTGTATTTGTTATATAAATACAAGGATCATTCACTGAACCTATTATTTTGAACTATAGAGCTAGAATGGATCTGTTTCTTTCATTGAAAAGCTATCTGTGTGCCTACTAGGTGCTTCTCAGTGTTGTAGACCCTGGTGCTGTGGCTCAGCTGACCAGGTTCCCAGCCTGGAGTCTCTCTTGGTGAGAGAGGAAATAAGTACAGTCATACATTGCTTAACAGTGGGGACATGTTCTGAGAAATGTGTCCTTGGGTGATTCTGTCATGTGAAGATCATAGAGTGCACGTACACGAACCTAGATGGTACAGCCTACTGCACACCTAGGCTGTATGGTACGGTCCATTGCTCCTCGGCTACACACCTGCACAGTGTGTTACTGTACTGAATGCTGTGGGCAATTATAACACAATGGTAAATATTTGTCTATCTAAACATATCTAAACAGAGAAAAGGTACAGTAAAAAAATGGTGTTATAATCTTATGGGATTACCGTCATACATGTGTATCATCATTGATCAAAACATCACGCACGACTGTATGTAACAGGCCGAGTAGTACGTGCCTTGAAGAATAAAGCAGCGCGAGAGGGTAAAGAGCAGTGTGGAGGTGCTACTTTAAAAGGTGGCCCCAGAGAGGGCCTCAGGTAAGCTGACATTTTAGAGTAAGATTTGGAGAGATCCTAGAGATATCTTAATTTGACACCCTCATTTTATGGATCTGGCAAATAAGGTCTGGACAAATTGTAACTTGTTCATTGTTTTAAGAATTCAGCTTCTCTGCTCTTCCTCCCAAAGCTGAACCGCATCTCATTCAAATGTAGCATTCATCTTGTGTGAGATACATCTTTATGTGTTCTTTATGGACAGTCTAAGAGGTGTTTTAATAGTTCAAACGTATGCATTTTTAGTAATTGTTTCAAAAATACTTTTGTTTTCTTCCTTTGAAAATGTAGTAAAACTAAGAACAGTGAGTTTGTGTGACTTTTTTTTTTTGCTGCCTTCCGACTTTTTTAACTGCTCCTGGGTGATGTAGTCTTGTACTTGATGTCTTAATTTTCTTTAGTTTGTAGAAATTAATAATCCCAGAATTGAGTTTATTTTCCTACAGTTCTTTGTGGAGAAAAGAGCATTTAGTGTCTGTCCAGTTTGGGAATTGTTAACTGCCAGAACAACAGGGAAGTATCTACGGACTAGCCCAGGGTTTTTTATGAAGTCAGTAAGACTTAGGTTGTCGATGCATGTGGCATCTTTCTGAACCGAGGAATCAGGCTAAGGACGTGACATCGGTCTTATTGCTCACAACGCTTAAATCACTGCTACGCCTAGAGGTGGTAGCGAATCAATAGAAGGAAACTTTTATAATGAGAGCTATTTCCTTTTTTGCTCTATGAGGAAGTTAAGAACCACATTTTGTGCTCAGTCACAGGAAGTGCAGTGACAGTTACTGTTAGTGTATTTGCTTGATCCTCTGGTTTTCTGCGTTACCATGTACGGTTTTGTGGCAGATCTCTCCAGATCTTTTTTCCGAGGAGTAAACGTGCCGGTGTAAAGTGCTGACCTACTCTCAGTGCAGAGACCGAGGCACAGAGTGATGAAGAGATTCTTCCTTACATTGGTATCTCACCAAGGCCGCTGTGGCCACGCCAGGAGGATGTTTGCGTCTTTTGCTAACAGAACCGCATCTTTCAGAAAGTCCTCTAGTTTAGAACTAGCATTTTGTAGCATAAGCCCTGTGACGATGACAGCCTGTGATTAGCTTTTGCATATATATCTGTTGTCATTAAGAATCACATTTACCTTTTAGACTGTCTACACACTCCTAAACATACTCAGCTTTGGGTGATAAGGGTTAATTTTTTTTTTTTCCCCCCTCTGGGTAAGGGCAAAAGTTATGTGGTTTGGATTTTAGAACCTACATGGAACATGGCTACAGGAAAGTGGCAGAACAATCTGTATAGAAACTTCTAAAGAAGGCTCTTCAACAGAGCGTAGAGACGGCTTGGCTTCATTGCACTCAATAACTACTTGACTTTTTTCTTTTTCTTTTCTTTTTTTTTTTTTTTTTTTTTGGAGAAAAGGAAACCTTTATTGCAAGTCAACTGGTAAAAAGACAGCAAGAAACACTCAAGTCTGTCTCCTTGACCAACTTTTACATCTTCTCCTTTTCACAATATTTTGTTTTAAAGAAGTTAATTTGTTGGAGGCTGAGGCAGGAGGATTGATTGAGGTCAGGAGTTTGAGAGCAGCTGAGCAAGAATGACTGCATCTCTACAAAAAATAGAAAAATCGTGATGGTGCACGCCTGTGGTCCCAGCTACTTGGGAGGCTGAGGCAGGGGGATCACTCGAGCCCAGGAGTTTGAGTTTGCAGTGAGCTATGATGATGCCACTGCACTCTAGCTGGGGTGACAGAGTGAGACTCTGTCTCAAAAAAAAAAAAAAAAAAAACCACCAAATTAATTTGTTTGGGCTTACCTGATCTGGCACACAGAATAAATACACAATTTATTGAAGTAGCAGAATTTTAATACTTAGGATGAATGCTTTCCAACATTTTCATTCTGTTATCTGTTTTACTTTTTATGGAAATATGACATGCACATAAAAATATATATGTCACAAGTGTTTTCAGGTGTACATATAGCTCAATGAATTTTCATGAACTGAACTTGTGTAACCAAAAAGAACCAAAATGAATAACTACCTGTTTTTAAGCTTGCTAATAAAGTCTCATTCTATGCTAATCCTAGTTTCATTTGGAAAATACTTTCCCTGGCTTTATGTCTAATTCAGGGCCCGCACAGTGCAGTGGATTAGTTCTGCACATGTGCTGGTTTTCTTTCCATAGACACTCAGGAATCCTCTGTCCAATGGTCCATCCTCTGCTCGGGACCTGCCCTGCACATAAAGACCAGTTGACTTCTCTCGCACCTTTCCCCTGCTGGTGTTTGAGACATTCTAAATGACTGTGTGTTCCTTTGTCACTGATCATTTCACATCACTGCCTGGGTCTGCTTCAGCATCCCCAAGGAGGGTGGATGATGGCTGACAGTATGTGTGGGTTTGTGAGAAAGGTTTTAGCTCTTAAAGGTATGTGCCACTTTGAGCCATCTTCAATCTGGTCTACAACCCCAGGCTACAAAACTCACCTTTGTGGGTAACGCCTGGTCCCTATGGGTCACAGTACCTCCCTCTGGCCGCTACTTGCATTGGCACCGCATAAGTTGCTTCTGTGCCTGTTTCCCTCCTGTGCACCTAACTCCTTCTCTTTCGGTTTTGTACATTCTTTACGTGTGTTCATATTTACATGTGGGTTAATATAGCTTTGATCAGATTACATTCAAGCCTTATTTTACAAATCGCTTCTGTCTCTTTACGATGGTTTTTGCAGATCCTTGTTCTAACGGATTAAATATGTGTTTACTTTATAATTTAACTCTCAGTGGGCAGTCTATTTTCAAGTTGTTTTATGATAGCTTACACAGCTCAGGTACTGAAGAATATTTCATTAGAATAAATGAAGCATATAAATTCTTCAGAGAATTTTGCCTGTTATTACATTCTAAAAGAAATTTACCACTTGGGATCATATGTTGATGAAAACAAAAGGCACTACAGGTTGCTACCGTGACAGCCGCCTAGCCTTCGGGTAGTTCCTGTAGCCACACTGATGCTGTCTTCTCTTCCCAGGGTCCCCTACACCTAGACTAGAATTGTCAATAAATATCTGGCACTTGATTTCCAAGTTCTAGCCCCTCCGTGGGAAAAGCCCACTCATCCTTATTCTCGAGTAGCTCAGCACGCCATCTGTTACAACTAGAGCAAGGGGGTCGGGTAGTGAGTGCAACCCAGAAGCTGTTGACTTCCTTATAAATGGGCCACGGGTTTGCAGGCTTTCGGTTTTCACTTACGGGCATGAGTGTGTGACAAATCCATGCTGCTTTTAGTGCCACCTTCTCTCCTCCCTCGGAAGTAATGACTGGTGTCTTATTTGACTGAAAGAAGCAGTGACAAGAGAATGTCCCTGCTCCCCCATCTTAGCTATCAGTCTGCCTGCAGCTGGACTGGGAGATTTTGTCTTCTGTGCTGATGCAGTGAATGAGTGGCCTCTGCTTTGACCTAGTGCAGCTCTCTCCTTGGGCACTGGCTTTTTTCCCTCTTGACTTCCATCAGCACTCCTATGGTTGTGACGGCTACCATCTTGAAAAAACAAGCATCAAAGACAAGACCACATGTCCTTCCAGCTCCCGCCCTGTCTCTGCCACCTTTTTGACAGCAGAATCCTCAAAGGAGATGTTTATGTGCACTGTCTCCACTGTCCTACTCTCTCTTGAGTCTTCTGCAGTCAGCTTTTGTCCTGGTCACTGCACCAAAACTCTTCGTAAGGTCAGTTGTGTGTGAGGTCTAGGAGGAGAGGAAAGAAATTTGAAGACATTGCTGTACCTGAAGTGTTCATTATCAGAACCCAGCATTGGCAGAATGAGTTGTGACAAATGTACCGTGTTCTTTATTGATGTGGCATGTCCCAGCTTTGCTAGGTCTTCATTTTGTGACCTTAAACACATTCATTAACATGAGCTTGTCCATGTGTACGCTGGGCACAATGTATGTTCTACCAACCTTAGAGGATGGAGACCCAAAAGAAGCACTGTTTTTGAAAGCTGTAAAGAACAAAATAAACTTACATAAAGTAGAAGACATTTACAGAAAAACCAGCGATTTTAGCCTATATTTTTATGCTAACATTTAACAGTCATTTTCTGTGAACTGGACTTTATGTCCGTTATTCCTCGCTAGAGCCCCATGCGGGTAGGTTGTGATGGTCATTCCTGTTTAACAGGTGCGGGTACTGAGGGTGAGGCATGCTAAGGACCCGCCCACGGTCAAACAGCCGGGGAAGCATCTGGTCTGATTTACTCTGACAGCACAGCCTGTCCCCTGAACCACTGTTGCACTGGCCCCAAACTAGTGAGACTGAAAGTCGGGGAGGGCAGAATTAAACATAAGACCTAGTTCTTTGAAAATACTGGTAAAGCTTAGACAGTTATCTAGCATGCTTAATCAAGAAAAATGAGAAGAAACGCTTTTGGAATAAGCCAGTATAATCAAATATGAAAATCATGATAATTGTGTACAGCTTTATGGCCAAGATGTAGCACATTTCAAATAAATGGAAAGTTCTTTAAGAAAAGGTAAATTACCAAGTGGATTTTCCTACTATCTGCTAAATATCTTGTCCCCACCAGGGTCGGCTCCTTTCTTCTCATTAAATGTAAGCTCCCCAAGCTTTCTTGGAGAGCTTACCTACGTTCCCAGCTGAATTCCACTGTAAGTTAATGATTATCAAATGCACACCCATGGCTTTTCCCTTTGTCTGGAATTCCCTAACTGCGCACTAGGATAGCTTCCAGTTTAACGTCTCCTAAGCACTTGGCTTAAACCCGAAGTTAACTCTTTCCTTCCCTCTGAAACCGTTCACCCTCTTAAGCTCCCTGTTTCTATTCAGGGCACCACTTCCTTAGTTGCACAAACCGGAAGCCTGTGTCCTTTCCCTCTTCCCATGCCTAATTTTTCCTCGCAGCCCTGTCCTTTTTACTTCCTACATCTCTTTAGACTGTGACCCTCCATTTCAGGGCTGGGGCCCCTACCTGTGTTCCGACTTTGCTCATTTTTAACTTGCCGCCCACCTGACCTCCCTGCTCTGTTCCCCTCTTCTCAGACACCTGTCACTGATGGTCTTCTTGCTTAAACCTACCCTGCCTTCTTAGTTTGCTGCCAATAAGGAAGGGAGTGAATGAACCAGATACTAATTTCGAGAAGCGAGGAGAGGAAATGAGGGAAATTAGAAGGAATAAATAGCGCAAAGCCAGTACAAATGAATTAGAAATAGAGCCGGATGGAACTGATACATAGACCCAAGAGTTGGTGCTTGAGAAAAAAGAATAAACGAAAAGTTCTGGAAATCGGTTTCACATCAGTGTGAATGTATTTAACACTGCCGAACTGTATACCTAAAAATGGCTAAGATGGTAAATTTATGTGATATGGGTTTTACCACAATTAAAAAAACACAGGAGAACAAATTCTTAAGTCATTTAAAAATGATAGAATAGATATGCCTGATAAGGCTAAGACATAAAGAAGAGAGAAGAGCAAACGTGTTCTGTGAGGAGGAGTCTGTGCAGGGCTACAGAGGCCAGTAGGATTAAGAGACAACTGTGTAGAAACCTCTGCTAATAAGTTAAAATCTGAAGCAATGAAGAAATGGCCAGAGATGATGTAGAAGAACAAGATAAATTGCATATTATGCTTAGAATTACAATAGTAAAAAGGGAGCAGGGGGCAGACAGCTTTGTCAGTGTGCTCCCAACATAATTCATTAATTCAGATATTAAGCCTTTACCATGTGCAGCCCCATCTGACTGAGAAGGCACCGGATAACCAAACAGCACCTGCCAGGCAGTCTGTGACGCCAGGGCTACTGCACCAGCCAGACCGTGTCACCACCAGGCTGCAGCCACCGGTCTGGGCCTCCCCGGCCCATGACAGCTGTGACTGGGAAGTCCCCTCTCTGTGATCACTCAGAATCTGGCTTATCATGAGTCTTGTAGGATTTTCAAGCCAACCTGTCCTTCACTAGTTTTGCCTAAGTAAACTAAGCGCATCTAATTTCTTGTAAAATACAGATATCGGTAGAAAGTACTTCAAAACATCAGAATGGGAGTCAACCCAGCTCAGTGGCTCACTTCTGTAATCCCAGCACTTTGGGAGGCTCAGGCAGGAGGATCGCTTGAGGCCAGGAGTTCAAGCCTGCACTGAGCTATCATCTCACCACTGCACTCCAGCCTGGGTGACACAGCAAGACCCTGTCTCTGAAAGGAAAAAAAAAAAAAGAATGTGGATTCTAATGAGAGCTTAATGCTGCTTAGACAAATTTACTTCTGAGCCTTGAGTTCAGTGGCTCAAGCAAATTTCCTTTTCCCTTTAGACGTGTTGAGGATTAAATGACTGTGTATGGAGAACATGGTACAGCATGACACAAAATATGGCCACTGTGTTTGCTTTCTGTGTGCAATATGGATTTCCTGATGCATCAGGAAAAAAGTCATCTTGAGTATCCGTCTTCTAAGCCTACAGTCCTGAACTGCACAGGACAGTTAGGTAAGGTGCTGCCCTGCTAGCCATCGGCCTTCACTGTGACACAGGATATGTCTCTGGTTAGCTCTGCTCAGGCCCTTGCATTCTGGCCCTTCCTTGCAAATACTGCAAGTGTGGT
This sequence comes from Eulemur rufifrons, assembly GCF_041146395.1. NCBI lineage: Eukaryota > Metazoa > Chordata > Mammalia > Primates > Lemuridae > Eulemur > Eulemur rufifrons. Next base: position 12,700,302 of record NC_090993.1, read on the forward strand.
TAAAACCAAGAGGATAAGTAACGCTCCATAAGCCAACCTGCAGTCTGAATCCGGGATACACGGTCTGATCAGGCCGCCTTGCGTCTTTGCATGAGACTTTATTAAAGGTCTTTACAGAGCAACGTCCAGACTCCAGATACAGCTGCCAAGGAGACCCTTACATGTTGTAGGGACCAGCAGGGCCTTGGCAGGCAGCTCTGGCTTCTCACCCTGCTGTTCCGAGATAGGCGTGTGGTTAGCATCTCATCTTTGGGTTCCATGCCGCTCACATGGTCAGGCAGGGGTTTCTTAGGGCCAGTCTTACTGGTGGGGTCCCAGGGCAGCGTGATCTTCACCTTGATGCCAGCACCTGGCCCATGGCAGTGTCAACACAGCAGTTAACAGGGCCCCTTCTTTGGATCATCAGGCCATCCACACACTCCATGGATTTAATCCTCTGTCCTCGGAGTTTCCCAGACACCAGGACCTCGCAGCCCTTGGCTCCATCGTCGGTGACAAATCGCAGCACACCGTAGCAGGCACTCTGCCCACAAGCCCTCGGAGCAGTTTGTAACCTAGAGATTCTGCCTGGGCGAGGAGGGCACGCGGACCCCCAGGGGCCACCTTTTCAGCGGAAAGCTCTACACTGCCCTCTGGGAAGCCAAACCTCCTCCGAACTACAGCGGTCCATCCCCGAATGCGCTGGCCTTTCTCACCAGGAACATTCTGTGTTCTGGTGGCTAAGATAATGATTTCTGTCCTGCCTGGTGTAACTCAGACTTCCACTTCAGCCAGCTCCTGGGTGAGAAACTCCTTCAGTTCAGCTTTGAAGATGGCATCAGCGACAAACGTCCTCTTCTTGGAGATCTGCACTGCCATCCTGCCGCCGTGGGCTGCCGAAAATAAATAAAAACTGCCGAAAGGCCTGACTGGCGTTTGGAGGAGCTGTTTTCTATCATGAGGACACCATCTCACATTCCCACCAGCAGCGCACGGAGGTTCTGGTTTCTCCACATCCTGGCTGACACTTGTTGTTTTCTGAGTTTTTGGTTATAGTCATCCTAGTGCATACAAAGAGGTACCTTATGCTGGTTTGATTTGCATTTCCCTAATTAGTATTGATGAGCATCTTTTCATGTGCTCAGTGGCCATTTGCATATCTTCTTTGGAGAATTGCCTATTCAAGTCCTTTGCCTGTTTTTTAAATTGGGTTGTTTGTTTTTTGGTTGGGTTATAGGAGTTATTTATTAGTTTTGCATACTAGATCCATAGTGCGTTTTCTTTTAATGTTAGGTCTTCCTGGCTTGGCATTGTTCTTTTGTGATTTTTTTTTTTAAACTTGTGGTAAGTGTTGCCACATAGGAGATGTCCAACCGAAGGAGCTCAATGATGACGTTAATTCCGCATGTGCAGGGAGACGAGTGTTGAGCTAGGACTGTTTCTGCCCTGTTGCCTTCAGATAGTTGCAGCCTGTTTAAGCCTCATCTGATCCCCCACAGAGCCGCCTGGCTTTGCTCATTTCCAGAGTGGTGGTGAGGACAGTCCCTGATGGGTGTGCGAGATACTTGCACACTATAAAACATGGCGCAATCGTAAAGGTAGAAGAGAGATTCCCACTTTTAGTGCTTTTTACACTTGTTCTTATTTTGTGGATTCTTAAAATTCCAACTCGTAGTTAAGCACCTAAGAGCATAAATTTAAGATGAAGAGAGTAACAAAGAACGTTTGCTTTTCAGAGTCATCCTTCTTGAACTTCCACGACTCGGACTGCGAACCCAAAGGATCGCCGCCCTGTGACTCCTTGCTTTCCCTCAACACTGAAAAGATCCTGGTAGGCAGCTTCTGCCCGTGCTTTCTGTTTCTGTGACCCAGAGCGCACCATACTAGTTCCAGAAGGTGGAGGTCGCATCTGTTTATCAACTAGAAGTTGGGTCCCGTTGGTTCTATGTGCATATAGAGACAGGTCATCTGGGATTTAGTCACCCTGAATTTTTATGGCCTATGAGTTAGATGGTTGGTCATTCTGGACCTAGGACTTTTAAGTTCCAAGGAATAAAGGGGAGATCATGATTGAACCGTATTTCTAGGAGCCTTGTGTATTTGGAGGTATAGTGGAATCTTATTTTTTCAGCCTTTGCCTGTGTGGATATCTTTTATATCTATTTTTTTGTCACTGCCAGCTAAACTGTACAGGGGACATCTGCATTTCAGGGATGAATACCTGGTGTTAGGTAATGTTTGCGTTTGCCTATCCATGTTAGCACGTATCCTCCGGCCTGGCTACCTCAAGGTGGGTCTTCTTTTTGTTCATACTTAACTCTATGAAGCTGAGTTCTTTCCCTGCCCAAGTTTAACATATTTTTTCTCCAGGCCTTTTCCTTCCACATCACGTAGATATTATATGCTGCTTTTGTTTAACATTTTCCTTTGGGATACTGTTTCTTTTCCAAACAAAGCTTTGCCTTTTCATGCCAGAACTATAGATAGAAATCACAAACTAGATTCTGCAATTATAGAGGCAGTAGAAAAAGAAAAAAAAAATTACAAAGCAGAGAACAATCATCTGCTTTTACCTAACTCACTACATTAGCAGTCAGCTTGATATATGGGAAATCTTTTGGATTAGGCTTGTCCAAAACCAGAATGGGCTATCTTGTAAAGTAGTGAGTTGGCCATCATTAAAAGTGTTTAAGTAGAAATTAGATAATCCACCTTGTGTAGGTGGTGAGATTCTTAAAGTTATGAGGGTCCTTCTTACTGATAGTAGTTCAGCTATTTTCTAGTTGTATTTCCAGTGTAAGATGGTGCTAGCTTGTGACCTATGGGAGTTTCGGCCTTTCATTGTCCCTAGATTGAAATATGGTGGTTGGACAATTCATTTATTTATCCACTCTCCAGATATTTATTTTGCACCTATTAGGTGCCAGGCATTGTGCTAGGTAAGTCCTGGGAATACAACAGTATTCCTTGGTCCCTGCCCTGTGACTCCTACAGTCACCAACCAATTAATTATACAAATAAACATAAAAATGCAATTGTGCACATCATATGAAACAAACGCAGAGGGTCAACATAATCTCCCTTACATTAGGGGTATCAGGCTTCAGGAATTGAAATGTAAGCAAGAATGACAAGGATGGGTTGAAATTAGTCTATTAATAATACTGAGCTGTGTTAGTTAAACTTACTTGATCATAGCTTCTCACCTCTGTACAGAGAAGATAACTATAGATACATTAGAGACGGGAAAGATTCTTTTTTGTCCAGAATTTGATTTGTTCATACTATACTTTTGCTGCCCACTTTCTAATATAATACAAACAACTTAAAATTGGATGTGTTCTTCAGTATTCTCTTGATGTTGCTTGGTAAATAGTTTCATTTCTGTTCTGTTCCCCATGTCTTTTTTGCGCAAAGCTTTGGCAAATGGTGGACTCTCATCAAATACCACATGCAATAGTAGGGCACTGCAACTAATAAAAGCAATATTTATCAACTCTTTTTCTTGGCTCTAAGCAATTTTGTTGCAGCTTTATTGAGGTATAATTGGCAAATAAAAATTATATATATTTACAGTATACAATGTGATGATATGATTATATGTATACATTGTGAAATGATTATACCACACTCAAGCTATCTAAGCAGTTTATTACACGGAAAAATCTTTTGCATCTGTGCTTCTCTGTAACCATCTGTCAGAGAGACAGGACACGTTCTGGTCACACCCGGCTGTATACTGGCAGTGACACCCTCATGCATTGTTAAATCTTCCACGTCTTGAAGAAGCCTGACCAGGTGCCCATGTGTGGAAGCTTCCAGCTACGTAGCAAAATAAGAAGTGGCTAACAAGAGTTTTTCGCTCATCATCAAGGGTTTTACTGAAAGATACAATGTGTGAAACATTCCCATGATAGTGGGATTTTCTTGCTTCCATTTAAATCAAATAGAGCCTTAAATTTTAAAAATACAAGTTTTTAATACAAGTTTTCCTTCATTTGTGATAAGCTAAAATGTATGTTTGGTTCTTTTTTATTTTTTTTTTTTCCAGAGTCAGGCCAAGTCTATTGCAGAACAAAAGAGATTCCCGTTTGCTACTGATAACGACAGCACAAATGAGGAGTTAGGTAAGACTTGAACCGGGAACACTCCTGTCATAGTCGCCTAGGACTGAGGACGAGATGCAGGACGGTGAGGCAGGAAGAGCACGGAGACCAGCTCTGCCAGCCTGGCTGTGGGATCTCCCGTAGGGCATTCAGCCCTCTGAGCTTCCGTGCGTTACATGTCTGGATGGAATGATCAGTGAGAACTGTTCCAGCCCTGTGTTTCTATGGAAAGCAATAATTATGGTAATGCGTTTTTAGGAGTCATCTCCATTCATTAAAAGGTTATGTGCTGTCATCAAATGTGGGCCATAAGGAACTGAAAGCAGAGGAGAACACCTGCTTAGCCTGAGCAGTGAAATAGCGAGGTTTAAGTTTATTCTGCTCGTGAGGTCAGTCAGTTATTTCCGGTCTGAGAAGGTGGGTGCCCAAAAATCAAATTCATTCAAATCTGCACACGAGTCGTGTAGATAGTGTGTTCGTGGCGTGTTTTAAAATAGGCCGGTTTCGCCAGTGTCGAGCGCTTTGGGTGTGCCTCTCCCACCGTCTGGGGACCTTACGCTCGGAGGAGTGGGAGCAAAGGTGAACGCAGGGGTGGGCAGTGCAGCTGGGCAGATGTCACAGAACCATGCGCTCCGTGGGGGGCCAGCCGCCCACGGTGCCTGCAGGAATTTTTTCCTATCTGATTTACACAAAATCATTTTATCTGTACTGTGGCCATACGCATTTTATATTAAACCCAAGCACTTGTGTTGGCTTCTTTCCTCTGTTAGTGCAGGTAATTGGGAGCTGTTTGGAAAGTACTAATCCTTTTATGGTGATAAACTTCAAGGAGGCTCTGAAAATCACCCTTTCCGGCTTCAGCTTTGGTGTTTTCTGAAGTCTTTGGATTCTGCTCAGCCTAGTATTCATTTCTTAAATAATGAATTAAGGGCCTGATTTGTGCAGGCCTGTTCTATCCTCCAAGAACAATCCCGGTACACCCTGGGGTAGTGTAGGCCCTGAGCCGGCTTAGGGTCTTTGATACCACAGGGTATTTTTTCTTGGAAAAATGACTTCTGTCAACATATACATTGCTAAGACAGGTGGAGTCGCTTGTTAGTACAGATTTCTGAGAGAATTCCAGCTCTACCAGTTTTTCCTTTATGTTTTTGGACGCTCTCAACAAAATTTAGTTACTAATAGTTATTTATATTTGTACAAGATTTGAATTAGGACTATTTTTTATCGGTACTTTTGGGTGTTGCTCACAAAAATGTTTACTTTTAGATGAAAAGATTGGAGAACATCGTTTGATTTTTATCTGAGTGGAATTCAATAGCCTAGCTGTGGACAATTTAAATATGGTCCTAAAGTACAAAATTTATCCCCTGAAGTTATATTTGTTTTTATGGCTCACTTATTCATTTGTTCATTCAACAGATACTTACTGATTGTGGGAAGATAGGTAGGAAATCTAAAAATTTAGATCTGAAAAGAATCTTTAAGAAAATTTTCTACAGGCTTGTTAAGCAAGACCCAGAGAGTTAACAAGAAGTGACTGGGGTCCCCATAACCACATGGCCGGGAGTGGCCGAGCCAGAAATGCAAGCCCAGATCTTTATAGCATCCTCTTCTTGCATTCACAAAAGTGCACATTTATGTTTTAGTCCCTGGTCATCTGACCACTAAGGAGTTCCAACCATTTTGCAGTCCAGCCCAGCGCACGGTGGTTTTGGCGTGGCTTTCATTTGTTTCAGTGTAATGGGCTGGTTGGGAGGGTGGGCTCGGAGTCAGGCAGCCTGGTTCCTTTGTCTCTCTGCTCGTGGTCTCGGACAGCTTGTTTTACTGCTTTATCCTTCATTTCCTGGTCTGCAAAATGGGGTTAATAATTGCACCTGCCTCACTGCACTTAAGGCGTAAATGGGTTAATACCCATGAAGGGTATCACCGTGCCTGGCACATATGAAGAGCTCAATGCATGTAATTACTATTATTATTGTTGTTGTTTGTATTGCTGAAACCACTGGCCGCCCACCCCACAAAAGGTCTCTGGTTACCTGGAGGTTAGCTGTTTGGATATATCCATTCTTCTTATTTTGAACGTGCGTTTGGCCTTAATTTATCTTTTCAAAGACACTGGGGTAAAAACAGCCCTCTTTTTATTTCAAGAAATTCCCCAAAACCTCTTGTGATGCTGAATTGTTTTGAACTTTACTTTTCTCAGGTAATTTATAAAGATATTCTAAATCTCTTTCCACATTTAATTTATGTTTCTACTGAATTGTAATGTTTTTACTGCTTTTAACTGTCCTTAAATTTTAGTTGCTCATATTCTTGAACACCTATTAGGCCCTACAATTTGAGTGTATTACAATAAAGCTTTTTTGCAAAGAAATGTGATCAAAATAGTCATATGTTGAGTGAGAAATAAAATGTTTTTAAGGGATTTTGGGGAGTTGAGTGGTCAGGGCAAATATTATAGATGGATGTGTAATCTAGAATATTCAAATTTATTGTTTTTTGGATGGGTAGGAAAGTCTAGTCACAATATTGCTGTGTTTTAAGAGATTGTCATGGCTCTAATTTCAAAGTACCAGTTTCCTAAACAATTTGATCAAAAACTATTCATCTTTAGTGTATATTTTGAGTAGTATTTTGACTATATTTTTGAACAGAAGAAGGAAAAAGACTTGTTGCATTGTAGGGGTACGAATTACCCAGTTAAGCATTATATTAATAGATTTGAGCTCCTGTTTTTGTTCTTACTAGGTAATTGGCAGTAAATTCAGCACTCCCAGGAATTGAGATTTGCGATGCTATTTGGGCATTTCTCATAATGTTTGCAGTAAAACCACATAGCCATGTTGTGTGGATATTATTCAGGCTCATTACTAGCTTTTTGGTATTCAATATATAGCTAGGAGACATCATAAAGGTTATTTGGGATTTGAAAGTGAGTGATGGGCTTAGAAAAAGATAAGTACTTCTTGTAAGTATATGTTTTATAGGTAACTTTAATAATTTAAATCTAGATGGAACAGGAAGGCTGATTAGCAAGTGCTGAGTGGTGAAAGCAGAATTCAACGACATCGTATTAACTTCTGGGTTTTCTGTAACTACTTCCAGTCCGTGGAGCTGCCTTTTGAGATTTAGCACAGAATTTAGTTATTGATTCTAGTCTGAGCTCTTTTATTCTTTCCTTTAATATTTTTCCGTTTTATTTCGTAGCTATCGCTTATGTGTTGATTGGCAGTGGTCTCTATGATGAAGCAATAAGGCATTTTTCAACAATGCTTCAGGTAATTTTTCTTCTTAATTATTCGATTTCAAGTTTATAGTCATGACAAAAATATCATGCATAGCTAAAGTGCTGCAGTGAAACGTCTATTTTAAGATTATACAAGAAAGTAAAAGAAATTGGTATCGACTGAGCACTTTCTTGGTGCCAGGCCTTGTGACATGCTTTCATTTCATCTTTGCAATGTTACTTCATTTTAAATGAGGGAAGGAAATGTGAAGAGGTCAAGCAATTTGCTCCTAGTCTCCAACCATCAGAGAGCAGAGGCGGGATTCAAACGCGAGCTTAAAACTGACGTTAGCTTCAGTTCACCTTCCTCTCTACCACGGTGTCTCTCATGAGATGTGGACACTGGAAACTCTTGAAATTCCAACTCCTTCCAACACAAGAGCTGATCTGCATGGTTAATTTCCACTCATCGTTTTGTTTCTCACCTTAAAGTATAATTATTAGACTCCTCAATGGAAGTATTAGGGCTATATTGATTGGCAGCTGTGGTTAAGTCTAGTTGAGATAAAATGTGTAAATATATAAGACTTGCAAAGGAGACCTGTAGCTGCCCACATCAGTGGCCTTATATCTTGTAATTTATTTAACTGTACCCACTGTAGGTGCTTAGCCATTTATTAATTCTTGATGTGTCGTCCATTAGTGTACAGTGAGTGAAGAAGTCATGGATTTTAGAGTTAGAGATATGCAAGTTCTAATTAACTGTGCTTCCTGCTAGCACGTTATTTAATCTCCTGGGTTACAGGGATAATAACTACCTCCTAAAAAATTCTTTTTTGTTTAAATGAAATATCCTGTTAAAGTACTTAGTACCTAGTGCCTGGCACATAGTAAGTGCTCAGTAAATTGTAGCTACTCAAAATACCATTCTGGTATATTTATCTGTGTTAATCATAGTAAGAGCCAATAGATACCTTATAATTCAGCAAGTGGACTTAATTTCAAATTATTAATTTTGAAATTTTAGCTCTGCTTTTGTTTTCTCTTTTTAAAAATAGGATTATTATATTGATAATTCTATCTTCATTCTCAAAAACCTCATGAGATATTTTTAGTTATGACTTTGAGTTCCTTAGATCCAAGTAGCTCTGTGTTTAGATGATCATATGGAATATTATTCTTCAGTGGAATTTAAAGTACAAAGGTTTGATTATAAATAGTTTTTAAAATTGCCTTTCTGTTTAGTGTTGCAATATTATAAAAGGTAAGCAAGCACTTTTACACAGTTAACGTTTGACCCAGGTTTGAAAGGGATACCTTTATGGAGCAAATATCAGTTAGTTTGTGGTAACCAACAACAGAAAACAGTAGGCGTTGGCAACGTATTATCATTTTACTCAACTTTTTGAGAATATTATTACCGCTGTAATTGAAGGCAATATGACAATGTTAAAGAAAAGATTTTAAATGATAAAAAAAGTTCCTAGTTCTGCCACTCTAATAATATTTAAATTCTTTGTTTACCTTTTCAAAGTATGCATTCGTGTTTTATAATCTGAATATATGTACTATTTTGTATTACTTTTTCACTTAATTTTATAGTGTAAATGTTTTTCAATATTTCTCCACAATCTTAAGATTTTAATGGCTTTATCATATGCCTTTGTGTTGTCCATTTATTGTAGCTGTAAAACATCTTTCTCTTGCGATTATGTTCGGACAGTAGATCAGCCTTTTTGTGCAGAGAAAAGACAGTAATGTACTGAAATCTGATACACATGTTCATCAATCTGTGATACGGTGGGTTGCTGTCAACTGGGAAATTCTTCTTTGAGCACGTGTGGAGTATAAGGTCACACTGCTCTTCTGTTGATGGGCAGGAGTGGAGGAGTGGGAAGTTCAGATGCAGAAGAAAGAAGTAGGTGATCATTTGTATCATTTCTATGCCCCAGCAACAGTGCCCACGGCTTTCCTGCTGGTGCTTTTCTTGGTGACTTCTCTCTCCTTACGCTTCATCTCAGCTCTTCCTGGCTTTTTCCGTGTCACGGCACATGCGGAAAATCTTATGTGCATGGCCTGTGGGTAAGCAGGAACAGATTTGGAAGCATCCAGATAGGACTTGGTGAAAATTGGTCACATTTTCCTTTTATTACGTGATTATGATAAGAAATAGAAAATACAAAGATTTGCTATGAAAATGCTAAAATTATTTTCAAAAACTTTAACAAGAAACTTGATCCTGCTTTTCTGGGCAAAGCTTTTCTTTATGTTTGAAATTGATGCATATACTTCCTGCTTGAATTTTCTCTTAATTTCTTCAAACTCTTGAAAGCCAGTGTCATGACGACACTGTACAAATAGGTGGATCAAAAGTCCAGAGAATAGTTATTGTTTCTTCTCCACTTGACCAAAACTCCTTTTCTCACCAAGAATAATAATTTCATAAATCAGTCTCTTTAAATTATATTTAAAAGTATGATCATTCTTTAAATCTAACTGTACTTCCTTTTCTTTTATTGGCAAATGTATTGATAAAATTTCTTGCAGTAATGCAATTGATTTTTACAACAATACTTTTTCATATCCAGTATTTCAGAAGAGTGATGAAGCTTTTTTCTTCAGTCATACGGGGATGTTGCTCTACTACTTTTCATTCTTCAAGTTATGACTGAACTAAATATCGCTAGAGAATTTTTTCTCTGTGCACGCTAATATATCTTTACCTGTTCCTTGCAGGACCTTCCAGATATACAAAAACTCTGTTTTTAAGCCAGTAAATGTCCTTTAACAAATCTGCGAAGTGATAACCACTCACACGTAGACTTTTTGGTTTTCTTGATTTCGTTAATTCTTGACAAAATTTTCTTTTACCCCGTCAGCTCCAGTCTGAAGCAGCAGAGCATGGAATCTGATTCCATCCATAGAAAGCTGATAACAAATGGGGCCACGGGGGTTTGGATTTTATTTAGAATCACTATTTTGATAAGATCATTTAATGTGAAATTCAGATCTACATACAAGGGCAACTTAAATTCCAGAATGAACTTTTGATGTAAAGCTTTTATACCTTCCTGTTGTCTTGGTAGTACCGTGAGTTTACAAACCGATGAGATATTTCCATAATCCTAGCTGTTCCAGAGTGTTCATGTGGATGCTTATCCTCAGTGGCTTGTTTGGTATGTCTACAAAGGGGAAAGACGCTCCTCAAACATCAGGGTTTCTACCTGAGCACAATGACAAGGTTTAATAGATGTCAGTCTGCATCTGAAACTCTCGAATTCTAGAGCTTATGAATTAGTGCTGTCTCTGTATCAGTGCTCTGAAGTCACTTCCACGTGTGAGTGCATCAGTGATGGCGTTCTTGGAAAGTAGAACCTTCTCCTGATTTCTTTGTTTCTTTGGTGCCCATGCAGGGCTGCGTAGAACATAAGTGCGTCAGTAATTTTATGAGGCAGTTTCGTCTTTGCTGTTAATCGTGTGACCCTGTGCTCATCTGATTCTGGTGGAACTGAATTTATGAAAGAACATTGTTTCTTATTTTGCATAATTTACATAAGCAGACAAAATTGAAAACATTCCTCTGCATGTAGTTTTTAAAGCATTCTTTATGTAAATCTGTGTCTGTCACTTGGTCTAAATTTAATCATTACATTGCTTTTTTGGCTTGTTTTTGGATCCAGTGACTTTCCAGTTTTCATCAAAAAGCCAGCTTTGTGGTGGAAAAATAAATATCTGTAAAATTTAAAGTCACTGTATAAGTAATAAAATGAGGATAATGTATTAGACTTTTTTAGAGAATTGAGACATCTGAGTGGACATAACTCCATTAAGGCAACTATCTTATTATACTGTGATTTTGCAGCTGCATAACATAAATAAAATTGGAAGATTGGAATATGAATTTTTATTTAATTCATTTAAAATTCTAAAACTTTATAAAATATAAATTTTGTAAAAATACTTTGAAAAATTCATATTCTGAGACTCATTTTTTCCAAAGTAAACATTGGCTTTTATTTGAAAAAAATAATCATGACATTTTATAGAGAAAAGTTTTGACTTATTAACATCCAAATCTATTGATTTGTAAGATAAAGTATCGATTTTTAAAAGTAATAAAATTTGTTATTGAAACTTAGGAAACTTAATACTAGACTATAAACAGAATAAACAGCCACGGTTATTACACCCACTTCTATGCTGTTAGAAAAAAATTCTAAAAAGAGTAAATTGAGTAGAGCAAACCTAAATCCTCCGCAGATGCGCACAGTAACCAGCCAGTGCTGTGTCACCGAGGAGGCCACAGGATGGCTCCAGGGAGGCCTGTGCCGGGGCCCGGGTCAGGCACACGGCAGCTCCCGGAGCCGCGATGATGATGCCCGAATTCAGGAAGCTGTCGGCGTCCAGACATTTCAGCTGTAATCCACTCTTGAGTAGTTGGTTTTTTTTTTTTTTTTAAATTTAAAATTTTTTGTTGATATAAAAATGTCGCAGCCTCAGGAGAGGTGGTGCGCCATAAGCCACTCACCACGTCGCGTCTGTCCTAGAGCTTTGCCTTCCCGTGACCCTGGATCTGGCCCTTGTTCACGTTGACCACGTGCGCTGTGTCTCTCCGTGGCATCCTGCCTGCCTCCTCTGAGAGAGAACAGGCTTAGCGGAGCTCACTTTGATCCGATAGCCTTTAGGAGTCAATAAGGTTTTCCTAGCTGCCTAATACACGGTGGGCAATGTTTGCTCTAAATAACCGCCGTGTGTTAAGACGGACGTGCCAGGCGTGGGCCGGGGCGCAGACGCCGGATGCACAGACTCACCCTCGAGGGCGCTGTGTGCTAGCGCAGCTACGCGTGCAGACGCAGCACTGTCATCTAGCGAGGCAGTCACTTCCATGGGGCTACGTCCGCCTGGGCGTCTGAAAGGCATCTTCAACTCAGAGTTTCACCCTCACGCTCTCCCCGATCCCTGCGCACCCGCCCACCTGAGTCACATTGCAACGGTGTCCGCTCAACAAACGGCATCACCTTCCACGAGCTCCGCACGTCTGTTTGCTGCTCACCTTATCACCGCGCTCTGTGCGCGTCCCGAGTGTCTCCCGAGCCCGTCTGTGCTCGCCTGCTCCGCCCAGACACGCCCACGGCGCTATCACGTGCCAGATGACCCACGCGGTTGTCCTGTCCTGGCTCCTCTCACACCCATCCCACGCACATACCATACACACCGTGTACCTCAAATGCACAAGTCCTTCGTCAAGCCCCTCCTGCCTCTCCAGCTTCGTCTTGGAACAGGTGCTACGTTCCCTGCCTCCCTCAGGGCCTCTGCACAGCCTGCTCCCCCTGCCTGGACCAGCAGCTCAGATTGCTGGCCTCCCCTCTTTCCTTCCCACTCATCTCAGCCCGCCTCTCTCTTCCTTAGGGAATATTTTCTTTGTCTGTATCTTTATGCATTTTCTGAAAGCACCACTCACTACTCTAGCACTGATTGAAGATGTAGCTTTACATTTATATTTGTGATTCTTTGCTCCAGGAATGCAAAGATCTTGCCATCTGTGTTGGTGTTTGCTTGCTTGTTCCTAGCACACACAGGAATAGAATAGCTTTGTATGGTATTCCTGGCACATGGAACCTGATGTGGCCAACAGTAGGCCCTGAGTAAATGTCTGTTGAATGACTAACATCCGTATAACCTACAGTGGGAACAAAGGAGAAGGATCATGTTTATTTTCCAGGGGAGTCTGGAAGGAGTCAGAGAAAAGGTGGTGTTTGAGCTGAGACACTTAAAGGACAGAAGGAATTTCTTGGGCGCAGAGGCAATGGGTGGGTGTTTCAGACAGGCGACAGCGTTTGCAAATGCACTGGGCTTGGGGGAGCGTTATGTCGGGAACTATTTAATAGTTCTCATTTCTAGAGTATGAAATGTGAGTGGGGGAGAGCAAGGAGATGAGGCTGAGACCAGTAAAGCAGGAAAATGATCAGTATTTTCTGCAGAGGCATTTAGATGTTACCAAATTGTGGGTTGCCACTCTTTCATACGTCCTGAAATTAACTGGTGAGTCAAGACTAGCACTTTTTAAAAAATGAAATATATTGGACTAGAAAATAGCAGATTACATTGTGTATAGTGAGGCTAGGTATGACTAAGTGAACTTTTTTTGTTATGTGTGTGTATATTATGCACATATGTATGTGTGTATTGGGTTGCAATGTAAAGTGTATTTCAGTGGTTGGAGTGAAAAAAAAAATGTTTGAATGTCACTGAGCAAGGTGTTGGGGAGCCACTGAATAATTTCAGTCCAGGGGAGTGGCATGATCAGAGTCCAGTGTTAAAAAGGTAATTCTTGGTGTGTGTCTGGAAGATGGGTGGGAAGAAGCAGGGGGACAGGTGAGGTGATCGCAGTAGCCTTGGTATGAAAGGAAGGCTTAAAACAGGGCAGTGGCCAGTGGCGCAGGCGGGACGACACCGACCTGTGACGGAGGAGAGATGGCTGGGATTCCGTGAGGCTGTGTTAACGAGGGCGATTGGAGGACGCCCAGAGCGCCAGCCCTGGCTGCGGGTTTATGCGATGCCAGTCACGGCAATAGACTGTTCACACCTTTTTCTGATTCACCTCTTGGTCATCTGGAATAAACTTTTTTCTCAGGGGAAAAGCTGCTTGAACTGCACATTTTAAACTGTGACAAATCTGAGCATAGGTCTTTATCAATAATCCCTGGAGATGCCCTCCCAAAGGGTGAGCGTGGTGGGCTCCTGTCTCTATCCTGGCTGAGGCTCCGTTCTGCTCTATTGACTGTTCCGTCTTGAGCTTTTCTGCCGCAGAAAAGCATGAAGGCAGTGTCACTCTAATTCCTCAGAAGGCACCTGCTTTCCTGCTCGCCTTCTCCCTCCAAACCACTTACATGGCCTTTCTTTAAGCCAGGAAGGGTATTTAAATGTTGAATGTGGTTATCTCTGGGTGGCAGGATTATAGGGTCCCCTTTACTTTCTGCTTTGTGCTTTTTGTTGTTTTCCAAATTTTCTGCAATGAAACATGTATTAATTTTTTTTCTGATTATAAATGAACACGTTTGTTTCAAACAATTCAAAGGAATACAACAGTGTATTAAGTACAATGGGAACATATCCAGTAATCTCCCTCCCCATAGAGAATTCTAATGGGAGCATATCAAGTAATCTGCCTCTCAGAGAGAGTATTTTGGAGAGTTTTTTTCTATGCACATAGTGGCCCAAACAATCACACATAAGTATCATTTATAAGATGTAACTACCGTCCCTCTGTAGGTCTATAACTTGTACTTTTTCCCCCTTAGCAAATAGCATGAGCCAGTTACATGCAAGTTATAAATCATGAATCCGGAACTCTCTAGGGGTCAGGGAGGTAGCTTAAATGAGCAAAGCAAGTTGGTGTCATGTAGCAGCGATGAGTGGGCCCTGCAGCGACTGGGGGAAGGCGTTCACCTCATCTCAAGGGGCGACCAGTATTTAGCTCCAGTTATTTATGAATTTATTTATTTTTTGCCAGGGGAGAATGCCAAAACATGATAGTATCTTTGCTGTATCTTTTTTTTTTTTTTTCCTTAGAATACAGGTAACCAGGAATTTGTTGGATCTCTTGAGGCTCCAAGAGAAGCTAGAAACCTGCAATTGTTTAGTTTGATTTTTGCAATTTTTTTAACACTGTGTAGGCCAGTGTGTTACCTGGGTTACGGCCAGTGATGTACCAGTTTGCCACTGGATATAAACGGACCTCCTTCTACTTAAATAGCCTTTTAAAAAAATTTTTAAATATGTGACATCTTTTCCTTTATTTTTTTCCATTTACTTGTCATTGAAGTGGATGTGTTTTTTTCTAAAATCCTGGCAGATGCCCATCTCAGATTTGGAACCGAACAGTAGATTATCAAATGCCCAGTGCAGTGTGGTTCTGGAACGTTCCTTAGCAGCGTCAAGGCATTCATGCAGGACCTTAGAGCCAGAGGTGGCTGTTCACTCTTTTTTTCTTAAATGTATGGCAGAGGGTTCAGAGGAGAAGTAAACATTGTTGGGGCTAAATTTAGACCAGTGGCATTTCATTCACTCAGCAAATAGAATAGTTCATGCCACTAGCTTTTGCATAAGCGCTCAGTGACGGGGACAGCGGGTGCTCTGTCCTCGGGCCGACAGGTGTTCATCCGGTCCGTCGGGATGGTAGGGTAGTTGGAGAGCACGGGAGCAGGTTGCAGAGAGGATCTGGTTTTTAATTCTGACCCATTAGTATAAAGGATCAGATTAATCTCCAGCAGACTGTGGAGCAGACTCATTTCTCCGTCCTCGTGGTGGTGGCCCGGAGGGGTTCTTTCCTTTTCAGATGACTTCACGGACATACGAAAGGAAGCAAACTAGTAAGAGGCATTACCCGATCTTTTATCCGGTCTCTTTACCCCGTGAGCCTCCTCTTTCTCCTCTGTAAGAGATGGGGGCTGACGCTGCCAATCGGAGAGTTGTTGAGAGGATTACGCTGCAGATAAAATAACTGAAAGAAACCAGCACTGTGCTGGTTCCCCTCCCCTCTCTCTATTATTTTTTCAGTGCGAAACTCTTACCACATCTCATTCAAATGAGCTTTTAAGAATATGGGCTTTTCAGGTTGGAAACTGCGATGAGTGGTCGTAGCATAAAGACGTAGAGCTGTCACTGTGGCATTAACATGCTTTAAGCAGAAACTGATTTTTTTTTTTTTTATTTGTTTATAGTTTTTGACGTGTTTCTGTTTTGGTCTGACTAGGAGGAGCCTGATCTGGTTAGTGCAATTTATGGCCGAGGGATAGCCTATGGAAAGAAGGGACTACATGTGAGTATGGAATAGTTACGGTTGCCGTAGCGCCTGCACGCCTGACACGGACCAGGGCCCCGCTAGGACTGCTCACTCTCACCCAGCTCTCATGGCACACGGAGTGGCATCTACCGTTCCAGTTCACGGACGAGAAAGTGGCCGTTTTCTAAGATCCAGTGGCTAGGAAGTGGTGGACGGGAGATTTCCACCCAGGGCTTCTGAAGTCAGTTTTGATGAACTGGACGCAGAGCAAGAACAGGAGACCCCGCCTGGGTTCCCGAGAAGCAGTCAGTGGCCAAAGCAGAGGAGGCAGCGGTAGCGTCGCAGGGCTTAGAATTTGAGCTCCTTTCACAGTTGTTAAGGGTTGAATGAAAGACCAAAAGTTTTTTGGGTTTTTTTAGTGTGTAAAATTTATTTTTATTTGTTACATTCTATGTTTTTCATAATATCTGTGTAGCTGCAATCAAATTATTCCCCTATTTCTCTGAGGAAGGCAAGAGGAAGATTACAATAAGTACACACAAAGCCACCACTACTGAGATTATGTAGGAAATCATGAAATGCTTTCCAAATTTTTAGTCTAGAACATCATACACAACATTTTTTTATTGTCTTATTGTCTCCCATCCAAGTACTAACCAGGCCCGACCCTGCTTAGCTTCTGAGATGAGATGAAATTGGGTGCATTCAGGGTGGTATGGCTGTAGACTGTTGTCTTATTGTATACCAGTAATATTTATGTGAAATTGTACTTTGAGGGAGAAATACCATTTTTGCAACCTTTGCATTAAAAATATTAAAATCTGTAACATTTTTATTAAATAGTTTATTAAAATTTTAATGGAAATTTATTAAACTATGAAAATTAAAGATATTACACTAAGGTGGTGCTGGCCTATTGGAGAAATTTTATATAATTGTATACTGCTGAGACATAGAGGACTGAATGAATTCATAACTGGGAATGATGGAAGTGTTTAGGAAGGAAACGATATTTCATTTATAGCATCAATAATGTTTAGGGTTGAAGTTGCGCTAGTAAGGTTCAGAGAGACGCTGCTTCTTTCTGATTGTCATCTTTTAAAATTATATATTGACGTGAAATTTGCTTGTATCATTAATAAAAAATTATACATGCATTTTTTTTCCCATAGTCTTTTTTTTTTTTTCTTTTTTTTTTGTGAGGCAGAGTCTCACTCTGTTGCCTGGGCTAGAGTGAGTGCCGTGGCATCAGCCTAGCTCACAGCAACCTCAAACTCCTGGGCTCAAGCAATCCTCCTGCCTCAGCCTCCCAAGTATCTGGGACTACAGGCATGTGTCACCATGCCCGGCTAACTTTTTCTATATTTTTTTAGCTGTCCAGATTATTTCTTTCTATTTTTAGTAGAGACGAGGTCTTGCTCTTGCCTCAGGCTGGTCTCGAACTCCTGAGCTCGAACAATCCGCCCGCCTCGGCCTCCCAGAATGCTAGGATTACAGGCGTGAGCCACCGCGCCCGGCCTATACATGCATTTTTAATGTAGAAGTAACATGGAAATGTTGAAGAGAACTTAAACCTAGACTTCTTAAGGTATAGTCGTATAGGCTTATGGTTTTTGACTGACGCTGACTCGGCCCATTTCTGTTCCCCATTGCCGCCAAGCAGCGTCATGTCACAGGCTGGTATCCACATATTCATCCCTTGACATCTGTTGACTCAGTATTTATTTTATTTATTTCTTATAGATGTAATTTTTTAAAATTTCAGAATATTTATTACAGGAGTACAAACGTTTTGGTTGCATGAATTACTTTTGTACAGTTTGAGTCAAAGGTGTAAGTGTGTCCATCACCCAGGTAGTGTGCACTGGACCCGTTAGGTGTGATTTTACCCATCCCCCTCCTCCCCGCTCCCTGATCCAGTGTTTAAATAGGTTAAATTTAAGTAATATCCTGCCATCGTGGAACTTAAGATAGATGGTCAGGTCCAGTAAGCTATTGATGGGTAGGTAGACTTGAGTCAGTTAAATAATCATGATACCGTGACTGATTTAACTTGGCAGATCTCTTACACAGAAAGCGAAGTTCATGTTTATTTCTAAACAATTGGTTATATCATTACTAAATTATGAGTTTTTTCAGAAAATCTTTTCAACCTGGTTTTGAGCAACAGTGTGTCTCATACTAAGCTAATGCCTTTTCAAGGACATTAAGAATGCTGAGCTTGCTCTGTTCGAACTGAGCCGAGTAATTACCTTGGAACCAGATCGTCCAGAGGTATTTGAGCAGCGAGCAGAAGTGAGTGTGGTTTTCTTTTTCCCTCTGTTGTTACTGGATTAGTTGAATCTCAGATTTTTTTGGTATTATTTTATTACTTGTAAATTTTAATGCTCCCTTTTACCCATTGTGTTTTCCTGCATAGACACTTAATGCCTTTAAGCATGGTTGAAATTACTAGAAAACTATGAACTGAATAATACTCCTGATCTAACATATAAGAGTAATATTTAGTATTAAAATATGCAGTTATGACATGTACTGCTTCTGTTGATATTCACTGGAAAATGTATCACACATGATGTTTACTGTATATATGACATACTTTAGTAAGCCTTACTATGACAGATGGGTCAGACTGGAATGGGTAGCCCTTGGAAGCATTCATTCTACCGACTGTGCCTGTGGGAGGGGCACTGATGCCATTCTTATGAGCTGGCCCTATCTACACAGGTCAGGTAAGGATGATCATAAGCAGACCTTGCAGGAACTGAGGACTTGAGTAGGGGCAGAGAGAGAACACGGGGTGGAGATGCCACGAAGGACTTGCTTGAGCGGCCACTAGGAGAGGCTTCTGCAGGAGCAGAGGCAGGGAATGTTGGGAGTGTTTGCTGAGCTGATCAGATGCCATGGCGTGGGGGGCAAGGTGGAGGAGAGCGTTCAGAGCAAAGACAAGAGTCCGTGCAAAGGCACTCCTTTTAATGCTTTGAAAGCGAAATGTGTTTGTTTTATCGTTTTCTTAAAGTAACAATAAACTATCCAGGTTTCGCGTATGTTAACATACTCAGTCTGAATGAAACTTAACTTTTCATCATCTGAGATGGCATGGTTTCATAGTTGAACTAAAGAAAAAAATTACTTTTGGGGAGAGAAAACTAGTAAGTAAAGGAAGCGCTAAGTATTTAGTAATTTTAAAACTGTATTGGCGATGTTTTTGTTCTCAAAATCATAGCATCTTACAGTTCAGTCTCTTAAAGTGAATTTTATCTTTTGCTTGGGGATTTGGCTTTTTGAATAAAATCTTTCTTAATTAATGATATAACTCTTTACCTCTTGTCTATTTTGGATTATAATCCTAAGGGTTAAGGGACTATAGTTTGCTCACCATTGCGTGAGACTCTTGTTGGTATTTAGGAGTTAATTTGGTGATTATCTGCTCCTGGGAGAAGGTTCTGATGCTTTTCCCTTCATTTCTCTGGTGTTAACTAAGTGTGCTTAGATGAGACTTATTTAACAGATTTTTAAAATTTGCATATCTAATAAAAAGCTAATTGCCCAAAAATGGTATCGATAATTTAAGAAATAATTTTCACTTATCTTAAAAATATATAGTAATATTCTCCTTTTCTGGCATTATGAGGCAATAACGTTACTTCACAGTGACTTTTCCAGCTAAATTATAACATACCATTTGTATATGTCAGAATTTATTTTATAAGAAGTCTTTCACTATCATTCTTTCTGAAATAGTCTATATTTAATGAACATAATTTAACCTTTTTTGGTTACTCATCATCATGCACGTTACTGTGCTGAGGGATGGTGACTCGGTTATGTATCTAGGGGTTAATAAACTAGATGGGGATGTTTTTCCTTCCAAAATATAATCCCAGCCCACTGTGCTTTTTGAATCCTTGGGCATATGTTTCATTTCTTCTCTCTTTCTGAGATGTCATTCTTACGACTGGTGATGGGCCGCCTCAATCTTCTCTCGCTCGTTTTAAACTGTAGAATAGGAAGTCAGTTAATAAAACTTGATAGAAATAACCTGTATAATAAGAACAAAATAAACCTTAATTTAAGGACATTTGTTCAAAATAAAATGCTTGGGCTTGATTGCATGAATACTGATACCTGTTTTGGATTTTCTTATGTCTTTTTGGTGTACTTTTGTATTCTGAACTGTCTTTTGTATTGTCGTGTTGCCCGAACACAACTGATTGCTAGCTCTAGAGAGCTTTTCCAAATAGGCTTGCAGATATTTTTCCTCCTCCTTTGCAGATCATGACTGATGAATTGAGAGTTGTTAACATAAAAGGGCTTACAGAGCACCTGGAATCTCAGACATCAGTATTCAGCTCCTCTTACCGTAGAGGACAGAGCTAAAGACCATGGAGGACTCTAAATGTGTCCAATCATTTGTCTATTTTATTTATTTATTTTTTTGAGACAAGGTCCTGTTCTGTTGCCCTGGCTAGAGTGCAGTGGTGTCATTATAGCCCACTTCAACCTCCAACTCCGGGGCTCAAGCAGTCCTCCTGCCTCAGCCTCCCGAGGCTGGGACTATAGGTGCCCACCACCACGCCTGGCTAATTTTTTCTGTTAATTTGTCTATTTTAATGGTTCAAAGTTATCTTCCAGATTAATTTTGACATCTTTATGTATAGATGTGAAATTTTGATTTGAAAGATAAATTATAGGTCAAGAAAAAAAAAAAAATCACAT
Source organism: Eulemur rufifrons (assembly GCF_041146395.1). Lineage (NCBI taxonomy): Eukaryota > Metazoa > Chordata > Mammalia > Primates > Lemuridae > Eulemur > Eulemur rufifrons. The sequence goes on from NC_090993.1 coordinate 12,721,117, forward strand.
TTCCAGCAAAGCAACATGTGTTAAAACCTAGAATGTGAAACAGTGACAAGGCGGTGGCTGCGGTCCCAGCTGGCCAGCCTCCACCTGGACTGGACAGAGACGATTAGTGGCACCTGAGCTTGTTGACATTGAACCCACTGCACAGCACGTGGGTCAAGGATTGCAGCCTACTGAGGGAACGACTTTGTGAGTGGAGCGTAGTACAGTGGAATTGGCAAGTCAAAAACACTGGCAGTTTTGGGGCTGATCGTTGGAATTTTTCCTGATTGCATGTTTTGGATTTCTAGATTCTGTCCCCTCTGGGTCGCATTAATGAAGCAGTGAACGACCTCACCAAAGCCATTCAACTTCAGCCCTCAGCACGGCTGTACAGACACCGAGGGACCCTGTACTTCATATCAGAGGTGAGTCGTTTTTGTCTTGGAACATTTCTTTTCATGATGATAAAGATTTCACTTTTCCCTTCGCTTCAGAAAGCTGCTATTTGATCGACTTGGGTTTGGGCTGTTCAGTAATAAGTCTGTGCTACAAGACAGTTTTATAAACATTTTCTTTACCTGAAATTAAACCCAGTGGAGAACGTTAAGTACCAGAAACAACATTTTTCTTCTTTGAGCTGTCAGCATAACTCATTCTGGACTGGCATTAAAAAAAAAAGAAGAGAGGGAGAAACAGAAGAGAAATTTGGTTCACGGATTCTACTTCAGCCTTTCTTGCAAATGTCAGCATAGGGAAGCAGATGCATGTTCTCAATTCGATTATTAAACTTAAAGGTACATTTGAATTTCTTGGGTATCACAACCCAAGAACCATAACCTGAACTAACGTGGCTTTCCGGACTATGGCTTCTCTGTGTCAGTGACCCAAATCTAATAAGATTGTCCTTTGTCATCACAGTGGTATTTATGATTGCCACAGTTATTTTTTGTGAGTTTATAGTACTTGTAATGGTGATTTGCTATTACAAAAGAAAATATGTGAAAAAAAATCTCAGCGTCATACATTTTAAGGTTGATCTGTGGCATAATTTTAGAAGTACGATAAAAATGCTAGTACCAGAAGTTTCTCTAACAGGTGATCACTTTAATAGTATTTGAAATAATATTATTTTGGACATTGAGATAAAATGCTTAAAGCTTTGTGAGTTTTTCTCACCATCAATTTCTTAAGAAAATTTAAGCATGGTGCCTCACGCCTGTAATCCTAGCACTCTGGGAGGCCGAGGCGGGAGGATCACTTGAGGTCAAGAGTTCGAGATCAGCCTGAGTTAGAGCAAGACCTCGTCTATACTAAAAATAGAAAAAATCAGGCAGGTGTGGTGGTATGCACTTATAGTCCTAGCTACTTGGGAAGCTGAGGCAGGAGGATCCCTTGAGCCTAGAAGTTTGAAGTTGCAGTGAGCTATGATGATGCCACAGCACTCTAGCCCAGGCAACAGAGCAAAACTCTGTCTCAAAAAGAAAAAAAAAAAACTTCTTAAGAAAACCAACTATTTCAACAAGTAGTATAAGCATTCAACTAATATTACAGCTATGAAATATTTCCTTTAAAGCCAAAAAAGGCATAGGATAAATTTTTTTTTTCTCTACCAGTCCAAAGTAGGAAATTCTCAAATATCTAATGAATACTATTTTATTTTTTCCCCCACTCTCCTTTTTGTAGGACTATGCAACAGCCCACGAAGATTTTCAGCAGTCCTTAGAACTGAACAAAAACCAACCTATAGCGATGCTATACAAAGGTTTAACTTTCTTTCACAGAGGACTTTTGAAGGTGAACGTGTCGTGCAGTATGTGTACCGTGGGATGACTCTGCCTGTCTTTTGTGGGTGGGAGGAATGCAACGGAATGATGTTGAAAAATGATGTCTCAAACGTCTAACTGGTCTATTTTAGAAAGTAGTCTGAATCCACGTATTTATTGAGCCCCTACTATGTGCTAGGCTCTTGGGGAAGGTGCAGAAAGGGAGAGAATCAAAGGTTAGTAGGAGGGTGAAATGATACTTTACATTTATAAAGGGCACAGTTTACAAAGGTTTTTTTCCACCTAGCATTTATCGCACGGTTAATACACTCAAGAAAGCAATAACAACAAAGTGATTTGAAAACATCGATAGGAAAGACTCATTTGAACTATAGAGTTAGAGAAAGTTCTGAAGAACAAGTAGACTTTGTCCCAGACCGTGAAGGATCCTGCCTGAGTAGGATCCGGTGGTGGAGGTGGGGGGAGAAAGGCCCTCAGGCGTGGTGACATGGGGAGTTGGAAATGCGGCCAGTTCAGGGAGTGGCAGATGGCCAGGTGTGCAGGAGGCGAGGCTGGGAAGCTGATTAGGTCCAGGTCCCCAGCCTAGAGTGCTGTGCTGAGCATTTGGACTTAAATGTGTAGGTCCAGAGAAGCTACAAATTCTAGGTTTGGGGAAGATACATAGTTGAGACCAAATCTGTGATTTAGGAAGTAGATTCTGATGATGCTGTGGCTGAGGAGATGAGGGACAGAGAGGCTGGCCAGGTGACATTGACAGTGTTGTAGGTCGGAAGGGATGAGAGTTAGCCAAGCTCCTCGGGAGACCACAGGAGCAGGTCGGGGGACACTCGCGAGACTGACGGGATGGCAGTTGCTTGGAGACTGCCTGGCAGTTGGGAGGAGAAGGTACAGGGAGACAGGAGAGCTGTCCGAGCTGACGAAAAGTGTGGGGCGGAAGTGTAGCCTCCAGCCTGTCCCTTGCCCCTGCCCTGGCCCTCGGTTCCGCGTTCTCTGAGGACCTACTGTGCGTTCTCTGAGGACCTACTGTGCAGCAGGCTTGTGCCAGGGGCCACACGGCTGGACCCAGCTGGGCACTGAGCGGGGAGCTGGCTCTCTCCCCTGGGCCTCCTCAGTGCCCCACAAGGCCTGGCACGCAGTAGGTGCTACCCGACTGAGGACAGACTGGCCTAAGAACTAAACGCAGTCAGCCTGCACAGCCGAACAGCAATTCATTCTGACTAGCGGACCAGGAAAGCCTTCCCAGAGGAGGCAGTACCTGTCCAGGACTGGGAAGGCTGTGAAGCATTTCAGTAGCACATGGGAAGGAGGTGTACTCCGGCAGAAAGAACAGGCATTTTATTGTTGAAAATGGTTCTGAGGATTTTGAGGATCTGACATACATATATATTTGGAGGGTGGGGAGAGGGTTTACCTGTAAAAAGGCCACATGTTCTAAATTCTCAGTGTAAGGACAGTGCCTGTCACATAGTAAGTGCTCAATAAGTATTTGTGGGATAAAAGAATTTCAAGGGCAGAGCATTGACTTTGGCATTGGGAGTCTCGATTTGAGCTCTCGCTCTGAACCTCATTAACCGCACCGTGGACAAGTGACCTAAATTCTCTCAGCTTCTTCCACATCTATAAAGTAGAAACAGTTCTGCTGCCTGCCTCTTGGAGCGATTGTGAGGATTAAATAAAATATTTCATGTGAAAAGTACTTCGTAAGCTGTAAACAGAGATCAAGTATTAATTATTGTAGATTCTAAAAGAATTACTCCCATCCCACTAACAACCAAACCAAAGAGAGTAGTGCAAACTTTAGTCCGTGCACCGCACATCCCTTTTGCAAACACGCGGAGGACAGTCCTAAGAAAGACACTGTCTCTCTCTTCCCTCAGGACGCAGACTGGCAGCCCCAGGCTTGGAAAGCAGTTTCTTAAACGTGCTTTCAGCAGCTGCCAGGTGGACTTTTCCAGTTTATTTTGTATCTGCCCTCTATTCTTCTCATCTTCTCTCACAACCACCTTAAATGAAACAATTCAGAACCTTAGTGCCGTCCTCAAGGTAGACCCCTTGGATATCTCACGGAGGGGAAAAGATTAGAAGTGCAAAAAAAATACCAAATACCTGTTAGTATTTAAGAGGTTAAAATTATTTTTAAAAGTAAACAAATGCAAACAAATAATTTCACTTTTAACTTGGTTACTGCAAAGCCAGGTTTAGGAACATGGGCAGGGCTCCTTGGGTCATTTGGAAATGAGAATTTTTCGGAAAAGAGCTGTCATTGAGACACTAACTGCAAATTATGCAAGGACTAAAATTCAGTTTGGTTTATTCTAGATCTGCATGGTGAGAAAGTAGTAGCAATGCTTTCATTTTCGAGTCATTAGAAGCCCCCGTGAGCCAGTCTTACTGAGTTACCTGGTTCTCTCTGCCGTTCGCCATGCTCGTGAGCGCTGCACCCACAGTGTGATAGGTAGGGCCCTCTCTTTGCATTTGGTGGATCTGCTGTCCGAGGAGGTCAGAATGGTTACGTGCTGTCTCGGTCACCCCGATGGCGTCCCCATGAGGTACAGAAGGAGCAGAGTGTGTCCCCGTTACAGAGCTAGGAAGAACGAGTCAGTGGTGAAATGGCTGAATTAGTGAATGAACTTAGTCTAGATGTTTCTATTTCTCTTGTTAACCATAGAGACCAAGCATTATAATAAATGGACCAGTGAGTTTGAGCCATCTTTATGTCCTAAAGGTGGTCTCTCTAGGCCAACAACAATTTAGAAATTAATTAAGTAGGTGATTGCTTATTTACTTATATTATACTGATATAATATAAGTATATTAGGTAATATTATATTACAAATTCCACAGCTGTCCAATTCAGTGGCTATATCAGGCATTTTGAATTTTCTTAGGGAAGCAACAGCAAAAACTTTGCTACTGAATTCCATCTGTTTTATCTATGTTATAAGGATGTTTTAAAAACTGTGTGTTCTAAGCACCTATGTTTACCAGCCTTCACTTTGCAAGTTACCTGAGAGTGTTCTCTTAGTTAAAGGGAAGCCCTAGGAAGGTGGGTGCCCATCAGCTCTACCAAGACGGGGACAGACAGCGGTGTGACACATTTGCCAAGCAAATGAATTCACAGCCAGTTCATATGCTGAGAGATTGATTCATTCGAACATAGTTTCTTTGTTCCCAACGGCCTGAAATCTTGATTCTGCTATGTCCCCTCTTTGGCAGAATGAGGTAGAGAGCTGTGCAGTGATTAGACAGGAACCCCGAAACCAAAGACTCTTAAAAGCTGAAGAGAGATCAGACTTTGAAGAACTGTGGCGTCCAAGCGTGCTGTAAGTGGAGTGGGCAGCCTCCCGGGCGTCTCCACCTAGATGTCCACAAACACTCCAGACTTAACATGCCCCGCCCTCGCCCCGCCCCCTCCCGCACCCCCATCCCCACCGCAGCTGTCCTTTCTCCTGTTCTTCCTCACGTCCTAACGCCCTTGCCGTCCACCCAGGCTCTTCCTGCCCTCCCTTCTCCCTCCCCCCATGCCCAGACAGCCACCAGATTCTGTCTTAGTGTGCCTTTTGACCCTTCTCTTATCTCCTTGGAGACACCTCTCAGTTTGAGCTTGCATTATCTCTTGCCCGGACTGCTGCGCAGCCCCCTAAGCAGGCTCCCTGTCGCCATTCTCTTCTTCCCTCCCCAGTCTGTCTTCTCTGCTGCTGCTGGTAGTAATCACCTCTAAGAAGTCGATTTCCTGGGCCCACGAGCCTGGGTGAAGCTCCCCCGGCCCTCGCTGCTTGCAGGGTTACGCCCAGACCGCACAGCTGGGCCCCAGCTTCCTAGCTAGCCTGGTCTCTCATCCTCTCCCTCTCCCCTGCTCCCACGCACCGCACGCACCCGCACCCCTGCCCCGCCGGGTGACCCGCTGTTTCTGAGCGTTAGTGCTTCACAGTCCTGCCCCCTCTCCAAAACGCCTTCTTTCTTTACCAAGTTCCTTTCCTTCTCCAAGACCCAGCCCAGTTGTCACTTCCCCCCTGCAGCCTGTTCTGCTGTCCCCAGGCTCAGTCAGCGGTTTCTTTGTCTTTATTCTCCAGACTGTACGCATACCTCTGTTGGAGCTCTTAATTTGTATCCCAATAACCCGGTTACACATTGGCTTTCTAACTAGACTGTGAGTTCTTAAGAGGACAGAGATAATGACTTGCTCATCTTTGTATCCCCTGTCCCTCACACTGTCCCTGGCACATAGTAGGCTCGCAATACATGTTTGTTGAGTTAAGAATATAGTTGTGAAAATCCTAAAAGATCAAGGGTATGCCATGGCAGGAAGCCTAATTAAATGTGGTCCTTAACGTTGCTTAAATGTTAAAATCTTAAATGTTAAAATCTATCGTTCTTATCTTTCTACCAAACAGTGGATACTCAGCAGGCATCTTTAATGAGTAGGTGGCTGTCCCCATTGTTGTCTCTGGAGAGTTTGAAAGCCAGCCTCTCGTGGCCTGCTGTCCCCCTCCTGGAGAAAATCAAGATGCAGAGATGCAGAGAATGGATGACACTTTGGAAACAATTAGGATTGTGCTACTGCTTGTGCAAAACTATTTTGTGTGCCTACCAGATCATTAAATATTTATTGAGTGCCTACCATGTGCCAGGCGTAGGACATCTTCAGTTGTTTTCTCCTATGCATTTTCAGGTCTGAAATTACCTAAAGTCAAGTCTTTTTCATTAAAACTATTAGAGATCATGATACTTTGTAGCAATTAACTTTAGTTAAAATACATCTTTTCCTAGGGAAAAGTGTGAAATGTTTTCATAATTTTTTATTGAAGTGAATAATTAAATCACAGTGGAAAGTACATGCAACAGAGGTTTATCTAGGTTGTTTATTCTTAAACAGAACGTTATCTTGTAATCGTAGTTTTCACAGATAGAGAGTTAGCAGCAGCCAGGTACACCACGAATTTCCAAGGGTAGCTGCCCGGAGTCCAGGGCCTATGTAGCCGTTCTTACTTCCTGAGCCACAGACTTGGTGTTAGGCGGAGAGAAGCTGTGCCCCAAACGCCCCCAGCCTCCAAGTTTTTGTTTTATTTTGTTTTACTAATTCTTTTTCCTTGTGGATCATGGGAATCCTCCAGATAGCCAATCTAGGAGCCTTTTTATTTGTTTTGCAAACAGTTTCACATTGGGCTTTCTTTTTTGTCTCTTTTGTTGGTTCCATTTTAAATGCTACTAGTTGTGATCATTTTGAATTATTTCCCTCAGCTGTTAGGCTTACTTTTGGTCCGAAGAGCCTTTATGAATTAAGGAAATGATATTAATATAAAGGTGATGTCATTAGCATTCAGACTCCTAATGAAGTAGATAGTAATGAAGCACATAAAATGGGAAGCTGACTTCCCATTTTAAAAGGGAGAAACTTAAGTCTTTGTTATTTTTCATAATAATGCATTTGTTTTCTACCAAAATTAAATCCTTCTGATGCATAGTTTATTGCATTTTCTACCTCCCTTTTTTTAAGTCCCCTATTTAAAAAAAAATCTGTCAGGGACCACGTATAATATATATTTAAATTCTTTAGTGATTTAAGTGAAACTCAATTTTAGCAGTTATGCAAATGAAATAATTTGCTATATACTTTCTACAGGAAGCTATCGAATCCTTCAAAGAAGCTTTGAAGCAGAAAGTTGATTTTATTGATGCATATAAAAGTCTAGGGCAGGCCTATAGGTAAGTAAAATAATATAATAATAATTTCTAGGAGGGAGGGTGAAGAATGGGAAGATAAGATAGTCTAACATAATAGTGATATTTAAAAAGAAATGGCATTTAGGTCAGGCACGGTGGCTCATTCCTGTAATCCTAGCACCCTGGAAGGCCAGGGTAGGAGGATGCTTGAGGTCAGGAGTTTGAGACCAGCCTAAGCAAGAGTGAGACCCCGTCTCTACTAAAAATAGAAAAAATTAGCCAGGAAAATAAAAATAGAAACAAAAAATTAGCCAGACATGGTGGTGAGGACCTGTAGTCCCAGCTACTGGGGAGGCTGAGGCAGGAGGATCCCTTGAGCCCAGGAGTTTGAGGTTGTTGTGAGCTATGATGACACCACTGTTCTAGCCTTGGCAACAGCGAGACTCTGTCTCAAAAAAGAAAAAAGAAATGGCATTTCTTAACCAAGAGATGGTTATTTTAAATTGCATAGGCACTGATACACTTGTTGATATCTTCTGGAATATAGAAAGAACCATGTGTCAGAGGCCATCATGGTGCAAGTATCACCTATTAACTTCAGTGTATATATATATACTGGTCTAGAAGACATTAGCTCTTCAGGGGCTATTGTTTGGAATAGTGGCATTATAAGCTGTTGAGTTACAGATGCTGTTGCTTTTTTAGATAGCAACTGAGGTTCATTTTCATCTCACTATGATGTGTTTGAAGAGTCCTGGAATAAAGGGATGGAAAAGTTATGATCAGTAATGTACCTCTATCAGGAATGAGAAGTGGTGACTAGAGCTTGGCTTCCTGACTCCATGCATTGCCCTGGCAAGTAGAACTATTCCAACTTTTGGCAAAAAAAAAAAAAAAAAAAAAGTCTACTCTGATCTGAAAAGGAGGAGGCACGGCTGGCAAAAGGAGCTTATGGTTTAGTGTTGAGAGACTTGATTCTGGTTCTGGCTTAAGCCATTCTACAGATGTGTGTCCTTAACTTCTCTGAGCTTCAGGTTTCTCGCTTGTAAGGTACCATAAATGACAGAAAAGAAAGATAGCAGAAATGTGCTTTGTTAGCTACCTTATTTGGGAAGGTTTAAATTCAAGAGCTTATTTATCTGATGTGATAGTTTGAGAAGCTCTCTTGTACTAACTTGGAGAAAGTGTGTTTGGATTTATTTGGGGTTTAAGTGTTGATGTTTATCCTTCTTGCCCCAGAGAATTGTTGGGAATATCAATGAGAACAGATTTGAAAGTGCCTTGTAAAGTGTTGTATAAATGTAAGCAGGTATTATATTTTTAAAATATTCATTATTTATAGAAAATTGATGTATAAAATATTTTGAAGTTGCTTCTTTATAAAAAATTTTAATATAGAAGAAGATGGATTAGTAACAACCATTGCTATTCTGGAATGATTATAATTGTAAAATACACTTCTTTTTTCGGAATTTTAAATTACATAGTGAGTTAGTAGTTTTTAAGTGAAGTAACGTCAGTGACTAAAAAAATATAATTTTAAGGCTATGAGTTTGATTTAAAATGATAAAACTATGTATGGTTATAGTCTGTATACTTTTTTCCAAAGGGGAAGCTATGTTTTTATCCATATACTAAAATTTACACATAGTTTTTTAGGGGTTGGAGCTCAACATGAATTGGGGAGAGGGGTTTGAATAAGCCTTTGGAAATCGATAAATTAATTTTCCCCAGAAAATTTCAAGAGCTCTGTGGGTGTCCTGTAAACTGGTAAGATTTAGAAAGAACTAATGGAATGGAATGTGTCAAAGGCCGTGTTTGTATAAAGTCTATAAAGTGATAAAGTCACAACGGGAACACCCACATCAAGGCGTCTTACCACCGTATTGGTCCCTAATTCTCAGGACAGCTTATTCTGTATGTTCACTGTAACAGCTATACTGTGTTCATAACTACTGTTACCCACCTAGAGAACTGGGCAATTTTGAAGCGGCCACCGAGAGCTTCCAGAAGGCACTACTGCTCAACCAAAATCACGTGCAGACCCTCCAGCTCCGGGGAATGATGCTCTATCACCACGGCAGCTTACAGGAAGCCCTGAAGAATTTTAAGGTGAGCATTTATAAGTAAGAAGCACTGTAACTGGAGTTCTTGGATTATTCTTCAGTGAAGGTCAGTGCAATAAACAGAGAAGGGGGACCACGATCAGTGTCTATACCGCAACAAAAAGAAAAAGAAAAAAATCATTGCCTTGTCCTGTAGACTAATTTAAAGAGCATGTATTTGGTCTGATTTGACCTGGAGGGAAGACTTCTAATTCTAGATTAAAGACTAAAGTATTTCATATAGTTAACAATAATATATTGTTTGTATATGGTGTCAAATAGCTAAGAGGAGGATATTGAATGTTCCAAACACAAAGAAATGAGAAATGCTGGAGATGAGGAAAGTGCTGACTACCCTGATTTAGTCACCATACATTATATGTATCAGAACATCACTGGGTACCCCATGCATATGTATAATTATTATTTGTCAATTAAAAAACATAAGTAAACATTTTTTAAAAAGAATAAAGCCTTCAAAGTTTTCTTAAACTCTGTGCACACTAACGCAGCGTTTTGTCCTTCACTGTCTCAGCGGTGTCTGCAGCTGGAGCCGTATAACGAAGTGTGCCAGTACATGAAGGGACTCAGCCATGTGGCAATGGGACAGTTCTATGAAGGGATAAAAGCACAAACCAAAGTGATGCTGAACGATCCTCTCCCAGGCCAGAAGGCCAGCCCAGAGTACCTGAAAGTGAAATATCTCCGCGGTGAGTCTGCAAGTTGTGGAATCGCTAGATTTTCACACTCAGAGCTGTAGAAGTCACATCGCTTGACTCGGTCACATTCCGTAGGAGGCAGTGGACTCTCCAAGAGGCTGGGTGACTTGTCCACAGCCGCACCTTGTTAGTGGCAGTGTCGGGACTCAACGGAGTCCGTGTCTTCTAAACACCAGTCTAATGCTTTCTCTACCACTTCTTATGTTTTTTCCTTTATGAAGTTTAAATTTTTTTTTTACTTCAGTCAAAAAAACATATTTTGAACTAAATATGACAGTTATCTGGGGTATTCGTTTCTTATCACATCTCATCTGAGGATACAGGAAGGGCAGGAAAGTAACCATCTATGAGATTTTTAGTGTGAAACATGAACTTGGTCTCTTTGACCTGTCATTCCTTCATATCAGAATTCTCCTATATTTTGGAGAAATTAAATTGAGGTGAGGAAGAAAGCAAATCTTTCAGTTATCCTTTTATTAGTCATAGTTGTACTCACCTTTTTTCTACCATAAGTAAAGATATTTTTGTTTTCTATAATAAAGCCCACATATTTTTCCTTTATCATGAGAGCTTTATACCACTACTGTCCAACAGAAAAAATTGCAAGCTATATGTATAATTTTAAATTTGTAGTAGCCACATTGAAAAAGTAAAAATCAAAAGGGTGGAATAAATTTTAATATATTTTATTTAATTCAGTATATCCAGAGTATTAGTTCAACATATAATTAATATAAAGCCAGGTGCAGTGGCATGCCAGGTAGTCCCAGCTACTCGGGAGGCCAAGGTGGGAGGATTGTCTGAGCCTAGGAGTTCGAATCCAGCCTGGGCAACATAGCAAGGTTCTGTCTCTATTTTTTTAAAAGCATGCTAGTCATTAAATATTATACATTTTTTTTGTACTACGTCTTTGAAATCTGGTATATATTTTACACTACAATACATCTCAATTTGGATGTTAAATTTGCATTGGAAATACTTGATCTGAATTTAGAATTTGTAAAATTCAGAGTTGGAAAGGTAGATTCATATGTGCAAGTTGTTCCAAACATGCTGAGGTTTTCTAATGAATGAATCAAGTATCAGTTTTTAAGTTTACATCAAATCAAATTAAATAAAATTTAAAATTCAGTTTCGCAGTCACCCTAACCTCATTTTAAGCATTCAATAGCCGGGTGGCTGAGGACTATCCACTGGACAGCATCCCTCTTTGCCCTACATTGCAATTCCCTGTTCTTTCTGATTCAGCAGAGCCTGGACTTTAGAATCACAGGCCGGAGGGGCGGGCGCTCCGTGTCTGGGTCCGTCTCTGCCCTGCTGCTGTGGACGAGCAGCGGCCGTAGCCTGTTGGGGGAATCGCACACCTAGTTAGTCTATCCGTCGCCAGAGCGCCAGGCGCCATCTCACACTGAGCTTGGATTCTCAGGCTCTGGAATCGAAAACAATGAGATCTTCAGTGTTGACCGTGGGAAGGTGGTTAAAATGTACTAAAGCACACCCAGATTGACTAGCTCATATTCGACCCTGGTAACTCAAGTTAGTGTCAGGATACCCATCTTATATAGTTGTGACTTTCTAAAATTCAGAATCTCCTTTTAGAATTCTTAGGATTGAATAACAGCTTGTTATAAAGCATTTGTATGGCGGCTGGCTGTAAAAAATGTTTCTTCAGCAGTCGCTGGGTGTGTCAGATCTCCTTTCCCGTCTGCAGAGTATTCTCGATACCTTCACGCTCACCTGGACACCCCCCTCACGGAATATAACATCGACGGGGACCTGCCCGGGAGCTTTAAGGACCACTGGGCTAAGAACCTGCCTTTCCTCATAGAGGACTATGAGGAGCAGCCGGGGTTGCAGCCCCACATAAAGTAAGTGCTTTTCAAGATGAGTTTTTTTTTTTTCTTCTTCAAAACAGCTATAAACTGGGTGCAGTCCCAGCTATCGGGAGGCTGAGGCGGGAGGATGGCTTGAGTCCAGGAGCTCGAGGCTGTAGTGCGTCATGATCACAGCCCTGAATAGCCACAGCGCTCCAGCCTGGGCAACACACCAAGACCCCCATCTCTAAGGAAAAAAAGAGCCCATAGCAAACATTTTAACTGATGAAGTGGTAGATACATTCACGTTAGAATAAGGAGTAAGACAAGAAAGCCTAAAATCATTGAGCCTAAGATCATTGCTTCTCTGTAACATGAGCTAGAGATCCTAGACGCTGCACAAAGAGAAGAAAAAGAAATCAGTTACATGCATTAGAAAGGAAGACAGAAAAATGTCATTGTTTGCAGGTCACATGATTTTCTACAAAGAAAACCTAGAAGACCTACAAATTAGAGGAAGTGACAAGAGATTAGAAAGGTGGTTGATTATAATCAATATTCAAGAACCAGTTGCATTTCTACGTACCAGCAACAAGCAAACAAAAAAGTACTATTTATAACAGCAGCAAGTACTTAGAAATAACTCCCACAAAATATGTATACAACCTCTATGGAGATCATAAAACTTAATTGAAAGTTACTAAGAGAAAACAGACAAGTGGAGAGAAATACTGTGTTCGTGGATTGGAAGTTCAGCAACATCAGTAGGTCATTTCTGTGCAGATTAATTCTAGAGTCAATAAAATGGCATTCAGAATACCAGCAGTTTTTTTGAGGAACTTGTTGAGCTGATTCTATAAATTATATGGAAGAACAAAGGACCAAGAGTAATCAAGATACTCTCAAAGAAGATGATGGCCAGGCGCGGAGGGGAAGGTTCCCATCCTACCAGATAGCAAGACTTACTACAGTAATTAAGACAGACTGGTATTGGCACAGGGGTAGACCAGTAGGCCAAAGGAACAGACCAGCCAGCCTGGGTAAATGGTAAAGGTATACTGTAGACCAGAGTGGGACTTGTCAATATGGGCGAGTGGGCCAACTAGGTTATATGGATAAAATAAAACTGATTTTTGTGATAGCATAGATAGCCATCCAATTCCAGGTGGATGAAAAATCTTAAATATGAATGGCAAAATATTTTAAACTTTAGGAGAAAAATACAGATGAAGACTTTTATGATTTTGAGCTTGAGAAGGGTTTCTTAATTAAGACGCACAGAACATAGAGCTGAGACAAGAAAGATTGATAAATTGGACTACACGGAACCTACGAACTTGTATTCAACAAAGGACACCATAAGGAATGAAAAAATAAGCCCAGACTCGGTAACGGTACTTGCAGCCTATATAACTGATCAAGAATTAGCATCCAAGTTTATGAAGAACCTCTACAAATTTAAAAGTAAAAGGCAACCAATATGAATGTGTACAAAAGCCACGAGCAGGTAATTTTACCAAAGGGAAGCAGGAATGGCAAATAAACCTGAAAAGGTGCTTCAGTTCATAAATTAAGACCACATGAGATTTTTTCACCCACTAGATGAGCAAATATTACGAAGTCTGATAATAGTAATATTGGTCAGAAGGGGACCACTGGGAACTTATATAGAATCCTTTTGAGAGTATAAATTGCTAGAACCACCTTGGAAAGCAGTTTGTCATTATCTAGTAAATTGCACATTTGCGTACTCTACTTAGGATTCTGCCTCTGTGTATAGTCAGCACAGAACCTTGTGTTGTGCACATACCTGCCAGGCCGTACAAGACCGTCGACGGCAGTATTTTTCACTCTAAAACCTGGAAAACAACCCATGTGTCCATCAGCAGAAGAATAGATAAATGCGATCCAGCCACACAGTGGGATGTTATATAAACAAATGACCCCAGCAAAAAATGTGGATTAGTCTTCAAATGCAACTTGGAGCGAAAGCAGCAAGGCAGTAGGCTGTCCTGTCACGTCATTTATTTCTCCTAAAGCTCAAAAGCAAAACCATAGACTGCCTCGTTTTGGGATACATGTGTGTAACAAACCTATTTTAGTTTTAAAAGATAAGGGAATCTTGAGCACAAAATTCAAGATCAGTGACCTCCAGCTTGGAGGCGGGAGGGTGGGATAGGAAAGCTGCATAGGAGCAGATAGAACTACACGCTGTTCTAGTTCTGCAACTGGACAATATGGTTGTGTGCTTGTCTCCTTGTCATAACATCATCAAAAATAATGAAAAGAAAATTGACTGCTCAAAGGGGTTGCGTACGTTCTCTGCCACCCCTTTTTGGGGGGGTCTCTATGCACAGAAGAGTTAACACAGCAGGCTGCGCTTGCTGTCCTCAGAGAGGCCTGCTTGCAGGGGCACCCCTTGGCAGGGGTCTGGGAACTTAGATTTCTGGAGGGTTCCCACCATCCCCTGAACTGGTAAGAGCGGCTCTCTGTGCTAAACCCTTTGTTCGAACAATATGGTTTGTATGGAACGCTTGCTTTCCCTCTGGGCGTCCGGAATTTGTGTACTTGCCAGGCAGAAGGTGCCTGTGATCAGCCCCAGTAAAAACTCTGCGCCCTGAATCTCCAATGAGCTTCCCTGGTTGGCAACATTTCACACACGTGTTCACAGCTCGTTACTGGGGGGATCTTATGTGTCCTATATGACGTCCTTGGGAGAGGACCCCTGCAAGCTTGTGCCTGGTTTCCTCCAGACTTCGCCCCCCATGGACCTTTCCCTGTGCTGGTTTTGCTTTTTAGCGTTTCGCTGTAATAAACCACAGCTGTGCGCGTGTGCTGACTCCTCTGAGCCCTCTTAGCCGATTACTGAGCCTGAGTGAGGCTCTGACCGATAACTTAGAGTTGCAGTCTTTGGTATAAAAACATCAAGCAGATTGGCAGCAAAACAGCGGTCGTTACAAATACACGATTCCAAGTATCCTTGCTGTGATACAGCTTGGGTAGGGGTGGGGGTGGATGAAGGGCGGGGGTTTGGGTGCATATTGAGAAGGGCAGTGCAGGCAGGTGTGTATTCTGGAGAAGTTTACAAAGCCAATAATGGTAAGAGGTGCCATCTGAGTGCACGCTAGTTATCGGTGTTACCGACCAGCATGGGATGGCAGTTGTGCCCATACGGTGGTCCCCTCCTCATCCATGGTTTCACTTCCTGCAGTGTTAGTTACCTGCGGTGAACCCGGGTCCGAAAATGGGTGAGTAAAGTACAGTGAGCTATTTTAAGATAGAGATATGTAATATAACTTCACATGAGTTACATTATAATCTAGTGTTATGGTTGTTCTATTTTATTATTAGTTATTGTCGCTCATCTCTTACTGTGCCTAATTTATAAATCAAACTTTATCATAGGTATGTGTATGTAGGAAAAAACATAATATATATATAGGGTTCAGTACCATCCACGGTTTCAGACATTCACTGGGGGTCTTGGAACGTATTTCTAGTGGAGAAGGGGGGACTACTGTTCCACATAAAGGTTCCTTCCTTTGACTTGTGTATGGTTGGGTACAAAGCACTGAAGTGAGGATTATG
This sequence comes from Eulemur rufifrons, assembly GCF_041146395.1. Lineage (NCBI taxonomy): Eukaryota > Metazoa > Chordata > Mammalia > Primates > Lemuridae > Eulemur > Eulemur rufifrons. The sequence goes on from NC_090993.1 coordinate 12,736,770, forward strand.
TGGTCGTAGATTTCTTGATCAGTTTTCTAGTGGAGGTTGTGATTGCTTTTCAGGTAGAATTGGATCACCACGCGTCTATTATAAAAGTCCTTATCGCGCGCGTGCTATTTCTTGCAGAGATGTGTTACATCAGAACTTCGAGAGCTACAAGCCTGAAGTACAAGAGCTGATTTGTGTGGCTGACCGTTTGGGATCACTGATGCAGTATGAAACGCCCGGTTTCCTGCCAAACAAGAGGATACACAGAGGTATCCTGGAAACTGTCTCAAAGTGGAAATGTTTCTGGCATAAGAGCAAGGGCGGTTAAACCATGTTGTGCTTTTTTAAAAACTAGTATTTACTGTGTTTACTCACACTCCCCATGTGATCAGACAGAAACGTGTGGATCATTCGTGCTGGCTTCTGAAGGAAGGCTGCTGCCAGCCTGGGCGTTGTGCTGTTGCTGGAGTATAGCTCTAGGGTACTGATGTTAAGTCCTTCCTCCAGATCAGACAGCTGGTCCAGGGGAGCTGTTGGTATTTCCTGACTATAGGAGTGAGGAGGAGTTGGAATCTCTAGTTGTTTCCGTATGAGGCGGAGTTGGGAGGAGACAACTTGGGGTGTCTCTAGTTTCTTCTCGCAGGTTTTAATTTTAATAGGAACACCATGGCTGCAGTGTACCGTGGGTCTTGTTATATCACCAATCCTTCTGATCCTCTGTGTGATGACTCCTGAGTTACCATCGAGACTCTGTAAAGCAGATGGAGATCGGTCCCTCTAAAACGTACTTGCACACTCTGTTTTCTCGCTGTTCCTTTCTCATAGCCATGGGTTTGGCAGCACTGGAAGTCATGCAAGCTGTGCAGCGTACGTGGACTAACTCGAAGGTTCGGATGAATGGGAAAACGCGGCTGATGCAGTGGAGAGACATGTTTGACATCGCAGTAAAGTGGAGAAGGTAACTAACGTTTTAGTGAAAATAAACTAGCAGTCTCGTCATTGCAAAATAACATCAGTGTATTCTAGCTGACAGGTTACGGACCTTGTTTTGCTTACTAAAGGCCTTCTATGTTAGGTTTTCCTGTCTAAACTTCGTCAGAAATTGCTGACATCTTTATTCTTTGACATATACTCGACTATAATAACATTTACAAAATAGGAATTGATGGTTATCATGTTTCCAAAGCACATTTAAATGAAGTGTTTTAGGAACCGCACTCTCTTTGAAAGAGCAGATCTTCCCTGCGGTGCCTTTGAATGAACCTCAATGGCCCGGTCCCTTCCTAGGTAAGTAGTGTCCGGCTAACCAGCTGGTTAGAGGAAGGGACCTTTGATACGAATTTGAATGAGAAAAATCCTGCTCTCCCTGTAAACCTTTCCTGGCTTCTCACTTGGTCCGATTGGAACATCTGTTTGGAATTTGCACATTTGTACGTCATATTTTTTCGACGTAATGGGCTAGCAGTCATTCTGTCCCTACCTTTACACAGACTTCTACATGTTTTACTTAGAATGCTTTTGAACACGTCTGGGTTTTGTAAGGTCTCTGGCTTTAACAGGCTCTGTTTTACAGGATTGCTGACCCAGACCAGCCTGTGCTGTGGCTAGATCAGATGCCAGCACGGAGTCTCAGCAGAGGTTTCAACAACCACATCAATTTAATCAGGTATGAGCCTTTCGTGCATCTCTCCTGTTTCCCTAGGAGTTCCTGCTCAAGAGGCAGGCACTGAGACCAGCAGTGACCCGTCGTTCCTTTCCTGGTGCCCTTTTGAGCAGGGAACACACGCCACGCTCCTCCCCAGCCTCTTCTCCTCGGTGCAGAGCACGATAGAAAGGTAGACTGCAGATGTTTGCCTACAAGGGTTCCTAGAACGTCAGAGAAAGTAGTAGGTGGCACTCTAGCCCGGGCGACAGAGCAAGACTCTGTCTCAGAAAAAAAAAAAAAAAAGAAAGTAATTAGATGGAGGAGAATGTTACATTTACTATAACATCTCAATAATAGTGTGTGGCTCAAAGGAATTCTTTGACAAATTTCTTGCAGTAGGGGAAGGGCTCCCGACTCCCAGCGCTGACGCACCAGGGCTTGGTTAATAACGCTCTGGCCACTAAGCTGCCTTCCAGAGAGGGCCGGGCAGGTGCCGGGAGAGCTCCTGTTTTTTCCAGAGGCTCTGCAGGTTGGCACATGGGTGAAATGCTGTCCTCTTCACCCTCCCTTCGTGTGCTTGCCCGCCCTCCAAATAAATGATGAACAAATATTAAAGAATATCAGCTTTAAGGTGACGCATATTATCAACCTGTGTTTTAATGAATTTAATTTTAGGTGAAATGTATAAATTTAGCCATTGTGTCACCTCTAAAATGCTTCTAGGTCCAGGAACTTGAATCAAGAGAATATTCTTCTATTTAAGTTTGAGTTTTGATGGAAATGTCATTTGTGTATTTATTTTTAATTTCTGGAAACCAATTTCTTTTCGCCTCATGACTTGTATATTCCTATGTGTCGTGGAATGACTTGTGACATTGATAGGAAGGCTCAGTCAACTTGTTTTAAATGAAGCCACCGTCTGCCAGTGTGCTGTGCTGTGTCATGGTGACAGAGGAGGGAGACACAGTCCCCTGACTTCAGAGAGCTCACAGTTTAGTGAAGAAGACGAAGGTGCAAACAGCTACTGTTCAGCGTGTTGGGAGTGCGGTGGTCAGATGTACAGGGTCACGGGAACCCAGAGAAAGGGCAGCCCTGCCTTCAGTGGCATGTCAGCTCCTGGGGAAGGCGGAAGACAGAGAGAGGCGGGTGATCAGGCGTGGCCCCACGGGTGAGTTAGGTGTGGTCAGAAGACTGAGACTGGCTCGTTATGCCTGCTGGGCAGCTCGCCATGAAGGGCCTTGAGGCTAGAAAGACGGGCAGAAGCCAAAATAGAAGTAACTTTACAGTCCATGCTAAGGAGTTTTTTTCCTGGAGATGATGGTGAGCCGTTCAGGGATTATGAGCAGAGAAGTGACGTGAGCGGGTTTGCGCGTGGGATGATCACTCTGGCAGCAGATGGCGGAATAGATTTGAACGGTGGCGGCAGCCTTGGAGGCCGGGGAGGAGGTTGGCAGGCTGTGCTGCTATCCGGGTGGGCGAGCGCGAAGGCCCTGACTAAGCTGCGTGCTGGGGGGTGGGAGAGGAAGGGTGGGTATTGGAAGGTAGATCCAGGCGCACTGGGGGTGGGTTAGAAACCGGGGAGAGTGTGGAACTAGAGGAAGGTCCTGCGACTCCTCCCCCGCCCCTGCACGTGGCTGGTTGTCCCATCTGCCCAGAGAGCACCAGGGTGACAAGCAGGTGGCCGCGTTTTGGGGGCCGGGGGCAGCGTGGTGTGGGGCGTGAATTCCTGTCTGACGGTCACACCTGAGGTTTGGGAGGCCCTGGGGGGTGGGGGGGACCCAGGGAGTGATGTCCCGGGAGCAGCGGGGTGTGTCATGTGACTCAGCGTGTTGGCTGCACATGGCGTTCTGGGAGAGCGGTGGGCTCCATCCAAGGGAGCTGACACCGAGTCTGACCTCCCTGCAGCACGTGAGGACTTTCCTCCCACCGTGTCGCGTCTGGAGCCGGGCCCAGCGCCGCCCTGACGAGCAATCTCGCCAAGACGGCGCTCACGGCTTCCACTCGCCCGCTGCCAACCAGCCCATTTCCCGGACCGGTTTTCCCTGTGTTATTCTCGTAGCTCTCTTCCTGCTTTTTTAATTAACTCTGAAATTAGGTGTTTGGAGCATGCTCCTTTGGAAAAAAGGTCCTTAATTTTATTATTTTGCCTTATAGGGGTCAGGTGATCAACATGAGATACCTGGAATATTTTGAGAAAATACTTCATTTTATTAAAGACAGAATTCTTGTTTATCATGGGTAAGGCTTCCGTTTCTTCCTTTGTAGTCATGGGTTGGTTTCATACATTTCACATTTGTGATATTTATGAAACTCAAAAGTCAAGCCTGCTGACGGGATAAACAAATTTTTACATCGTGTTTAGAATTGTAAAGGTTTTCACAATCACTGATCAACCTTTTTCAAAATAGTTTCATAAAATTCATGGCCCTCCACTGGACTGTCTTTAACCTTACACACAATATTCTAACTTTCGTAGTCTCTTTCTTCCAAAAAGCAGGATTTTTTTAAATTTGTCTCTTAGCGATTGCAGCTTTAATATTCATTCTCCCTGCCTTGCAGGGCAGTATGGTGTAGATACAGCAGGGAGCAAAACACTGGGGGAAGAATTCTGAATGGTTAAATATCACTAAGTAAATGCAAAATCGATATAAGAACCTAGCACGATACTTTCATTTGAGCAGCTGTAGAAAGAAAAAAGCATGTACTTCTAATTTCAGAGTCCAAATAGGAGGATCAAAGTTTTATGCCCAAACTCATGCCCGTACCTGTGTACACAAGTGCCAGCTGTCAGTTCGTTCTGTTTTCCCTGTTTCACCTTCTAGCTGGGCTGCTGTTTCCTTAATTCTCATTAGCAAAACTCATTAGGGTTAAACCATCCCATTATTTAGAAACCTCAGTCCTGGCCCATCATTTGGATTATTGAGCTACTCACAATTTATTTAAATTAAATATAATAATGTAATTATTACATTTCTGCATTAATCTGTTGCCATCTCTCTCTCTCTCTCTCTCTCTTTTTAAGAGCTAATAACCCTAAAGGACTGTTGGAAGTTAGAGAAGCTCTGGAAAAGGTACACAAGGTAGAAGACCTTCTTCCAATTATGAAGGTAAATTTATCATCAAAATCATAGTAGGTGTTTTGAGAGGGGGAAAAAACCCAACAGCACTTTTTAAAAAAGAACTTATAACTGTTAAATGCATGTTTATTAATTAATGCTATAATTGTTTTAAAATTTACAAAAGATGCCATCTGAAATCACTAATATGAACACATTCTGAATAATAACCAGAATAAAACAAAACGTAGGCATCAGACTCAAACAGAAAACTAACGTGTGGGGAAGCAGTTACTATAGGAAACAGAAGAAAACGTAAAAGTACATGTAACTGAATTCTGCTCTGGGCCACCACTGCGTATGTGGCACTCAGCCCTTCCACACCACAGCGGTTCTGTCAGTGGACAGGATACAAGGTGGCAATTTCAGACACTGGATAATTACAAGACTGTGATTCTTGGGAGAAGGGGAGCATGAGCTGAGCCCCAGTGTCACCCCAGCTCTGCGCTGGGACTGTTTATTAGGCGACTGTGCAGGCATACGGAACCCCAGCAGAGAGCAGCAGTCTTGCTGAGCGTAGGAGGTGGAGACTGGAGCTGGGGTCTGCCCAAGTGGCTGGAATTTGCCTGGCAGAGGACGGAGGAGGAGGAGACTGTGCAGGGTGGGGAGTGCCCAGAGGTCAAGAAGGGTGTTCCTTGTCATCCTTGGCTAGAGCTTGGTCGTGCACATGCAGCGAGAGACTCAGGAGGCTCCACAGAGCGTGGCCGATGCGGGGACAAGAGCCGAGCGGAGGTACGGATGTTTACGGGACTGAGCGACATTGAAGCTCCGGCCTCGCCAGGGTGGACGGAGCCTGGGAGCACGTCAGACATTCAGTTAAGGCCCCAGAAAGGACACACTGTAGAAGTAAGACAACACTATCTAGTAAGGTCCACATCCCAGGACAAAGGACCGTTTCCAAATAGACTATGCTAAGAATAAAACCCAGCCTAAAAGGATCGAGTGGATCTGCTAGTGAGTTGACTACCTGTCAGAACAAAACTCAGTCCCCTTTAAAGGAAGGCAGAATCATCTAAGCTCCTTAATTACCAGAGAAGTGAACGCGGTGGTTTGAACGTGTCTCACCAGAACTTACGTGTTGGAAGCTTAATGCCCAGTGCTGTGACGTTAGGAGGTGGCCCTGCTGGGAAGCGTGTAGGTCACGGGGGTGCAGAATGGATTAACGCCATTGGGGGGGGGAAGGGCTTTCCGGAGTGGGCTCGCTCTCGCCCTCCGCCTTCCGCCATGGGAGGCCGCGGTAAGAAGGCCCCTCCGGATGCCGTGCCTTGATCTCCAAGTTCCCAGCCTCCAGAGCTGTGAGAGTACGTTTCTGTTCTTCATAAATTGCCCAGTCTCACATATTCTGTTACGGAAGCATGAAAAGACGAAGGCAGTGAAAAGGGGGAAAATGTGACCCATAACCAAGAAAAACAGAAACGCTCGCCAGATGAGCCAGATGTCGGAATTTGCTCTCTTTAAAGTCCTTGTCTGCTGCATCAATGTGTTCAAGGCCTTAAGGAAAACGCCAGTGATGGAGGATTTCTGCAGAGAAGTGGAAACCATAATGCGAACCAGAAGATTCTAGCACTGAGACGACAGTGGTCTCGGGTTCAGCTGGCAATCAGCTCGCGAGCACTGAGTGAGTGAGCGTTACAGAAGGATGCTGGGCAGAGCATCCTGCGTCTCCTCCTGTGGCCCAGCGAGGACGGACCGCCCCTCCCATCTGCATGGAGAGATGAGGTCAAGGTGTGTGGCCCGTCTTCAGAGAGAGGCTGCTCCCTCGGTTTTGCATGTGGCCCAAGGCCTGTGTGCCCGTTCGTAGCTTTCCTGGACCGGGCCGTCCTCCAGATGAGGGCTGCTGCAGGATCTGTCCGTGTTTCTCGGTGGAGACCGGCAGTGGACTACTGCTCGGTATAAAAAGGAGAAGGAGCAGCGCAGCTTGCAGCAGCCGGGGGGACTCTCGGAAACATGCTGAGCGAAAGAAGCCAGATACAAACCAATGCGATTCCAGCCACACCAGGCAGATGCCAGGGGGGAAGAAAAGTATGTGTGGCGATGTCAGGATCGGAACCGTTTGAATTCACAAGGAATGGCGCTCCAAGGGACTGAAATTATATTGGTTAAAGTATAATCCATTAAGAAGTTACCACTTTATGAACCTTTTCTCCATCTAGAAGTAAAACTACCCAAAAACGTGGCAACAGCGGTTAGATTTGCTTTTCCAGTTGATGGTTTGAGCATTGATGTGAACCCTGAATCATTGTTCTCCTTGGAGCTGTAATGGATGGGATTGGTTCACAGCGAATGAAACGTAGGAAATTTGCATGGATAAACAAAGCGTCTCCATTTCTAAGGAATAGCGAGGAAGCAGCGTGTGGTGAACAGAGAGCGAAGCCGAGCATCTGCGCCAGGCCCCACCTCTGCCCAGCCAGGCGTGGGTGGCCTGTTTTATGGTCTTGTCCCAGGTTCCTGTCTGCTGAAGACCAAGGATCCTGGCAGACACGCTTGAGTTCCACTGAGTATTTCCTACACCAAGATGAAATTCATAGAGAATATGGAAACATTTTCTGCACCAAGTCAGTTTTGTGCCCAGGGGGATTTATGAGAGGTAACTTCTACTCGATCACATGTGTGCCGGTGTGCTGAAGTCTGGGCTGGCCTTCCGAGAAGCCAGAGAGAAGTGGCCGGCAGCTTGTGCCTGGTCACGAGAATACATTGGTTACAGCACGGCCCTGCATCTGCGTGTTAGCTGGTGAGCCACGTTGTCACTGGCCACATGGTTTTCTGAAATGGTAAACGTGCTTACGCAAGTGCCAGGCTGTGTGCAGTACACGCTTACTCCATGGATAAGCCATTTGCATTCAGTTCAGTGCATCTGAGAGCTGCGTAGCAAACGGCGTGTAGGTGCAAAGCGGAGTCTGTTTCTAGGTCCAGATCATTACTCAGTCATAAACAGGTTTTTCATCTACAGGAAAGTCCAGGGGGACGTCAGAAAGTTATAACATGTGACAGTCCCCTGCACTGTGGGACATCTCGTAGTCTTGGCCCCATCTGCCTAGTGACGGTGACAAGTTCCCTCAGTGGCCCCCAGAGGGCAGAAGGGCTCCACGCAGGGCTGCGGGTGGCACCGCAAGGAAGGACACTGCGGGCTGTCCCAGAGGCTCCGGGCTGCTTTCCCTGTAGGCATTTTAGGCATTTATGTTTGCTTCGGCATTAGGCAGAATACAAATCAGCTAAGGGGGGGTTTAATATTTCATACACGTCTTCGTTTAAAGAGAAGAGCAAAGTGGACGACACGACTGTATCCTTTAGCCGCAGCCCGAGAGAGGCGGTGCCGCCCCGGTGTGAAGTCCCCAGTGTGAAGTCCCTGGTGTGAAGTCCCCAGTGTGAAGTCCCCGGTGTGAAGTCCCCGGCAGCCTGTGCCGTCTGGAAGGTGCTTGCTCTCGGTGGTGGCACTGACGTTCCACGTCAGCACTGTACGTCCAGCTTTAGCCCAGGAGCCTGGGTACACCAGTGTTTTCCAAGGCACACACGGAGGTATATGCAACCGGATGTTTGAATGTTTAAAGCGCTTGGTGAAACGTGGTCCCCTGACAGCGTCCGCGGAAACACAGAGTGCCGTCAAGGAGAAACAAGTTGGAGTAGACCTCAGCCCCCCAGCAGCAGCTTCTCAGCAAGTAACCTGGACCCTGATCCCCAAAGGCCTGGGTTCACGGCCCGCTCTACCGCTGCCCAGGCCAGACTTCGCCTCCCCGAGTGCTTTCTCCGTCTGTGAGATTGTGCTTTATCGGTGCGCTGTGAGGGTCACGTGAGAGTTGGCACATGGTAAATGCCAGCACGGTCCCTTCTGAGGGTGTCTTCTGTGCCGACGGTGCTTGCCCGTGTCAGTGTCCGCTGTCGGCCTCCGTCCCTCCCCTCCGCCCCCTCCGGCCGTCGGTGGCACCTGCTGCCTTGCTGTTGGTAGACAGCCTCGTCCCCGAGCCCAGCAGCGTCTAACCTGTTATTTTATTGTTGGTTCTCTTACTTCAAGTCCATCAATACTGAAAAAAAAAAAATGTCAATATAGGCCAGGCGCGGTGGCTCACACCTGTGATCCTAGCACTCTGGGAGGCCGAGGTGGGCGGATCGTTTGAGCTCAGGAGTTCAAGACCAGCCTGAGCAAGAGTGAGACCCCATCTCTACTAAGAATAGAAAGAAATTATATGGACAGCTAAAAATATATATAGAAAAAATTAGCCGGGCATGGTGGCGCATGCCTGTAGTCCCAGCTACTCGGGAGGCTAAGGCAGAAGGATCGCTTAAGCTCAGGAATTTGAGGTTGCTGTGAGCTAGGCTGATGCCACGGCACTCTAGCCCAGACAACAGAGTGAGACTCTGTCTTACAAAAAAAAAGAAAAAAAAAAATTGTCAATATAGATTAATTTGGGAGGCATTTTTCTGGAATAAGCACAAAACCTATTTGCTGGCATTTCAGGTTTGTCCCAAATGTTTTACGCAGAAAGCTGTCATCTGAAACTGCATTTGTACCCATCACCCCTGAGGTCCATTGTTAGCTCTGAGTAATTCCTTTAACATACTTCGTTGTGGTCTGCGAAAGCATGTGTGCGCACGCGTGTGTGTGTGTGTGTGTGTGTGCGCGCGCGCGCGCATGCGAACGTCTCTAGTTAAATAAAATTCTGAGTACTTTTGAGAAAAGTGAGACTCTGCTTTGAAGGATCACTCGCATGAACATAAGTTGCTTTTTTGAAGGACAAGGTGTTTGGTACAACTGTTCTGCCAGCAATCGGTGTTCCTGCTACTACGGTGCGCATGAGGGAGAAACTTGCCCTTGGCAATGAGCGATGCCCCTTGCTGAGTAAGAAGCCCGTGAGCTTTCGGTGCTGGGCTCCCTGCTGGCCTCTGGTAGGGGCCATGGGAGTGTACCTTGGGCTCCTAGAGTTTGGTTGGAACGTGTGTCAGGTGACTTCCTTGACCCTCTTAAAAAAACATCTAAGTCGGATTCAGCGCTGCAGAGTTGAGGTTGGAGTTTGCAATGAATTAAACACTAGTAACGTGAATTTTCTTTTTCTCCCGAAAGCAGTTTAACACTAAAACGAAGGATGGGTTCACGGTGAACACAAAAGTTCCCAGCCTCAAAGACCAAGGAAAGGAATATGACGGATTCACGATCACTATCACGGGAGACAAGTACGTGTGCTTCTTGACGTGGGTATAAGACTAGAGCCTGGAGCAGCAAGTGGGCGTGTGATTTCTGTTGCCATAGAGGTTGGTCTTACTGGGCTTTTGCTCTATCCTGAAACGAAAAGTTTCCAAGGTCCAGGGTGCATTTATAACCAGTTATTTTTTTTTTTAATGTGACATCCAGAATATGACACCAACAAATACATTTTCTGACTGTGCTAAATCTAACAACTTTCTAGATACTAAGTGTGATGTCTAGTGTAGTTTGTGAAAAGCATTCTTCCCAGCTTTTGTCATTCCTTGCTGGGCGGGGGGAAGGCTTTTATTAATAGTGATGAAACAAAAGCAGGTGAGTGGTTGGCAGCTTGAAGTCCTTTATAGGATTTCTTTAAAAAATACAGACTTTAACAATTACGTGAGTAGTGCAACCTTATAGTAGAAAGTTTAGAATACACAGATGAGCAAAATTAACAAAACAAAAATCAAGCCATTTTCCTTAAGACTGAAGTCTCACTGTACATATTGTTTTGTGACCTGTTTCTCTTCTGCCCTTTCCATTACACTATCATGGTCGTTTTACCAGTCACATTCTTTTTTTTTAAGACAGAGTCTCACTCTGTTGCCCGGGCTAGAGTGCCGTGGCATCAGCCTAGCTCACAGCAACCTCAAACTCCTGGGCTCAAGCGATCCTGCTGCCTCAGCCTTCTGAGTAGCTGGGACTACAGGCATGTGCCACCATGCCTGGCTAATTTTTTCTATATGTATATATTTTTTAGCTGTCCAAATCATTTCTTTCTATTTTTAGTAGAGACGGGGTCTCGCTCTTGCTCAGGCTGATCTCGAACTCCTGACCTCAAGTGATCCTCCCGCCTCGGCCTCCCAGAGTGCTAGGATTACAGGCATGAGCCACCGCGCCCGGCCACCAGTCACATTCTTACAAGCATTTTTAGTAGCTACGTAGTACTCCATTGTGTGGATATTGTACAATTTCTCCTACTGATTTTTTTTTATTGACCATTTAGGGTGTTTCCCATTTTTTTACTTTGTAAATAACACTAAAGTGAATATTTTTATTAACTATAGTGTTATTTATATCTGAAATCCAAACTTCATATGGCAACCTCCATATACCTTGAATTTTGGATGAAATTACCTTGTAACTGCATGCGCGCACACACACACACACACCCCTTGTTCAGTGCGCAGCCTGCGGAAGGGTAAGCCCTCCCACGGTTCCTGCCGGTCGGCCGTGGGCTCAGGCTTCCATCCTGCAGCCCCGCTGCCTCGCGGGCTCTGGCTTTCTCAGTTGCTTTCACTCTCAAAGTACCAGGAGCCGCCTCTGCAAGTTGCACGTCCAAACTGAAACAGACTTGCACGAGTAAACACCACTAAAGCAACTTCCAGACTTTGTAGCGTTTCCATATCCTTGAAGTCTCCCTCTCTACCCCAAGCTGTTTATCAAAGTGTTTCCCCAATCAAGATCATTCTCCCCCACCAGGAATTCCAGGGTGTGCTATTTAAAGTTAAAAGTGTTTTCCTACCTTTTCACATATCCATGACTTGTACCCTCAGATCAGATTCCCAGCAGAAATGGAATCACTAAGTAAAACAGTGCAGTTGGCCTTGAACAGCGCAGGGGGTAGGGCACCAAACCCCACTTCCCCCGACACAGACTTTCCATATAACAAGCTCCCCCTAAACTGCACTGACAGCCTACCGTTGACGAAAAGCCTCACGAGTAACCTAAACAGCTGATGAGCATGTACTTTGAATGCTATATGTGTTATATACTATATTCTTATAATGAAGTAAGCTAGAGGAAAGAAAATGTTTTTAAGAAAATCATAAGGAGGCCGGGCGCGGTGGCTCACGCCTGTAATCCTAGCACTCTGGGAGGCCGAGGTGGGCGGATCGTTTGAGCTCAGGAGTTCGAGACCAGCCTGAGCAAGAGCGAGACCCCACCTCTACTAAAAATAGAAAGAAATTATATGGACAGCTAAAAATATATATAGAAAAAAAAAAAAAATTAGCCGGGCATGGTGGCGCATGCCTGTAGTCCCAGCTACTCGGGAGGCTGAGACAGGAGGATCGCTTGAGCTCAGGAGTTTGAGGTTGCTGTGAGCTAGGCTGACGCCATGGCACTCACTCTAGCCTGGGCAACAGAGTGAGACTCTGTCTCAAAAAAAAAAAAAAAAAAAAAAAGAAAATCATAAGGAGGAGAAGATGTATTTCCTATTGATTAGGTGGTTGTAGATCAACGTAAAGGTCCCATTGTTGTCATCGTCACACTGAGCAGGCTGGGGAGGAGGAGGGGGTTGGTCCTTCTGTCCCGGGTGGCAGGGGCGGAAGAAGACCTTGCGTACGTGAGCCTGTGTGGTTCACACCTGTGTTGCTCGAGGGTCAGCTGCGCATGGACTTGCCCCCCCGAAACACGGCGTCTTTCCTCAGCTGCCTGCTTCAGCCACGGCTGCCTCCCTTGCTCTGGGCCTCCCGACCCCTCGGGCAGACCCCCGCCCGGCGTCCCATCTCCCGTCTGCTTCCACGGGCCTCGGCAGCGCCGTTAAAGCTCCCGCACCGGCCACTCCCTGGCCCCCCAAATGCCTCCCCTCCTCGTGCCCTGCCGTTGCCTGTCGCCCCTGAAACCAGCTTCCCTGCCAGGCACTCACAGCCTCCCGGGACGTGGCCCAGACGTTCCCTGCTTGAGCCAGGCCACCTTCCTGTCACAGCCTGGCCTGCCAGTCCGACCGGACCGCTGGCTTCCCGAGCCCACCTCCACTTCCCTGTGTCCGGGTCTGTCACTCCCGACCTTCAGGACACACGTTCAGGTCGCTTCTCCCATGAGACCTGTCCTGATTTTCCGCGTGTCTTCCAGATTAGATCCAGTCTCATCCTTAGAAGCCCCGAAGGGCTGCATTATGGCCCAAAGCATGGTCTCATGATAACTTGCAGCCCGGTTTCTCCCTCCCTTCCTCAATCAAGGCAGCACCTGGGCTTTTCTTTGTAGGATCTGAGAACTAATTGCCGTGTCTTCCTAATGCTGTTACGCAGTAAATGCCTGTCGCATCAAACTTACATCCTCCATAGAGCCTCAGTGGAGCTAAGCGTGTAGCAGAGGCTTAAAAGGACAGAAACCAGCAAAGTCCCTGAACTTCCTTCCTAGGCACAGTTCTTGCTCCTGTCTTCAGTCGTGTTGGAATGGCTGTTTGAGAAAATATCTAGGGACACAAGTGGTTGGAGACAGCGTATGGGCGTCTAAATGCTTTCTTCGCTATGTATAATTGTTTCCCGTATGTTAGCATAAGCTCATATAAGTACATGTGCTTAGACTTACTGTGAGCAGACGAGTAACCGGTCACCTAAATTGTGAGGACAGTATCATGTTTTCTGGAAAAATGCATTCTTACAAAACATGCCTCACCTGTCTATAGTTAGATACGTTGAGTGCCACATCAGCATGCTGTTTGCTTTCCTCTCTTTCTTTCTTTTTTTTTTTTTTTTTAGCTTTCTGTATTTGGCTGTTTAAACTGTATAATGCATGCCTTTGACACCCATTCTTATATTTCCAGAGTTGGCAATATACTATTTTCTGTGGAAACTCAAACCACAGAAGAAAGGACGCAATTATATCATGCTGAAATAGATGCACTTTATAAAGATCTGACGGCAAAAGGAAAAGTATTGATTCTTTCATCAGAATTTGGGGTAGGTTTCTTTGTTTCCATTGTTTTCCACTCTTCCTGTGATTCCTTTGTAAACTTTTTAAAACCTCTGTCCTTTCATTGAGACTGTACATCTTACGCCAAAATCAGATTGAATAGGCCACTAAACATTCTTTAATATAAAAAGTTTCACGTATTCAGTAACTACAGCAATGGGGCAGGATGATAAATTTATTAGTTATGTCATTGGTACTGTGTACTGTCCCCAGTTTAGGCTTTGACAGGATTTAAATGAAAAAGTTGATCCATTATGAAAATGGCCTGTGCTCTACCTTTTCTTCCATTTTCCATTTTCTTCCCTTCGCTGTGGTTTTTGCTTGTACCGTAAATTTGCAGTGAGCTTTTGAACGTGAGCCAGGTGATGCATGCGCACTGGTCCACAGCAGCGAAAGCACACCGGAGTGGCGTGCGCTGCCCTTAGCAGCCCTTTTCTCGTCTGGGGCCACGTCCCTCGGGTGGCAGCTCCTTGCAGACATTCTCTCCCCACCAGGCCCCCATCTTGCGTGCTGCGACGGATGCCCCTAAGTCTCGAGATGTCACTTTACGCTCTGACGTTCAATCATTTCATCCATGTATTTAAGCATCTAAGTCTATATGCATAATTAAGCATATTTATCAACTAAGTCTCATTTCAGTGTTGGGGGAAGGGGCTTACCTGGATCTGTTGAGGGAGGAAAGATGTTTGAAAAAGCATATTTGGTATTAATAAGTGCTTCTTAAAATTGTAATCACAATATATATTTTGACATTTCAAATAGCATCAAAAGAGACTGAGATTTTTATGTTTTTCAAAGGGTTACAGTTTAGGAAACATCTGGAAAACATTGCTATAAACCGAACTGTGTATATATTTGCTTTCATTGGGAAAAATGATACAAAAGAGTATAGAATATTTAAGAATGTGAAAAGTAGGTTCTTGGTTCTTATAGGAGAGGAATGAAATAATCCTTTCCCTGATATAAATGATCCTTAAGTGTCTTGTCACCTAATGAAAAATTAGTTTGTAATTGAGTATGTAAGTTCATGAGCCTATGTCTTTTCTTCTAGGAGGCTGATGCTGTCTGTAACTTAATCTTATCCTTAGTTTATTACTTTTATAATTTAATGCCACTCTCTCGAGGATCCAGGTAAGTGATAACTTGTCTCTAAAATTCTTTTGAATTTAGAAATGCATCCTTTTTTGCTTATCCTGTTATGGATATAGGTATAGAAGTACACCAAGAATTGGTGAGAGGCCCCTATTTTTTTCCAAAATCCACTTACAAAATTATTTCCTTGATCTGCCGTATCATCTAAAGAATTATAAAAGATAGTTCTAATGTAGTGTGTTTGTGTCTAATACGATAGGGATTCATCCATTCAACAAAAATCTACTGAAGGTTTACTATGTGTCACGTGTCGTGCTCAGTGTGTTTTAATTTTTGGCATTTGCCAGCCCTTTACTCTTTTCCCTTCTCCCTCTTCCACTGTTTGGCTGTTAGTTGACCTTTAATCCTAATATTTTATACTTTTGTGTCCTAATCATTCCTTAATATTTTTATTTTGGATAAATTGTTGCTATTTGTATAAGTGCATCAGGAGTTTTTATGGTGTCATTAAAACAAAGGATATGTCTGTAGAGTTTTCATTTTATTCTCTTTTTTCCCAGTGCTATGTGCAGTGAACCATGTAAACAAATGGCATATTGCCATTGCTAGCACGTATTTAAACTTGAGATGTTTTGGCTAAAAATAATACTCTTGAATGTCTTTATCTTTAATTAATGCTTCAGAAAGTAAAATTCCCCTAAATGTGGTAGTCAATTTGGTTACAGTATTTAAAAGGCACTGAAACAAAATAGGAACATAAATGTTATATTATCAGCATAATTATTGCTAGTTGCCTCTACTGAATAAATGTGCGTAAGGTCTGTTGACACCACCTCTGTGAGCCACCTGTGTGGGCCCAGTGCAGAACTGCCCGCATCCGTCCTTTGTCCTGCAGCAGCTCTGTTGGCTGACGTGTGACGTCGAAAGAAGTGCAGCGCCAGTCGGTCTCTGCTCTGTCCCTCGTCCCCACATCTGCTCAGTCCTAAAGCCTGTGGATTCTGCCTTCTCCGCCTCCGTTTCTCTCTTCCTTAAGCTCTAGCTTTGCTCCTGTCCCTTCTGTCCCCACCTCTCTCCAGCACCTTCCCAAAGCCACTGGCTCAAGTGTGAGCTTGGTGGCATCGTGCTCAGTGTGCAGTGTCAGTCTCTACCCTGCACTGCTTTGCCTTGGCTGGGGCACCTCTCCCTGTAGCTGCCTTGTCTTTTCCCTTGTGGCCCTCCTGCAGGTCCTCCACCAGCCCTCTCCACCACGCCTCCCTGCCTTCTCCTCTGTCCCCTTCACCCCCAGCCCCAGGGTCTTTAAGGATGCAGTGTTTGTGCCTGTAGCCTCTGTGAAGTCTTCCTTGGTAGGTGACCTCAGGAATCAACTCAACTTGCTTTCCTTTTTTTTTTTTTTTTTTTTTTTTTTTTGAGACAGAGTCTGACTCTGTTGCCCAGGCTAGTGTGAGTGCCGTGGCGTCAGCCTAGCTCACAGCAACCTCAAACTCCTGGGCTCAAGCAATCCTCCTGCCTCAGCCTCCTGAGTAGCTGGGACTACAGGCATG
The DNA here is from genome assembly GCF_041146395.1 of Eulemur rufifrons. Taxonomy (NCBI): domain Eukaryota; kingdom Metazoa; phylum Chordata; class Mammalia; order Primates; family Lemuridae; genus Eulemur; species Eulemur rufifrons. Next base: position 12,753,018 of record NC_090993.1, read on the forward strand.
CGCCACCATGCCCGGCTAATTTTTTTTTTCTATATATATATTTAGCTGTCCATATAATTTCTTTCTATTTTTAGTAGAGATGGGGTCTCGCTCTTGCTCAGGCTGGTCTCGAACTCCTGAGCTCAAACGATCCACCCACCTCGGCCTCCCAGAGTGCTAGGATTACAGGCGTGAGCCACCGCACCCGGCCTCAACTTGCTTTCCTTGGTGTCCACTCAGGGCACTTAGAAGCTTGCTCTCAGGGTATCTGTGCCATCCTGTCGCCTCTGCTAGGCTGCACACTCTCAAAGGCAAGATCTGTTATTATCATAAGCCAATTGGTTCTAGGAAAAGCACACCATGGTGCCACTGTTGGGTCCCATGGACTTTTGCCATCCACACTCCACCCAGAAGCAGCCAGCCCCCTCTCTCTCCTCTTGCACGAGTGTAAGCACAACTTCTTCCAGACACCTCCTACCTCACCCCTGCACACTTGTGCCCTACACTTGTCTTGGAGTGACTAGGTCAGGGGACCCTGCCTGGCAAGCCCCTGAGCAAGCAGGCAAAGGTACCCTGCAATCGCCTCAGCCTCTAACAGCCGCCTTAGAGCTTCTGCAGTTCACACACACCCCAAAGCTCCAAACCACCGGGCTGTTAGTACATTCTGAGAATATGTTCTGCTCTTCTTCTTTGGGGGCCAACATTTTTAATGCTTAAAAAATAAGATTAATATATTTGTATTTATAAAGTTTATTATATATATGCATTTTGAAGGTAAGCCTCATGGAGGACCACGAAACAACCAGAAATCAAATAACAACATGGCAGTAGTAAATTCTTACCTATCAATAATAACATTGAACATGAATGACTAAATTCCAATCAAAAGACATGCAGTGGCTGAATGGATTTAAAGAAATAAGAGCCAGCTATATGTTGTCTGCAAGAAATCCACTTTACCTGTAAAGACACACATAAACTGAAAATAAAGGGATGGAAAAAGATATTCCATGCAAATGGAAACCATAAAAGAGCAGGAGTAGCTATACTTCTATCAGATAAAATAGATGTCAAGACAAATACGTAATAAGAGATAAAGTCATATGATAAAGGGGTCAATTCAGCAAGAGGATATAACAATTCTAAATATTTATGCTCCTAACACTGCAGCACCCAGATATATAAAGCAAATATTACCAGAGTTAAAGAGAGAGATAGACCCCAATACGAGAATCACTGGAGACCTCAGCACTCCACTTTCAGCATTGGACAGATCATCCAGACAGAAAATCAACAAAGAATCATTGGACTTAATCTGCATTATAGGACAAATGAACCTAATAGATATTTACAGAACATTTCACCCAACAGCTGCAGAGTCCACATTCTTCTCCTCGGCTCATGGATCATTCTCAAGGATAGACTGTATGTTAGGCCACAAAATAAGTCTTTAAAAATCCAAAAATTTGAAAGCATACCAAGTATTTTCTCTGACCACAATAGAATAAAACTAGAAATCAATCACAAGAGGAACATTGGAAACTCAGAAACACATGGAAATTAAACAATATACTCCTGAATGACCAGGGGGTCAATGACAAGATTAAGAAGGAGATTTAAAAATTTCTTGAAACAAGTGAAAATGAAAATAGAACATATCAAAACCTATGGGATGCATCCAAAGCAGTAATAAGAGGAAAGTTTATAGCAATAAGTGCCATATCAAAAAAGTAGAAAAGCTTCAAGTAAACAACCTAATGATACATCTCAAAGAATAAGAAAAACAAGAGCAAACCAATCCCAAAATTAGAAGAAGAAAAGAAATAATAAAGATCAGAGCCGAAATAAATGAAATTGAAACCAAAAAATACAAAAGATCAGCAAAACAAAAAGTTGGATATTTGAAAAGATAAACAAAATTGCACCTTTAGCCAGACTAAGAAAAAAGAGAGAAGACCCAAATAAAAAAATCAGAGATGAAAAAGGAGACATTACAAATGATACTGCAGAAATTCAAAGGATCATTAGAGACTGCTATGAGCTACCATATGCCAATAAATTGGAAAACCTAGAGGAAATGGATAAATTCCTAGACACATGCAACCTACCAAGATTGAACCAGGAAAAAACCCAAAACCTGAATGAGCCAATGACAAGGAATGAGATAAAAGTAGTAATAAAATGTCTCCCATCAAAGAAAAGCTTGGGACCCAATGGCTTCACTGCTGAATTCTACCAAGCATTCAGGGAAGGACTAATACCAATCCTATTTAGACTGCAAAAAAATCGAGGAGGAGGGTTTCTCCCAAACTCATTCTACAAGGCCTATATCACCCTGATGCCAAAAGCAGACAAAGACACAACAAAAAAAAGAAAACTATAAGCCAGTATCTCTGATTAACATAGACGCCAAAATCCTCAAAATACTAGCAATATGAATTCAACAACACATTAAAGAAAATTATTCATCATGATCAAGTGGGATTCATCCCGGATATAAGTATGGTTGGATGTACACAAATCAATCAGTGTGATACATCTTGATATCAAAAGAACAAAGGACAAAACCATATGACTATTTCAATTGATGCTGAAACAGCATTTGCTAAAATTCAACATCTCTTCATGATAAAAACTAAAAAAATGGATATAGAAGGAACTTACATCAACATGATAAAAGCTGTATATACAGACCCACAGCTAGTATCATACTGAACAGGGAAAAACCAAAAGCCTTTCCTCTAAGATCTGGAAGAAGACAAGGATGCCGACTTTCACTACTGTTATTCAACATAGTACTAGAAATTCTAGCTGGAGCAAACAGAGAAGAGAAGAAAATAAAGGGCATCCAAGTTGGAAAGGAAGAAGTCAAATTATCCTTATTTGCAGATGATATGATCCTATATTTAGAGAAACCTAAAGGCTCTACAAAAAACCCTATTAGAACTGATAAACAAATTCAGTAAAATTGCAGCATACAAAAATCAATATACAAAACTCAGTATTTCTATATGTTAACAGTAAACAATCTGAAAAAGAAACCAAGAAAATAATCCCATTTACAATAGCTACAAATTAAGTAAGATACCTAGAAATAAGTTTACCCAATGAAGTGAATGATCTCTACAATGAAAACTATAAAACATTGATGAAAGAAATTGAAGAGGACACAAACATTGGAAAGATACTCCATGCTCATGGATTAGAAGAATTAGTATTGTTAAAATGTCCCTATTACCCAAAGCAATCAATCCACAGATTTAATGCAATCCCCATCAAAATACCAATGACATTCTTCACAGAAATAGAAAAAATAATCCTCAAATTTTTATGGAACCACAAAAGACCCAGAATAGCCAAAGGCATCCTGAGTAAAAAGAAGAAAACTGGAGGAATCATATTACCTGACTCCAAATTATGCTACAGAGCTGTAGTAACCAAAAAAGCTTGATACTGTCATAAAAACAGACATGTATTAATAGATAAATGGAACAGAATAGAGAACCCAGAAATAAATCTGTACGTCTATAGTGAACTTATCTTCGACAGAGGTGCCAAGAACACACCGTGGGGAAAGGACAATGTCTTCAATAAATGGTGCTGAGAAAACTGGATATCCACATGCAGAAGAATGAAACTAGGCCTTTATCACTCACCATATACAAAAATCAAATAGAAGTGGACCGAAGACTTAAATCTAAGACCTGAAACTATGAAACTACTTAAAGAAAACATTAGGGAAATGCTTCAAGACATTGGTCTGGGCAAGGACTAAGAGTAATACCCCAAAGCAAAATTGGACAAATGGGATCACATCAGGCTAAAAAGCTTCTGCACAGCAAAGGAAACAATCAACAAAGGGAAGAGACGACCTACAGAATGGCAGAAAATATTTGCAAGCCACCCATCCGACAAGGGACTAATAACTAGAATACAAGGAGCTCCAACAACTCAATAGGAAAAAAATCAAATAATCTGATTAAAAATGGGCAAAGGATCTGAATAGACATTTCTCAAAAGAAGGTGTACAAATGGCCAACGGATATATGAAAAAATAATATCATTGTTGCAGAGAAATGCAAATCAAAACTACAATGAGATACCATCTCACCCCAAATAAAATGTCTTGTATCAAAAAGACAGGTAATAACAAATGCTGGCAAGGAAGTGGAAAAAGGGAAATCCTTGTACACCGTTGGCAGGAATGTAAATTAGTGCAACCACTACGGAGAACAGTATGGAGGTTCCTCAAAAAAGTACAAATAGAACTATCACTTGACCCAGCAATCCCACTGCTGGGTATAATCTGAAGGAGAGGAATTAAGTATATCAAAATAATACGCTGCACTCCCATGTTTATTGCAGCACTATTCACAATAGCCAAGATTTGGAATTAACCTAAGTATCCATCAATGTATGAATGGACAAAGAAGTGTGGTACATACACACAATGGAATATCATACAGCCACAAAGAAGAATGAAATCCTGCCATTTGCAACAACATGGGTGGAATTGGAGAACATCATGTTAAGTGAAATAAGCCAAGCACAGAAAGACAAATCTTGTGTGTTCTCCCTTGTATGTGGAGCTAAATGTTAAAAACAATTGATCTCATGGAGACAGAGAGTAGAATGATGGTTACCAGAGGCTGGGAAGGGTAGCGGGGATAGGGGGATAAAGCGGAGATTGTTAAAGGATGCAAAAATATAGTTAGATAGAATGAACAATATTTGATAGCACAACAAAGTGACTGTAATCAACAGTAAGCTAGGGTGTGCTTTAAATAACTAAAAGAGTGGAATTGGAATGTTCCTAACACAGAGAAATGATAAATACCTGAAGTGATAGATACCCAATTACTCTGATTTGTTTAATTCACATTGCATGTCTGTGTCAAAACATCACATGTACCCTATAACGATAGACAACTGTTATGTACCCATAATAATTAAAAGTAAGTTTCTTTTTGAAAAAAGCTAAGCCTTATGAAGTTGTTAAAAATATAAATGGGCACATTTTTAAATATATTATTTCACAAGAATAGGAAAAAACAAGTAGGAAAGGAACTCCTAATAAAAGGAAACACTGTTTTTTGTTCCTCAGAAAAGGAATGTTCTTGGTGACATTTACCCTTAAATTAATAAATTAGTAAATATTTTTAAAACAAGTAGAGATAGTCTCATGTTTAATGAAACATTTACTATTTTATTCCAAAGACTTCTTAAGTAAAATTTTATCTTTTATGATGGAAAATCCATGGTGAGATTTAACATGATAACTGTTTATAGAGCAGGACAAGCTGACAATTGTTCTTTGTTTAAATAGTGTCATCGCGTACTCGGTCATCGTGGGAGCGCTGATGGCAAGTGGAAAAGAAGTAGCAGGGAAAATTCCCAAAGGGAAGGTACGTTGGAGCCGGAAGGGGGAAATGCTTGGTTGGGTGTTAAATCCCAATCTGTGGGTTTTTATTTTAAGGCATGTGAGTTAAACAGATCTCCAACTGTACCTTTCTGCTCTGTGTTTAGTGATCTTCCTACATTTCTTTCTTTTTCAGTTAGTTGACTTTGAAGCCATGACAGCCCCTGGCTCAGAGGCCTTTAGCAAAATAGCCAAAAGCTGGATGAACTTGAAAAGGTAACTGGTGGACGAGGGCTGACAAAGGGACATTTCAGCTAGAGCAGGGAAGCGGCTTCCTGTTACTCTGGAGCTCTGTGAAAGCTGGAATTGTTACACTCGTTTTATAAGTTAATATTTGCTACAACAAATTTAGTCCACCTGTTCAAGGTTAAAAGGTTTTGCTGTTGTGTATACGACCCCTTAAGGATGAGTGGATGGATAAAAATGAACGATGGATAAAAAATAAGGAAAATAGTGAAAGAAATGTTACAAATGTCTTATTGATATAATCAGGCATTTGTTTACCCTTTATTCCCAACTGTTAGGCTCGGTATTCAAGGGTGAACTTGAACCTGCAGGCAGAAGCCACTTTACCTGACTCCGGGTGGTAGCACTTGGCCTACTTAATTGCATTTTGTTACATTCCAGTTTGGAGAAGCTGGCACCGTGTTGTAAGTTAGGCAGGGTATGTGTGAACAGTGAATGCCAGCCCGGAGTTACCCCTGGCGGTTCCTGTGTGCGAGCAGTCCAGCAGACCACGATCTCCTAGTAAAATTTAACTCCCAGATGCTCTGTTAGTTAATAAAGAATAAGCAGGTCTCACTCTGTGACCTTGCTTAGTCTTGCCCCTTCTCTGTTTTTTATATCCCCACTACCCCCGTCTTGCCTTCACCTTTGACATGGGAACCACTCGAGTCATTGCTGGGGAATTTGTACCCTTGTTTAAATGGAGAAATTTGTGCCTACAGTCCGCTGTGGCTCAATTTGTAAGGATGCCCTTAGCTCTGTGGTGAAAACCTCTCAATAGTTACTTACACCAAGTCCCGGTACATTCTTGCTTTGGGTTTGTTAGTTTGCGTGTGTCAGTAACATGGCCACGTGGCCACAGAGCTTGCTGCCATTCCTTACCTAACTGTGCAGTGTGAATCGTTCGGCAGCGCTTTAAGGAAAAAATGACAGTGCGACCTTACGTTGTGCAGTTAGCGTTTCCCAGCGTACTTTGTCACACCTCATCTCGTTCAGTCGTTACAAACAAGGGAAGCAGGGCCTCGAGGAACAGCTAAAGCTAACAGGGAGCGAAGCTGGACCCGAAGCCTGTGTTTGACTCCAGGTCCAGCAGGTTCCACCGCAGGACCTGCGGCACGTGACGGTGTGTAAGTCAGAGTTGAATTTTCCTTGTCCAAGTTCTGGTTGAATTCCGAGCAGCTCGTAACGTGAGCCTCCTGATGCCCCAGCCCATCGCTGTAGAAGGCTCTGGTCTCTCCCAGCTCCTCCCTGCTTTTCTGATGGCGTCTGATGTGATGTACGTAGGGGTGAATATGATCATCGAAGTCTATGAACATAATGCTAGAAATAAATATAACATCGGCCTTGCCCCTTTCTTTGTAAAATTGTGTTAATTTTCATACCCCCTCTTTGTGTTTTTCTTTTTCAGTATTTCACCTTCTTATAAGGCGCTGCCATCAGTATCAGAGACGTTTCCAACACTAAGGTCAATGATCGAGGTGCTAAACACGGACTCCTCTCCACGTTGTCTTAAGAAACTCTAGTTCCGCTGTGGTATTTATACAAGTAAAGGGCCGGACCTCTTGCTTCTTAAGTTATTTTTTAAAACATGGAATTATAAAGAAATTAGGTCCTTTATTACTTTTGATACTGACTTTTGATAGGAATTGAATACTTGAAATCATTCTCTTTACTTTTCTGAACCATTACAAAAATCATGAAAGAGGGTTTTTGGGGGGAAAAAAAGCTACTCTTCTGGAAGGAAAAGTGTATGGATTAGCCAGTGGCCTGTTAGTTTCCACTTTAAAAATCATACAACTCCTTCCTCACAGCAAAAAGAAAAAGTTTTCTTGAATAACCAAAAATTGATAATGAAGATGAACAAAACCAATAACCAAACAGGAGTGTTTTCATTCCTTTATTTTTCAAAGACTTTCTTTTCAGGTACATTGTAATAGGGTATTTTTTTTGACTCACATAATGTCCCTGTGTGGGTTCTCCATTTGATTGGAACTACGGAAGATTCACTGGCTGTCAGTGTGTGTCCCACAGCCGAGAACGCTTGTTTTGAACGATACAAACAGTATTCACTGACGTCCCAAACACTGAATTATCGAACCATTTTTTTTTTCTTTGTTGGAAAAAAATAAACTGGGGTGATTTCTGCAAATCACCAGTTTTTGGCACTGGATTATGTATGTTTTTATTGTGGGGGCTAGTTTCACTTTCAGGTACAGGAACATTGAGAAAATTACTCATCTTTTTCCAGACAGGGTAAGTGACAATAAGTAAACCCCGCTGATTAAACTGTTGCCATTTCCAAGTCACTTTCATATTTTTTCTTTGATTTTTGTTAAAGAGTCAAAAACAAACTATTCACTACTTTCTGTTATGTAGTTTTTTTTCTGGAAATTTTACGTAAGAGCAGCATAACCGTGTCTCATACTTAGGAGACTGTCACGGTCATTTCCTAGTGCTGGCCGTTAGCGGAGTTGCCTGTGAGCCTTGGTAGGATGTGTCCTGCGCAGTTGACTCCCAGCAGCCGTGGCCTTGCCCTGTGGCAGGTGCTGTCGGTACCGACAGGTGCTGCAAAGCAGCCACGAGGATGTGTCTCGTGTTCTCATCCCGTCTGGGCACCACCTAAGGAGAAGGGGAGAATGATGGGAATCCTTAGGCACATCTCATTTTATAAACAGATTTCAGATCCACAGATCGGTTTCCTCCTGAGACTAACGCTGCACTCAAACAAGATCGGCATCTTTACTTTTGTTTTACTGGTAAGGCAGTTGAGGCTTTGGGAGGTTAGTGACTCTCCAGGCTCGCCGTGCTGTTGAAGCAGTGATGCGGGGATTCCTAACCGGTCCTCTCTGACCCCAGGGCCGGCCCCGCCCCGCCCCCGCCCCGGGGTCTTGGGGAACCAAGGTTTCCATTCTCTGGCTCTTTTCGGGATTGAGAACCCTTAGCACTGTACCGTGCAAAATCTTCATATGTCTATCAGGTTCCTTTAAGTTTCTTTGCACTGCTAACTTCATCCTGTTTTAACTAAAACTGGTCCACGCTTTATGTCTGTTACCAATAAGGGGAGTGGGCTCAGAGAAGTCGCTGACGCCAGTAGTGAGCGAAGGGACCTGGAGCCCGTGTGTTCTGAGTGCAAGTCCCGCGTGCACCGAGGGCACCGCCGTGGCACAGGTGCGGCGTGGTCCTGTGTGAGGTAGGGCTCAGTTTTCCTTCCCAGAGCTCTGGCTGAACTTCCAGGCACAGATACACCCTGCAGGATTGCAAAGCAGGATGAGAGTTGCAGAGATTGAACAAAGTGGAAATGAATAGATTTTTAAAACTTGTCTCTCTTTTTTGTTTATCGTCTTAAAATCCTTCCATTTTTATCAGTGACTTTGCTTTATCACCAATGCTTTATGATTTTAAATCATGAGGTACCTGTTTTTCAGTTAGGGAAACAGCCCAAATAAGTAAGTTAACTTTTCCAAGGTGTGACAGACTGTGTCTAAACCTCATGTCTGAGTCATTTTGGTACTTAACAAAATACCATACACTGGGTGGCTTAAACTAGAGACGTTTGTTTCTCACGATTCTGGAGGCTGGAAGTTCAAGATCAAGGTACCGACAGATTCGATGTCTGGTGAGGGCCCGTTCCTCCGAGATGGCAGCTTCTAGCTGCGTCTTCACATGGTGAGAGACGGGGGGCCCTGGTGTCTCCCCCTCTTCTTATAAGGACACTAACCCCATCATGGGGGCTCCACCTTCACCACCTCGTCTACACCTAAATGCCTCCCACCGGCCCCACCGCCAAACATAACACCGTCGCACTGGGACTCAGGGCTTCGACATACGGATCGGGGGTGGGGACACAGATATTCAGTTGCTGGCACCCCAGAATTAGAATACATTTTGCTTGAAACTTAGTTTATCAGCTCAGACTTCCCAGGTTGTAATTTTTATTTTAAACGTTGAAATTTTCCTCATGTAAGTAATGTAATTACAACATTGTTGGGAATACTAGGAAACAGCGTGCCCAAGTCTGTGACTGAAAGATGTTCTGGGAGAACATTCGTCTTCCGACCTAGGTCCCAGTCGTGGGGCCCAGTTGACCTGAACAAAACGTCACAAGCAGTTTTGTCTGGTGGCCGAGAAGGCGCTGGCGCTCCGGCTCCCGTTTTTGAGGGCTCTTGTCTTTATCCCAGGAAGGCCGTGGAAATACGGAATGCATTTTTGCGTGATGCTATTTAAGATTCTTTCATCACATCTTCTGTAAAATTGAGAAATTGCACCTAAAAATCAGCCAGAGTGCCACCATACAAGTTGTCCTCTGTGTAAAGGTTTTTTTTGTTTTTGTTTTTTTTTTTTTAAACACAAATCTCTTTCTTAAAAATCAGAATTAGGTTTGCTTTCACACTGAAAGCTTTTGATCGTTCTGAGGAAGCGAGACCTGTCTTGTCGGGGCCCGGTCCGTCTGGTTGGCCGCCTGCATCCTGCTGGCTTCCCGCGTGAGAACCGGGATCCCGGCACGTCCGACGCCCTTGGCCTGCTCTGCCTCCTGCTCGGTGGCGAAGACCTGGAGACAGAGCGTGTCTGGGGTGCCCCTGCCCAGGCCAGCGGGGGTGGGACAGGCCACGGTCCCGCCACTTTGTGAGCCGGGCTAATGGTGTATACGCGCTTTGGTTCTCTTACGCTACAGCTGTAATTACGATTACAGCTACAGGAATCCCTGGTCTGCTACTCGCTGTCCCTCCCTTTGCCCCTGAAGAATTTGAAATGTGTGTTCGAGGGGGTGGTGGGTTAGTCCGGGGATGTCATCAGGGTCCTCTCTCCCTCCTGGCCCTACGCTGTCCTGTACCAAGCCTGCTCTTCTCGCCTGTGGATCACCACACCCGCCTCTTCGCTTGGCCGCTTCTCCCAGTCCCCTGGGCCACTTCTGCAGTCCCCTGGGCCACGTCCCCAGTCTCCTGACTCTTCTTCCTGCTGCTGCCCTGTCTACACCCCACCCCTTCTCCCTGCCCCAGATGACACTCGGTCTCCTGCCATGGCCCACTGATGTGGCCTCCGTGTTTCTCCAGCCTCACCCACACCTACTGCCCACGCTCTCCTCTGTGCCATCAACTCCCCAAGCCTTTGCTTCCTTGAGGACCTTATGGTTAACTCGGCACTGTCCAACAGAATTTTCTTGGATGATCTGGAATGTTCTACTTCGCTGTCCCATATGGTAGCCTGTGGCCTCATGCAGCTACTGAGCACTGGAAATGGAGGTGCTGCCACTGAGGAGCTGAGTTTTCAGTCTAGTTTTAATTAATTTAAATTCAGAGAGCTTCGTGTAGCTAGTGATGACTGTGCTGGACCCCACCGCCCACAGAGTTCCTGCTTACACAGAAACAATCCCAAATGATGTTCCCCTGTGGCTACTTAATACCATTATGGATTTGATGATATAGACTTGCCTCAGTAGCTAAGCTCTTCCTCTGATCTGTGATAACTCACGACACCTCTGACGGCAAATGCGCGGACTTCTGTCCCCACCCCAGCCAGCTCCCCGACTCCCCAGACACCTGCAGTTCAGTCCTGACGGTGGCTTCCTGGCGTGAGCACAGACCCCGCAGGTGAAGCGCCCAGTCCCACGACACTGTCCCCTCCCCGATCACAAGTCCGGGCCTCCTGTACTTCTCACGGACTGGTATAAATCCGGGTCCCCACAGCCCCCTCCTCATGTTTGATAACTTGCAAGAATGGCCACAGAACTCGGGGAAACACGTGCTTACTGTGATATTACCAGTATGCGTGTCATAAAGGCCACGTGTGAGCAGGGCCAGGTGTGGGGGCGGCCCGTGCCTGCTCCAGGTGCTCTGGGCTCCCCCCATTTCCCTGCTCTCCACCCCGAAAGCTCTCCAAACACCTTCACTTAGGGTTTCTAGGGAGGTCCCATTGCGTGCACACGGTTGATCAAATCACGGGCCATTGGTGATCAACTCGATCCCCAGCCAGTCCTTCCTCCCTGGAGGCTGGGGGTGGAGGCTGACAGTTCCAACCCCCTAAGCTCTGGCCACCGGCCTCCATCCTTCCAGCGTCACTGCGTCACATAAACCCAGGTACGGTCGAAAGTGCTTGTTATGAAGAACAGATGATCCTCTCACTCCAGTCACTCAGGGAATTCCGAGGGTTTTAGGAGCTCCGAGCCAGGAACCGGAGGGCAGAGAGCAGAAGTACATTTCTCATTGTCCCACAATGTCACAGTTCTAGTGATAAAATTGCTCCTATGAATCAAGATGTTAAAACTTTCACAAAAATAACTTAAGCCTTCCAGATCAAAGTTTGATACGACACTAGGAATCTTAGTGTGGAATCTCTTCGGTGTGGAAAGTATTAAGAGGTAAGAAGCTGACCTCCCCCGACGCTGCCGTCATTTACCCTCTGGGAATTTGTCAGCCAGGGAGCAGGATTTGCAGGCAACAGAGGAGAGAGGAGCAACACCGCCTACAGAAACCCAGTGTGTCCCAGGCCCGCAGGATTTGACTGTTCATGAACACGTCTGACACGTCTGTGATGCAGTTTGAATTCCTCGCCCCCAAATCTGTTACTGCGCCCCCTCTTCCCTGCGTCAGCCACGGCCCCTCTGCGCTCAGCAGCTTCAGCCACAAACCCCGGTGGCCTCCTGAGTCTGCACTGGCCCTTCCCCAGTTTCCAAATGGTCACCCCTCGGTTCACCTCTAAGAATATCCCATATCTGTTCACGTCCAGCCATCGCTGCTGTTAGCCCCAAGCCCAAACTACTTCAATTTCAACGCATTAAAATTAAAATTAAATGCTTGTTCCTCGGTCTCCCAGCAGCCTTGCAACTGCTCGGTGGCCACATGTGGCTAGTGGCTACCACATTGGACAGCAGATACAGAACAGTCCCCGCATCAAAGAACATTCCATCAGACAGCACTGCTACCCTCAGCACAGAAAGAGCCCTCCCACGCGCTGCACTGGACGGCCATTAGCGTGGTGGTCCTGTGATCGTAAGGGTTTTGAGGGGTTTAGGGTGAAAACCACTGTTCGTTGGCAGCATGTGGAGACAAACAGGAGAGAGAAAAAGAAAACTCTCCGGCACTGGCTTGAAAAGTCTCCTTCTGTTCTGATCGGAGGGGCCTGGGGTTAGGTCTGGGGTCCGCGTCTTCACCAGTGCCGCGGGGGAGCCACACATGTGGTCCGGGAGCCACGCTGACAAACATCAAGCTAAGATGTCGTGGAAATCTACCTTGCTGCACCGGTGATTCCCCCCAACTCGCATCACAAAGCCAAGCATGTCCTTGAGTAATATTACAGTTGTCATTAAAGTCACGGTAGTCCCTTTTTTCTTCACACTGTGTTCCCATAAATCTAAAACCCCTTTATTTGTACATGTTGTAAACAAATTTTACCAGTTATAGGAGTCTGCAAAAAGTTGGGTGTACAAATAAGTCTCTGTAACTGCTTGAATATATAGAGGGCCTCCAGTGTCTTCTACTGGTCGTAGAGAATTTGACCTGTGCCTACGCAAGGTGACTCAGACGTGTCCAGTTTTAAACTGCCTTGTTTAAGCTCCCAGCTAAGTTCTCTTTGCCCTGCGGGGACAGTCTGATGTCCCGAGCCGGCATCTCAGCTGCCTACAGGCCTTGGTCTTGACACCCCCACGCTGAGCTCTAGCTCCTGCTCCCTGTCTAGAGCAGCAGCCTCGGCTGTGCTGTGGCCACTGGTGACGGGTGACCGCTGCCCGCCCAGGACCACTGGCCAACAGAGCACGAACATGGCCGCCTCTGTCCCATCTGCTGACCTCTCAACCTCCAGAGCCCTTGGCCCCCGGGCCCCGTGCAGAGTGTGCAGAACTCGGTGAAACTGCTTTTGGTCACTGCCGGGCCGCCCCTGCGACCCCCGCTGCTCTGTTCTCAGATGCCACGCCGGCGTGGGCACGTCACGAGGCCTGCTACCCTTTTCCCTGTGGGTGGCTAGGCGGGGGACAGCTGCCCCCTTCCCTGTGGGTGGCTAGGCGGGGGACAGCTGCCCCCTTCCCTGTGGGTGGCTAGGCGGGGGACAGCTGCCCCCTTCCCTGTGGGTGGCTAGGCGGGGGACAGCTGCCCCCTTCCCTGTGGGTGGCTAGACGGGGGACAGCTGCCCCCTTCCCTGTGGGTGGCTAGGCGGGGGACAGCTGCCCCCTTCCCTGTGGGTGGCTAGGCGGGGGACAGCTGCCCCCTTCCCTGTGGGTGGCTAGGCGGGGGACAGCTGCCCCCTTCCCTGTGGGTGGATAGCCGGGGGACAGCTGCTCTCTTCCCTGTGGGTGGCTAGGCAGGGGACAGCTGCCCCCTTCCCTGTGGGTGGCTAGGCAGGGGACAGCTGCCCCCTTCCCTGTGGGTGGCTAGGCGGGGGACAGCTACCCCCTTCCCTGTGGATGGCTAGGCAGGGGACAGCTGCCCCCTTCCCTGTGGGTGGCTAGGCGGGGGACAGCTGCCCCCTTCCCTGTGGGTGGCTAGGCGGAGGACAGCTACAGCCGGATACTTCCGTGTCCAGGGACTGGGGCCCTCTTGGAGCTAACATGTTTTGAGCATTTACGACGTTGGCATTTTTCTAAGCGTTGTACATTGATTAGCTCATTTAATCTTCAGAAGGGCTGCCCGTGAGGAGGCACTAGTATCATCCCCACTTTGGTGACACAGAAGCAGGCTCAGGTGGGAGAAGTGACTTACCCGTCACGGCGCTCGCCACATGCTCAGTGGTGGCAGAACCAGTGGGAATTTGACCCCAGTGCACGTGGACTTACCCCTTAGTCTCCTTCCACTTACTAAGCCACACAAACCTGTCGTCAAGTAGACTGGTGGCTTCCAGTCGTCTACCAGGTAGAAATGCCACCATATTATTAGATGATCTTCCAGCTGTCGTCCATCCGGGGAGCACACAGGTTGGCTTGTTATTTGATGCAACTCTAGAGATCATGTCAGGATGAACCAATTCGTCAGGGCTTATTTATAATCTTGACAAAGACTGAGAATTGTCACTTACTAGGATCAGAATTTAAACTAATACATCTCTGTCCAAAAATAGATTCCGAATCAATGAATCATTCAGTTAGTAGGCTTCTAGTATAAAAAGCCAGAACAATTTTTACTTGCAAATTAACTCCTTAAATGACCGGTTTGGTACAGAAGCAGTTTTTGTGAAGGGAATACAGCCCTTTCCGCTTCAGGTCAATACGTAAGTGTGAACTCTGCATCCAGTTTCACAGCTGGATGGAAGATACATGCAACACAGAAGAAAAACGTGAGCGGGGACCGATGAACTCTGACACGTGTTTTATACACACACCTTCCACTGCTTGTGGCACTTTAGAGACTAATGAGTTCCCAGAACATCTAGTCGAGCTCCTGTGATTTGTAGTTTATTTTTTTATTTATTTATTTATTTTTTTTTGAGACAGAGTCTCACTCTGTTGCCCGGGCTAGAGTGAGTGCCGTGGCTTCAGCCTAGCTCACAGCAACCTCAAACTCCTGGGCTCAAGCGATCCTCCTGTCTCAGCCTCCCGAGTAGCTGGGACTACAGGCATGCGCCACCATGCCCGGCTAATTTTTTGTATATATATATTTTTTTAGTTGTCCATATAATTTCTTTCTATTTTTAGTAGAGACGGGGTCTCACTCTTGCTCAGGCTGGTCTCGAACTCCTGACCTCGAGCGATCCACCCGCCTCGGCCTCCCAGAGTGCTAGGATTACAGGCGTGAGCCACCGCGCCCGGCCTGATTTGTAGTTTAAGAAGCTGGGACGTGACGTGGTGAGTGGGTTCCTGAAGCTCACACAGGTGGTGTCAGATCTGACAATCAACCTGGCACCGTCCCTGCGCCGAATGCACGGAAACTGGGCCTTTCTTGTTCTGCGTAAATAGCTCCTTCGTTGCTCTTTCTACTCCCACCTCCTCTTCATATTCCTTAAAACAAAACCTCAAGCTTAAACATGATAGTCCGGGTGTGGTCTGGTCAGTGCAGAGGGGAGGGAGCTATCCGTTCGTTTTTGAAAGATCTTTTTATTGAAGTACAACCTACGTATGAAAAATGCACGTGTACACACTGATGAATCTTCACAAACCCAACATACCTCTATAACCAGCTTTGAGATCCAGAAACAGAACATTACCAGCACTCCAGAAATTTATATTTTTTATATATATAATATTCCTGTTTGTGATAAAAAAATTTTATTAAATATCATCTATGAACACTTGTATCTTAAGTGCTTTTACTTATTAGTAAAATCTTGACTTTTGCAATCCATTCATTATCAAGAACATTTTCATTAAAATAATCTGCATTCATCTATTCCTATACTACTTGACCCCTCGAATTTCCTTTTTTTTTTTTTTTTTTCCTGAGACAAGATCTCGCTCTGTTGCCAGAGTGTAGTGGCGTGATCACAGCTCACTGTAACCGCAAACACCTGGGCTCAAGCGATGCTCCTGCCTCAGCCTCCTGAGTAGCTGGGACTACAATACACACCACCGTGCCAGGCTAATTTTTAAATTTTTTTTTTTTTAGCAGTGGGGTTGCTCAGGCTTGTCTTGAACTCCTGGCCTCAAACGATCCTCCCACCTCGGCCTCCCAAAGTGAGGTTACAGGAATGAACCACAGCGCCCACCCTAATTTCCGTTTCTATAGCTCCTTCCTGCTCCACCTTTGGGTCGGAATAACCAATAGTCTAATTTTGGTAATGTGCGTGCTCAGGGGCGCAGCTCTGGGCCCCCCAGTGAGACCCTGGCCGGCCCCTGAGCAGCCCCTATCCCACGCTGCACAGCCCTGGAGCATGAAGAGACCAGGGAGTGCTGAGATTACACGCTGGCCCGTTTCTTCTAAGACTTATCTGAGCAACTGAGATGCCTTAGATAAGAGGGGAAAAACTATCTTGTCAAATTCTTCCCTTCAGAGAGTAGGAATGCAAGGGATTCTTACACAGTGATGTGTCTCGTCCCAGTCGTCCAGATTGGTTTTTTTCTTGCTCTGTGACCCGATTCAAGAGGTTCCCATGAATTAGCATGGCCTGTGTGACAGCTTCACGTGGGAACTATTAGGATATGTAGGTCTGGTCACAACACGCATGATCCATGATGCCGGTCACGCTTTACACTGACCACTGGGTGGACACCAAATGCTAAAATTGCAAACAATTTTTATATTTAAAATTAAAATATTTTAAAATTAAATTGAAATTCAGCTTTATTTAAAGGTTTGATTTTTAATTTCATATTTATAAATTATGATTCGTATATTGCCTTTAACTTCGGTGGATAATACTGAACACTTTAAAAGCAAAAAACTTTAAAAATGTTTACATTTTAAATTTTTAAAAAAATACATTCACATTTTGTATCCTTTGACTATAATTTTATCTTATTTTTTAATCCTGTAGATTATTACTGACAGAGCAAAAATTAAGTGAAAATCTTAAATAGAAGCACATGAGTGATTTGCTGAAATGAAGGTGAGAATGGTGTATTTTATGGAATTAACATGACTTATGAATCAGGTACATCTTTATTACTCAGGCAGACTTCACAGCCGATTGAGAACACCAGACAGGTAATAATGATTAAATTCAATTGTCTCTGGCCTTCTGCAAACTTTCAGATACATAAGACCTGTAGCCTTACGCATGTTCCACATCCATTTTTGGTTTTTGGTTATAAAGATGCATTTAGTAAGGTGGGAAGACACAACATGTTTTATTTGACAATGGATTTATAACTTCCAGATCTGCAGACTCATGATATGCGGGTCCATTTATACTCTTCTCTGGGCCCAGGATGCTTCCTGTGTCGGACAGGCCTGTCCCTCTGTCTCTCCTTTGTGCTCCTCTCCGCTCTGCAAGCCTGTTCTCACCTGGTAGGTGCAGGGCTGAAGTGCTGAGCTTTGCATCTGGGCCCCACAGACAGCCCATCCTTCCCAGTTCCGGTCCCAGAATCTCAGGGAAAGGATGCTGATTGGGCCAACTCAGGTCAGGTGACCACTTAGACCAATCGGTCGTGCCGTGGGGTGGAGTCATGTGATAACCTGTCTAAACCATAACAAGGGCTCAGCAACTTCCGGACTAACATTCCCCTAGTTTTCCAGTATACTTTGATAGAATGTAGTTGTTTGATTTTTTTTTTTAACAGACCTCTCTTCTTTTAGTAGTTTCAAGGCATGCATTTACTTAATGTTTCTTTTCTTGCTATACATCATTTCCAGAGGTAAAATTTTCAAACCTAGATGACAAGGAGTACAGCCATACACCACTATACTCAGAACAATCCTCATCTATGCCTACTGTCCCACAGTAAATATTAGTAGTGCCACTTTTCATTCAAAAGTAGCCTGGTTTGGATGATAATTCATATGATGCCCCTGACTATAAGTGACCTTTTATTTGGTGAGTGTGAAAGTTCATTTATATTACTGTTTGGTCCATGTGGCATCCTCCTCCCAGACCCAGCCAGCCATCATTTGGACCCAGCAACTATCTGAGGACAAGCTGTCTATGTTCTAGACGTTGGAAATACAGTTGAGTAAAATAGTAACCCTTTCCAGAGGAGCTCACAGTCCTAATAGGGGAGAGTCCACAAATTAGGTCCTAACACAGCCTAAGAAATCTGGATGGGGACAGAGGGACAGGGAGTGGCTCTGCCTGAGGAAACTGGGAAAGACCCCCTAGAAGGTCAGCACTGGACCAGGTGACATGGGCCTCCAAAGTGCTGACTTTGGCATGTACCTCTTATTTTCATTAGATCATCCAAAGCTAAGACGTTTACCATTCACAAGGCTCACAGATGGTTGCTGACTTGGGAGAATGACATCAGGGCTACCTTTCCGACAATGAAGTGAGGCGACATCATCCCCAAGGTCAGTCTTGGAGTGGCTTCCCAGGTGTGCATGCAGGTAGACAGGAGAACACACTGGGGAGTGCTGGTGCCACACGCCAGTACCAGGACACCCTCAAGTCCCTGGCAGAGGGACCTCCGGGATTCCAGAATCAGGAATGCCCCGAAAGTCTAGAAGGAGGAAAGGGCGTGACCAGCTGCGGAGTATTCAGTCGGGACACGTGGGTGCCAAACCGACCCCGCTGCCGTCAAGCAAGTCACTTCATCGCTCCAGCCTTAGTTTATCTGGAAAATGAAAGTGTGAAACTAAATCATCTACAGAGTTTTTACAGCTTTAAAATTTTGATTTGTTGTATAGTGAGCCAATTGCAAATTCTTAAATCAAGTTTTCTCTAACTGATGAGATAATTTGAGAAGATTCAGAAAAATCAGAGCCAATTTAATGTAACTTCACCTTTGTTCATGCATTTGCTTGTAACCACAAAAGCTTTGACACTGATAAAGACCTTCATCAAAAGACCTCTGCATTTTGCATACCAAATGGCAGATGCAGGGGGGGTTAGAAAGAGAGAAACCAGCCAAGAAAAACTGGCCAGTAGGATGATACAGTTCCCGGTTCTTGCTTTCCTCAAACCAGACTGTGTCGGGCGCAGGGCTGACATAATTTCCCAACCTAAACCTGGAGCCTTTTTCTGCCTCCTCGGAGTAGAAAAGCAGGACTCGAAGCACTCTGGGGGAAAGCCTTTCGGATTCCTTTTTGTTCTTTGGCTCCTAATGACAAATACTTATTCTGTTTTTAATGTCACAAGCTGGAGGCAGTCCTGGGGGGCAGAGCAAGGTGGCTGAATAGAAACCTCCAGCGATCATCCCCCCGACACACACGCCAACACCAAACTCAACAACTACCCATGCAAGCAAGAAGAACCGAAACTCAGGTGAGTGATCCTATTACCTGGTTTTAACATTGTATCAAGGAAAGAGGCACTGACGAGGACAGAAAGGACAGTCTAGCGTTCCCTGCGCCACCACCCAGCCCCAGCAGTGAGTGGGGAGAGAGCCCACGGAATGAATGAATGAAGGCGTGTGCATCACAGTCACGCCTCACTCGTTGGAGATTTCCAGGCTCTGAGTTTTATCCCCGTCTCTTAACACTGATGTATTCTGTGAGCTTCTTTTGTCTGTCTCTATACTTGTTTCCCTAACCCTCAGGTGAAGGAAATTTTCGGCTTTCTTTTTTTTTTTTTTTTTTTTTTTTTTTGAGACAGAGTCTCACTCTATTGCCCAGGCTAGAGTGAGTGCCGTGGCGTCAGCCTAGCTCACAGCAACCTCAAACTCCTGAGCTCAAGCGATCCTCCTGTCTCAGCCTCCCGAGTAGCTGGGACTACAGGCACGCGCCACCATGCCCGGCTAATTTTTTCTATATATATTTTTAGTCGGCCAGATAATTTCTTTCTATTTTTAGTAGAGATGGGGGGCGGGGGAGGGGGGGTCTCACTCTTGCTCAGGCTGGTCTCGAACTCCTAACCTTGAGCGATCCACCCGCCTGGGCCTCCCAGAGTGCTAGGATTACAGGCGTGAGCCACCGCGCCCGGCCGGCTTTCTTCTTAAGAGGGATGTTATTAGGACCTACGTGCTAATGTGTCTAAAGCACTTAGGGCTGTGTAGATGAAAATTTATATTAAATAGATAAGATTAACCTCGGAAAGTTCTTTGATTTCCCCCCAAATATATGATACATGGAAAGTTGGGGTTTTGCTTTCTCTGACTCTGGTTTAAAGGGGATTGGAATAGCTGAGCCCATCTAGCTGTTATTTATGGATACAGGAACAGAACTAATATTTCAGATATGTAGATTTCTTGATCTGGTCTCTATTTTATGATGTTTCCAAAAGAGCTTAACTGTCGCCCTACATATTTCTGAGTTTTTAGCCCAACAATTTCTCTAGAGACCAACAGGAGTACCCTGAGAGTTCACACTGGTCGTGTGGAAGGTGAGAGCAGCTGTGGGTGCCAGACCCAGACGGCGACAGGGACAGGGAGGAGACGGGACAGGGTGGCTCTGGGGACACGGCACACAGGTGGGCACACAGCCGCCTGTGTGGTCACCGTGGCGACCGTGGAGCCGCTCAGCTGCTGCTGGACCTTCTTGACCGTCGTCCTTGTGCGCAGTCAGTGCCAGGTCTGCTCCCTGCTGTGCCCGTGGCCAAGGACGCAACAGTGACCACAGGACAGGGGGTGCAGGGAAAATCAGAGAGGTGGCATCGACACCAAGCCTTCAGGAACTGGCGGAGCTCTGACAGGTGGACCTGAGGAAGAAGGGCTTTCTGACCAAGTGGACCAACGCGGACCATGGCTCGGAGGCAGGAGTGAGGACGGACCTGTCCCCAAGGCTCTGGTGACGTGAGGTCACTGGTGAGGGTCAGCAAAGTCCAGACAGAGCTTTGGCCTAAAGTGATAACAAAAAGGGAGCTGTCCCGCCAGAGGGGGTAGGGAGGAGGAGGCCGGCAGAGGGGTGCAGGGTGATTTGAGAGGGCGGCCAGACACCCCAGCACGCGCCTGAGACCTGGAGCACGCTGCTGGCAGTGGAAAAGGAAAGGACGAGAGAGATCTGGAAGACCATTACAAATGTGATACGACCTTTTCCTTGCGTGGACCTACAGGGTGAAGTCGTGAGCCGGATCACAACATGGCATTTGGGGTCAAGCCATGGGCGAGACTCCCTCCTCCATCCACCTCCCATCGTTTAAAAGTATTTATTGAGGGTCCCCAAGGCACGGGCCAGTGGCTTCCACTTACGCACGGGGGAGGGAGCCACGGAGAGGGAGGGCTGCCCTGCCTTACTTCTTGCCTTGTAGAAACCCAGCAGACAACTGTTTTCACTCTTCCGTATTTGTTTCCCTTCTTCATAGATCTTGGTATTATGATAATATTTCAAATTAATGGGATTCATTTAATGGGACATAAATCAGATCCAAGCAGGGACAGTACAGTGAAAATGCTACGAGCCCCACAAGTCAGTCTTTTTAATTGCCTGAAGTTTCAGCCGAGTCCCTGAGCTGTGGCTACTGATGAAAGAGGCAACGGAACAAGCAGTCTCGTCTCTGGCCAAGGGGACGGATCTGGTGGATTCCAGGACACTGCCGGGGGGAGCCAGGGACAACCATCTATGGGTCGCAAAGTGGAGACGTTGGCAAGCTGGCCTGGGAGCTGTTTCACAAATGTCAGGGCAGCCTGGGGAGAGACACGGCAGGAAGAAAAATGCAACCCACATCTGGGAGGGTTTAGAGTCGGGAACAACCATTTGGGTGGGGGAGAGAGGAATTCCCTTTACTTCTCAATTGATAAATCATTGCCACACACTTCCTCTCCACTGGCATTTTTATCTCCTTCCTCCTCTCTAACTACATTTATACACCCTTATGAAACCAAAGATTTATATTAATTTTAAGCCATTTCTACATGTATAATGTCAAAATGTTAGCTTTATCCTTCCCAGGACACCAAAGTCTATGTGAAATCAAACTATAAAGGAGACAAACTGTCTCTTTGGTGCCTGGATTTCCTGTCTCCAGGGAAGAGATTTTGGGTGGAGGTGGTCAGGAGGGCTTCCTGGAGAAGGAGGCCTTAGAGCCAGGTCTTAAGGTAAGGAGGGGACTACTGTGGTTGGAGGGAATGGGGTAGGAATTCCAGGGGATGGGAAAAAGGAATGAACACCTTCAGGAGCTATCTACAGGCGTACCTAGCTGTATTGCGCTTCACTTTATCACGCTTCGCAGACGCTGCATTTTTCACAAGTGCAGCTCGTGGCAACCCTGCACCAAGCAAGTGTACCGGCACCATCTTTCCAACAGTGAGTGCTCACTTCCTGTTGCTGTGTCGGCATTTCCTGGCAATAAAGTATTTTTAAAGTAAGGTATTTAGACATGCTGCTGCTCCACCCTCAGTAAACTACAGTGTAGCATAAAAGTAACTTTCACACGCACCGGGAAGCCACTCGATCTGTGTGACTTGCTTTACTGTGTTACGGGCTTTACTGCGGGGATCTGGAGCCAAACCCGAAGTATCTCTGCGGCACGCCTGTACATCTTTCTAGAGGGCTAATACTCTCAAAGGCTTTTCTAAACGTATCAGTTCGGGCATGCAGAAAACATCTGTTATTTTGGAGACGGTCTTTAGCGTCTTTCCCAGAGCAGTTAAGCCGGTTGTCGTTGCTAACAATGATGTCGACAGAGAGAAGGGCCCAGCTTTGTGCCTCCTGTGGGTCACGTCACTTTGCCCAGAGAGGATGACTCTGTTCCAGGCTGTAGACACAGAGAGTGCCTCAGACCCGGTGTCACCTGACTTGGTGGCAGACCACGGCACCTCAGAGAAAACCTGTCCCTGCGATGGGAAAAGTAGTCTGAAATGTTCACAGCACACGTCCTGCCCAGAGCAGACGTGTAGAATCATCTCCGTGTCGTCCCTTTCTTGCCTGTCCCTCCTCCGTCATGGTCATGAACACCACCCTGCCGTCCAAGCGCACAGTGATTCCCTGAAGAAACCAGGTTTTTCTCATCCACGGTGAGTTCTCCGAGGAGCCGGAGCTAACCGCAGAGAGCAGGGTGGCATCTGGCAGAGAGCAGGGTGGCATCTGGCAGAGAGCAGGGCGGCATCTGGGCTCAGCAGCAGCAGACAGAGGCACGAATCCCCGTCCTCGGGGGCCTTGCCTGCACGCGTGCCGAAAGCCTCTGCAAGCAAGGCTGGTGCCATCTGTCACGTGTCCCGCCATGGCTCAGGCCACCAAAAGACGTCCCTCCCCAAACTGTCATCTGTTTGCCACAGCGCCTGGGATTTCAGCGGCAGGTTCGGCACTGGCCTCACGCAATGTCACAGCCGGTCCCACGGCTGTAAGAAGCAGGCTCGGACCGGCCCTGTGGTTTTCCTATTACCTTCCCGGGTATCTCCAAGGGGGACCGTGGGCTCACAAATCACTTGTTTGGGACAGCAAATTCAGTCAACAGACATTTGCACGAAGAGCCTAGCTGGCATTCAGCTGTGCGGCAGGCACTTTGGGATGGGCGGCAGGAAAAAAGAAAGGAACCCTGGGCTCATCCCCAGCGAACACAAAACACCAAGGAACCTCATGTAGATACAGACGACAAACACAGCACGTGGCAGTGCCACGTGGACGTGAAGTTGGGGGGCGGGGAGGGAGTCACCAGCGTGTGCAGAGGGAGGGGCTTTCACGTCTGTCACCTCTCACGCATTTGACACATGACCCTAGAACGCTGGCATAGCTACCCCATCTGAAAGACGAAGAAACTGAGGCTTAGACAGGTATTTGGCAGAAGCTTCTTGTGAACCACACTTCGTCCCTTGGCCCACTTGCGTGGCACGCAGCGGCCGGGTGACAGTGCCCCCTTCAAGCACCCTCCTCGTCACTGTCTCAGGGCTTCTCTCCAGCCTTCGAATCTCATCCGCCCCCAGGGGAGCTTCAACCACGGGAGATGAAAGTTGAGTCAACAAATAAAGCAGGGCTCGGCCTCCCATCTTCGAGGGATGCAGCAATTCTAGGTGCTTTTAACACAGCTCCCCAAGAGTGCCCGGCGGCCTGGGTCCCAGCCGCCCACAGCGGTGACCAATTTGATGACACACAATCATTTGGTTTTTCCTGCTTCCCTTCCCTCACACCAGCTTCCCCGATGACCTCTCAATCAACCACACACATCCTAGTCCTTGTCACGTCTCTGCTTTTAGGGGAGCCCAAAGTGAGACAACAGGCTAAGGAGCTTGTTAATGTCACACATGTGGCTGGGAAGTGGCTGAGCCAGGACTTAAACCAACCCGGGGTTCTGCCTCCCACGGGAGTTCTCTGTGCCCCGCATGGCACCGTCTCCCTGAGGGGAAGCTCCCCCAATGTGGGAAGTTGCGAGCCACCTCGAAGGAAGTGACGGCTCTCACGGGCACGGGAGAAAGCGACCGTGCTCCAAGTAGCACGAGAGGCCTGATCGAAGGCACAGAGGAGAGAACAGAAAGCTTTGACAAGGACAGCAAGAGGCACCTCCTGGGACCTTGGCTGCGTGGAGGTGAGGGGTGGAGGTGACAGATCAAAGAAGGGCTGCTCCACTCTATGGTCACCTGTAGCTCCTGGGTCATGAAGTAACGTGACACTGGTGACATCTAGGATGTGGTTAGGTGGTGTAGATTCAAGCCGGTTGGGACCCAAAAGCAGTGATGCCAGCTGAGTGTTTGTTTTCTTGTCCTTATTTACAGTTGTCTGCTAGGTCATTCTGGTCCCCTACAAAGCAGCAAAGGGCACCTAGACCACAGAAGCAAATGTCCTAGTCTAAGGCTTCCTCGCTCATACTCCCGGATTGCTCAAGACTCAGGTCTGGCCACCATCCCTGAGTCACATGGCCAGGGTAGGCGAGGGTGGCGGTTCTCAAAGTGTGGTCCCTGGACCAGTAGACCAGCATCCTCTGGGAACTGGTTAAAAATGAAAGTTCTTGGTCCCCACTGAAGACCTACCAAAATCAAACTCTCAGGGTGGCCCCCGGAGCTCTGATTTAACAAGGCGACCCTGCCGCACTCCAGCTCGGGCGCTGAATGTCTGCTGTCAGAATTTTCTGTTTTAACCACAATTTTCATCCTATTGCTCTTAGTCCTAAAGAACGCCTTCATCACAACCTGTACGGAAAGAGAAAACAGAAGTTAGTCAGTTTTTTGATAGAGGTTCTCACTAAAACACAGGTGAAACGTCTAACTAACACAGACATTTCCAACTGGTGGAAAACGTCTGACCAGCGCAAGATTTCACAGTGCCTGTCACAGACGAGTCTCCACGGCGGCAACGTCATTCTTCCACGGAGGGAGGTGGGTTAAAACGTGACAGTGTGTAAGTATAGACGCCAAAGGAACAAAATCAAGTACATAATTACTTCAAGTGATAATGGTAATTTCTACTGGAAGAGACTTGAGAGATACGAGCAGAAGAGATAGCGTTTCCCCGGCTCATGCGCTCTGGGAACACCCAGGACCACAGGCAGAGGGCGAGACGCCTGTCCTGACCTCGAGGATGACCAGGTTCAGCTCAAACGGGGTGCGGCGGTTTCCCTGTAGAGGCTCACTCATCCTTCTCGAGGCCAGCTGGCCTGGCTCCTTGTGTCCCTCTCGACAGATTTTTTAAATGGAGCTGACCCAGGGAGGGGAGTTCCAGGGCCATGGCTGCCAGCCGAGACGTCAGATGTGTCACGGGAACGTTGCTTATCCCCTTGGGTTTTCAGGTGTTATGCTGAAAAATTAGCGCTGTGTTTGGGCAATGAGTGACTTAGAAGCTTTGATAAATTGTACCCATAAACTCAATCTATTATTCTCATTATTATTGTACCCAGTGATTAACCTTAGACACATTAATGCAATGTTATGGATTTAACAAAAGACAAAGGAACCCTGTTCTGTGTTCTCAGTGCCATCACGAGCTACGAGGGGTGAGAGGGGACAATCTCAGGTGAGCCTTTATCTCTGATGCCTCAGTTTCCTTATTCGCAAAGACAGGATTAATGACGCAAACTATGGAACACTTGGTCATTCATTCGTAGTTCACTCACAGTCACGGAGCCCTTGCTCCGAGTCAGGCGTTAGTGTTTACAACAGTAACCAAGACAGATACGGTTTTCCATGTTGTGGCGTGTTCCTTCCGGCAGGGACCCAAGAACACTTTTGAGGAAAATAACTGAAATGGCACTTGCAAAGGAAGCGTTCCACAGCTCAGGACACCAGGGACAGTTTGACACTTGTTGCTGTGTCTCCCTAATTTCTAAGACAAGCATTCCAGGAGCTAACACCATGTTGTCTTGGTCCGTTTTCTGCTGCTTCAAACAGAATGCCAGAAATTGTGTACATTAGAAAGAAAAGGAATTTATTTCTTACAGTTACGGAGGCTGAGGGGCAGCGGCAGGTGCGGGTCTCCCCTGCCTTCCGGTAGGGACTCTGCGGAGTCCCGGGCAGTGCTGGCATCACATGGCACAGGGCTCACGTGCCAGCTCAGGTCTCTCTTCCTCTGCCTATAAAGCTGCCAGCCCAACGTCCATGGTAACCCATTAATCCATTAACCCTTAATTCATTAATCCATGAATGGATTAATCCATTTATGAGGGCAGAGTCCTCGTGATCCAATCACCTCTTAAAGGCCCCACCTCTCAATATTGTCACATTGGGGATTTAATTGCAATATGAGTTTCGTGGTGGACAAATATTCAGACCATAGCACATCTGAACACTCGGATGGCGTGCATAGATTAGGTAGAGTGTGCTCGAGGCCATCCCGCAGCTGCCCTTGTGTGGGATACGATCATTCGTCACCAACAGATCTAGTGCAGTAACCCTGCTCTCACGCCCTTTCCATATCTCCCCATGGCGCTCAACATAAGGTAGCAAATGGAATGCTGATGAATAAGTGGCTGTTCTGTGGACCCCTGCAAGGTTTTAAAGCATTTCAGTGAGAAATGCTTCATTTTGCAAACAGAGTCTACCGGCTGACCCAAATCATAGAAAGAAAGAAAAACTGCCTCCACCCCAATTCTTGCTTAAGGGGATGTCTTGAATTGAATGTTTGCGATCCCACAAATTCATTTGTGGAGAGCCTCCTGCTCCCTACGATGGTATTAGGCGGTGAGGTCTGGGGTGTAATCAGTAGATGAAGTCACGAGGAGGGAGCCCTCACGAAAGGTATGGTGCCCTTGTCAGAGTCAAGCTTGAGGACGGAACAAGAAGTCGGCAGCTTGCAACTGGGAGGGGGGCTCTCACCGAAACTCGACCACGCTGGCACGCCATCCCGGACTTCCAGCCTACGGAATTGTGAGAACTAAATGTTTTTACTTAAGCCGCCCAGCCTGTGGTACTTTGCTACAATAGCCCGACCAGACTGAGACAGGTGCCTGGCACTAGAGCCATCCCGCCTATTTTCCCCTGAGTCTTGTCCGTGTGGACTGCTGTAACAAAACACTGCAAGCTGGTGGCTTGTAAGCAACAGGAATTCATTTCTCAGAGCTGGAGGCTGGGAAGTTTGAGATCAAGGCGCCAGCAGATTCGGTGCCTCGTGAGGGCCTGCTTCCTGGTTCACAGATGGTGCCTTCCGATGGCACCTTCTCGCACATCTTCACTTGGTGGCCGGGTGAGTGAGCTCCCCTGGGTCCCTTATGAGGGCATGAATCCCATGCATGAGGGCTCTGCCCTCCTGACCCAGTTATCTCCTAAATGGCCCACCTCCTAATCCCGTCACCTTACCACTTAGGATTTCAACATGAATTCTGCGGGGACATAAACATTCGGTCCACAGCCCCTGATTACATAGTTGGAGTCTGGCTATTTTTATTTCCCCCTGGAGTAGATAATAGACATAGACATAGATATAGGTAAAATGTCTCTAGTTTCAGAAAAATCGTGTCAGGGCCATTTAATTCCCCTGAGTTTCTTCTTACAATCTGCAAGAATTTCTCTTTTCGTTACCCTTCATCATCCAGAGCATAGACTTTACATGCTTTGGCCAACGTTCCTGAGATATCACACGCATATTATTTTGGAAACTTCTCTGGCAATAAATTATACTTAATTGAAAACAGTTAATGGGGTTGTACTTTTTTGAAAGCAAGCGTTATTTTTGCAACTGCTTTGAAAACAGCATGCAAACAAGTTTCTAAAGCACAGAACCTTCCTGTGAATTTCAAAGCACCCTTGGAGATGTTAATTGAATTTCAAGACTACATCTTTGAACATCACCCACATTATTAAACAAGGATTAGAGGAGAGACATCAGAGGGATTCAGGTCGGTGTCCAGAGCCTATACAGCATCAACTTAAATACAGAATAACACCCCAAAAACTCTCCTCAGGCTTTTGGCTTCACAAACTCCTTCACTTACTGTGCAACCCAGGCTATTATCTGGTGGCTCCTGCTTTTCCCTGCTTCAATATATTACGCTGATAACATTGTTTATAATCATGTCTTTTGCTGTACAGCTTACCACATTCATGACATTCCAAAAACATTCTTAGGATTTCAGGGCTGGAGGATGGTAAGGCCATCTCTCGTTTAAAATAGAACTTTGCAAGTTATTTCTATGTGTTCAGAATTATCCAAGCAAAGACCCTAAGTAGCAGCTGAAATGCAGTTTTTTGTCTGGAGAGTGGACACTGAATTATCACCCGAGACCTGTCACAGCCGTGTCGGAACAGGGCCGGCGGTCCAGCCCGCCGCGGGGCGGGGGGCAGCGTCCCCGCCGCTCAAAGGGCGCCGAGAGGGTGGCTCAGCGGAGAAAAGGGCAGGCAGGGGCTAAGGGGCGTCCCGAATGCCGGGTTCGCTCCGGCACCGCGGAGGCAGGAAAAGTTTCCTTTGTTCCGCAATGACCACGTGGCGGTATGGCCGTCACCCCGGGAACGTAGCAACCCTCGCAGACCACCGGGCGCGCACTGGTGGACGCGCCAGCCACCGCCTGAGCCGGCCAAGGGGGGCCCCGAAGAGCGCGCGCAGCGCGGAAACCCACGGGGAGTGTGGGGGAAGTCCGGAGAGGGGGGGTCGCAAGGGGAGGGACGCGGAGGGCAGGGCTCCCGGGGTTTGGGGGACGCGGAGGGCAGGGCTCCCGGGGTTTGGGGGACGCCGGAAGCCAGGTTCCGGAGTCCGACCCTGCGGGGCGGGGCTCCCGGGGGTAGAAGTGGGCGGGGGGGGGCGGGCGTAGCGCGGGGCGGGGGCGGGGCTCGCAGAGAGGGGCGGGCCGGGCGGGGCGCAGTGGCAGGCTGGGCACGGCGTCCATGGCGGGGGCGGGGCTCGTCGAGAGAGGGCGGGGCTCCTGGCGGGGCGGGGCTCTCTGGTGGGCGGGGCGCGGCGGCAGGCTCGGCACGGCGTCCATGGCGGGGGCGGGGCTCGTCGAGAGAGGGTGGGGCTCCTGGCGGGGCGGGGCTCTCGGGTGGGCGGGGCGCGGCGGCAGGCTGGGCACGGCGTCCATGGCGGGGGCGGGGCTCGTCGAGAGAGGGCGGGGCTCCTGGCGGGGCGGGGCTCTCGGGTGGGCGGGGCGCGGCGGCAGGCTGGGCACGGCGTCCATGGCGGGGGCGGGGCTCGTCGAGAGAGGGTGGGGCTCATGGCGGGGCGGGGCTCTCGGGTGGGCAGGGCGCGGCGGCAGGCCGGACACGGCGTCCACGGAAGGGGGCGGGGTTCGCGGTAAGGGGGCGGGGCGCGGGCCGGGAGTCCCGGGCGGGGCGGGGCTCCGGGGCGGGCGGGGCGCGGCGGCAGGCCGGGCATGGCGTCCATGGCGGCGGCGATCGCGGCCTCGCGCTCGGCGGTCATGAGCGGGAACCGGCCTCTGGACGACCGGGAGCGGAAGCGCTTCACCTACTTCTCGTCGCTGAGCCCCATGGCCAGGAAGATCATGCAGGACAAGGAGAAGATCCGAGAGAAGTACGGGCCCGAGTGGGCGCGGCTGCCGCCCGCTCAGCAGGACGAGATCATCGACCGCTGCCTGGTGGGGCCGCGCGCCCCCGCGCCCAGCGCGCCGGGGGACCCCGAGGAGCCGGCGCGCTTCCCCGGCCTGCGCGGGCCCACCGGCCAGAAGGTGGTGCGCTTCGGGGACGAGGTAGGTGCGCGCGAGCCGGGGCCGCCCGGCCCGCGCCGGAGATGCCCCCGGGCCGGGGCACCTGGGCAGGTGCCGGGTCCACACGTCCACACGTCCACACGTCCCCCCCAACACAGCCGCGCCCGCCGGGCTGGGAAGCACAGGCAGGAATGGGAGTGGCGGGGGCGCCCCGAGCCGAAGGTCGGGCCGGGGTTCTCCCGGGAAGCTCGTTGAGGCTTCGCCAGGAGGTAGGTGTTTAAATGCCCTCCGCTTACACCTGCCCCGCCGGCACCCGGCGACATCCCAGCGTAACTGCAGCTGCTTTCAAGCGTGGCCGACCAAAGTGCAAACAGCAAGAAATGCTAACCAGACCAGCCGAGTTCTGGTTCAGCTCTGCCACCTGGTCACTGTGTTGCCGTAGGTGAATTAACCTCTTAGAGCCTCAGTTTCCGCGGTGTAACACGGGGGTACTCGTACCCCCCCATGCCTGCTATGAAGGCACTCAGCATACGATACATATTAATAATATTTGTGATGAGCCGAATGGGGAAAGTAAACTCGCCAAGCCGGATAACAGGAAGGAAGGGCTGCCTTCCAAGATTAGGAGGCGAAACCCATCCATCGCCTTAAGACATTTCCCGAGTGAGCACTGTGTGCAGTGTATGTTTTGGGGGTGAGCATAAGTGACCCTGTTTTTCTACGAAAAAACTAAGGGATGATAAGTTTAAACGAGTTCCAGGAAGCCTTGGCTATGTGTAAGGGCATATCTAGGTCTCAGATCTGGAGACTGTGCCTGGCCTTCTCCAGGGGCAGACTTTGTGAAGGAAGAAACAGTGCAGCTGTCCAGGAAAAAGCTCGGGGACGACCCCGAACTTAGTCACAAAGGCCTGAGTGTTCTGTGATGCTCAGAAACTTGCTTTTCTTTTTCTTGGAAATGTGTTTAACTGAAACCTGTTTGATGCCATTAGAATTTGCACTGTGGCTGTTTGGCCTTTCAAACTCAACTTTTGCCATGACGGGCGAAGTCAAAAGGAGCAAAAAGTGTACAAAGGAAACCGGCTCTCGGCGAGGGCTGTTTGTTAGACTGGAGGGGGGAGCAGCGGGGAGAGTTTTTCCGAGGAAGTCGTGGACTATGGAAGGAATTCAAGTTAAAAGAAGGAGGGGCAAAGCAGATTTTCAGGCTTGGGTGTGCTGAGACCTTTATTAATACAAAATGTTTGTGGTCATAAACCCACTTTAATGTGAGGAAAGTGTGAAAGGACTGACATTGGTTTAATCTGATGGAATTAAAAGGAAATTCTCCATTGGACTTTACACTTTGAGGGCTTTGCCAGGAAAAACAAGGGTGTGGTAAACGCAGAGATGAAAATATAGGTTTTAAAATGTATTCCTAGAACTGAAACAGTTTCAGTCGGAAAATATGCATCTCTGTAAAGATATGTGTGTAGTGTTTGTGCTCAGATTTGGGTGATGAAAAAGCAGGCATTGCCCATTTATAAGAGTCATGAATAAATAAATACCAGAAAAAGTAAACCTGTAAGTACGTACAAATGTTGGAGAGTGACTGTCGTTTTTCCTTAGCGTGGTGTCTCACTAAGCATATCTACACACCTGCTCATCATCCAAAGGCCCATGCCATATAAGAGCCGAGTGTCACTGACAAGGAAAGATGTGGCCAAGTTAATTTTTTACTCTGATTCTTTACCTGGTGCCAGACTGAGCAGTTTCTGCATTTGTAAATCCAACGTGATTTAAAAGCAAATGGAACTGTGCCGTGCTGTGGTACCTGCGCATCCTTCCAGGGGCAAACTAGCCCTGTTTTTCAGAATTGAACCTCAACTTTGCAAAGTAGGCGAGAGCATGCCCCGGATTGCCTCTAACCAGCCTCAGCATAGATGGCAGAGGGACAGAGACCCTGAGTTTTAAGAGAGGTGCGTAGGAATGTGGCCCAGGGTGCATTTTTGCCTGCAGTGACTGTGTGTGTTAATAGCACTCGAGAGTTGAAATTCCCTCAGACTGGGCGAGAGGTTGGCACAAAGTGGAGTCAGTGGTCTCATTGTTGCCCCCAGGAAATGAGCCATGGAGGAAGGCCAACTCCTAGGCACAAGGGATGATGGATAAGGACAGGGTGGGGGATGACCCCCAAGTAGGCTGCTGAACAGACCCCTCCCCACCCAACAGCTGGCCCTAGGTTTGTCCTAAAGGGCTGTAAACTGGAATGATTAGGGCCTTCTCTCCTCCCCCACTTGGTCTGTGCTCCAGTGTGGTCCTAAGGGCCTCACAGCCTTCCAGCTGCCCTGAAGGACGCTATTTCTTTGAATACTGACTGCACTCTCCCCCGTTGCCAGTAGCGCTTTTGTATCCCACATAGCAACATTTTGAGTCAGAGCATGCAAATATAGCCTCCAGATGTGATGACCATCTTCTCGTCATTTTTATGAATTGCAGGGACAAATAGAAAGTTGATTATGTGATGGTGATCACAGATCTTGGTGGCTCTGAGTGTGGCAGGCGCTCAGCTCACACAGCAAAGCTGCCTGTGCACCGGACAGGTGCAGCGACAGGCGTCTGTGTGTGTGTTGTCATCCTCGCCCTCTGGGCCCAGCCCACCCTGCTTTGCCTTGATAACAGCCTGGTCCTTGCAGAGCAGGAGGTCGCTGCCTTGGAGTATTGAGGCTGTGAAGGGACATCATCAGTTTTTCAGTTCTTACTTCCTTGGGGATCCATTGAGCAAACATTTCTCCAGGCCTATCATATTGGGCACGAGAGACATCCTAGCTTGGGGTGCTTAGCCCTCCCGTAGTCCTTACCAGCACCTTTAACCATCCCCGCTCAAACATACGATCTCAGTGGAAAAGTACAGAAGTGTAGCTTCAGCCACGGCCACCAGCCCCTTCCCACTGCCACACCATTGTCTTGCCTCGATCCTCTCTTGTGGAGAATCCGGAGCCACTTCTGGAGGAGCAGCTTGTCGGTCAGCAAACGCAGAGGAGCACAGGGGCCCAGACCTGTCCGGCCCCGGCCGTGCCAGCAGCACAGCGCTGCCCCGCTTAAGGGGGAGTTGGCCCCTCTGCGCAGTCGGGGGCAGAACCAGTGGCTCACAGGCTTTCTTTCAAGCTTGCTGGCCTTGCCTGGGGCAGGCACTGGTGCTGGGGGCACGCCCTTTGGGTCAGGTTTTTCGGTAGAACATCAAGGCATGCTTGCGAACGGATGCCGTCCACAGTGCGACCTACCCTATGCTGCCTCAGTGCCGTTTCGGGAACCGCTTACTTGGGGAGGTGAAAGGTTTTGATTTAAAAGAGTTTAGGGATCCCCCTGTCTGCTTCTGCTGCTTCCTATTATCAGATGGGGGGGAAACTCAACCCTGAATTGTTAGGAGCGTGTTGCTCCTGGCCCTGCCCCGATCTCCTCTACCAGGCTCTGAGTACACTGGGGAGAGTTCGAGCTCCACGTTCTTGGCTCCAGGTGGGCCAGATGCCCCGGGACACGTGGGCAGCTGCTGGCTCTCGTTCTTGCGGACACGTGCCTCTCCTACCTGTCCATGAAGTAGGTGGCGCTGGGCAGGAGTGGCGTTTCCCTGTGCCAGCCCTGGGGCCCCTGACCTGGGTTACGTGCTTAGAACGTGGAGTTTTAAGACCCTGGAGTCAGACAGCGCTGCCCCTTCCTCAGCAGCTTAGTGTGACCAGCTGCTGGGAGAGGTGTCCCTCCGGTGCCTGGTCCCTCCCCTGCTACAGGGATGCTCTCGTACTCCTCTCGGCCTTAACCTCCTTTTTCGAGGCTGAGTCTTGACCTCCCTGACTCCCAGGCGCCTGCTGCATTGCCTGAGGCCCCTTAGGGCCTGGTGGCTTCCCCGGAGCTGAAGGCCTCCCGGGTGCTGCAGGCGTGGAGCACCTGTGCTCGGCAATGGAGCACCTGTGTTTGGCAGTGGAGCACCTGTGCTTGGCAAACTTCGCTGAGCTTCATCCTCCCTCGGTGCCTTCAGGGCTCTCTGAAGGGCCTGCCCTGCTTAGGGGTCAGGGCTCTTGCTGGCCTGGCATCCTGGGTGCTGGCCAACCTAGATATTAGTTTTTAAAAATAACCTAATTTATTATAAAAGTTTTGCCTGTACATCATTAAAAGTTTCAAACCATGCATAAGCAGCATTATAAAATGGTTGGTAGAATCACTTCAGAACTTTGTCCAAGCCTTAAACCTTTGTTAGAATTGAGTTTGGGTAGCTGTGTGGCTTCTTGATGCAGGACCTGTGACATGTGAGGTTTCCTTGTCCCCTTCCACGTTGGCAGCTTGGCCTTTCTTCTTCCAGCATACAGTAAAAACAAACAAACCAACCAAAAAAAGGGGTGGGAATTTGGGAGTTGCTTTCTCAGTATTTTGGACTTATTTTAAGGAAGGTAGAATATATGAATTAGGATTCCCACCTTCTGTCTGGCGTATCCATGGATGATTTAGAAAAGATGACTGGGTGGTTTTCCACGTCCCTCTACCTGGGTCTCTTCACGGAGGTGCCGGGCAGGAGCTGGGAAGTGGCCCTTCTCCAGGCCTGGCTGCACAGGCTGCGATCCGGAGGCTGCTGGGCCTGTCCTGCGAGCTTCCCCTTTCAGACTGGCGGCGCTCCGCCCTGAGCTCCTGGCCCGGTGCCCTGGGACCTAGGGCAGCAGCACCGGCCTCTCCTCCCCAGGCACCCCTGCCTGCTGGCTCCTGTGGGATGTTGGCCCAGTGGCAGCCAGGGAACAGGTTTAGCAAAGAAATGAAATGACTTGGTCACTGTGACGCAGGGAGGGAGAATAGAAAAGCATCTTTTAATTGGCAAGAGTCACTTTTGCACTCGAAGCAAGAGATTCCCATAGTACTGGAAAAGATACCCATTTCTCCTAAATGAGTGAACGAATGCAGGCCAGACCTGTCTGTCTGGACTCCTCCTCATTTTCTGCCCATTTGCTTAGAACTTCCCCCACCCACTCTGTATCCTGTTCCCCTTACCAGCCTGGCACTGAGTTTTGTTTCCGCTGTGATCTATGGAGGCCTGAGTTTCTGAATTTGTATTCACGGTGGAATGTGCCCAGTAGTTAAGTCATAACTGTTTTTCTATCTTTGGAACTGCAGTTTTGTATTTCCAGTTATGGAAACCCCCTTATCTCAGCAGAGCTAAAAATATTACAAGTCAAAGGGAAAAGCATCGATTCCATAAATGTATAAACAATAGTTCCTAAGAATAAGCAGTTGATGAAGAAAGAACATATTTTAATCATTCTTCCTTATTCCCCTCTTTTTAAAAACTGGCTTAATTTTTTAAGAGCAGTTTTAGGTTCACAATAAAATTGAGCCGAAAGTACAGAGTTCCCTTCCCTCTTCCCCCACAGAGGGACGGCCTCCCCCGCCGTGAGCACCCACGCCAGAGAGGTCCCTTGGTTACGACTGATGAACCTGCATTGACACTTCATTATCACCCGAAGTCGATAGTTTACGGTAGGGTTCACTCTTGGTGTTGTACATTCTGTGGATCTTGACGAATGTGTAATGACATGTGTCCACCATTATAGTGTCATACAGAGTCACTTCACTGCCCTGAAAATCCTCCACGTTCCATTTATTCCTGCCTCCCTCCCCCAACTCTTGGCACCCACCGATCTGTTTACTGTCTCCGCAGTTTTGCCTTTTCCAGAAAGTCGTACAGTTGGAATCGTACAGCGTGTGGCTTTTTCAGACTGGCTTCTTTCACTTAGTAATGTGCATTTAAGGTTCTTCCATGTCTTTTCATGGCTTGATAGTTCATTTCTTTTTAGTGCTGAATAATATTCCATTGTCTGGACGTACCACGGTTTATCCATTCACCTGCTGGAGGACATCTCGGTTGCTTCCAAGTTTGAGCAATTTTGAGTAAAGCTGCTATAAACAGTTGCATACAAGTTTTTTGTGTGGACCTACGTTTTTCAGTTCATCTGAGTAAATACCGAGGAGTGTGATTGCCTCCCTCCTGTAATTATTTATTTATGGAGAAATAAATACAGCAGAAGCATTGCTGAACTGTGCATGGGGCCCTGGGCGAGGTACAGACTGACACTAAACAGCTCGCCAGGAACACTGGGCCCCACCTTGGGCGTGCCAGGATGCCCAGGCTACCTGGCTTCACTGCAGGGATGACACCGTCATCAACCTAAAGGACTTTCTGTCCCCCTGTAGCACACTCTGCTGTCCGAGCCTTATTTCTCTAGTTGATAGCGTTTCTCAGTTTAAATTTCTTACCTTCAAGCCAAGATGCCACCGTCTGTCTAACATAAACTCCCCTAATTTATGGACTTCAGGAGGACAGTGACAATTTATGGTTCCGATGTGCATGTCACGGCGCAGGGTTCCAGGATCCTGACATTGCTTCAGAATCACCCAAGAAAAATTAAACCTATTTCTGGGGGTCCTAGTGGTTGGGATTCTCATTTTTAGAAAGTCGGCACTCCAGGTAGGAGGTGATATTTAGGTGATATTTAACAAAACATACGCCCATATTCTGACTCTACCAGATGAGAGTGTTTACTGTTTGTAGTAACAGTTGTTGCAGTTGTAAAGCATTGTAATTAAAAATGCAGTTGCAGTAGTGTTGTATATAATCTCTGAATGCCAGGAAGAACAAAAGAAAGCTTTCAGTGGAATTCTCGGTGTGTTGGAGAATTGCAGCCTGTTAGGAGGTGGTTTAATTTGCTCTGGTTGGTTAAACCGATGCACAGCATCGTGTCACCTGAGTCCAAGTTGGGATGGGGAAGAGCTGGCCTAGGAAACCCTGGACTCCTCGTGAGAACAGCCTGACCCGGGGCTGGGGGAGTAGGAGTCTTTGGGGATGATGGGAGCCACGCGGCAGTATTCACTGAGGGCCCCTTTGCACACGGTGCGGCCCGTGTAGAGTTGGGCAGACAGATGTGGACCCCTGAGCCCCAGGACCAAGCTCGTTTCACTAAGCATGATGGCCTCACCATTCATCCGCGTGGTAGCATCTATCAGAATTCCCTTCCTTTTTAAGACTGAATAATACTGTATTGTGTGTATGCTCCACATTCTGTTTATCTGTTCATCTGTCAGCGGACACCTGGGTTGCTTCTACTTTTTGGCTATTTTGAATAATGCCACTATGAACACTGGCAGATAAATATCCCTTTGATCTCCTGCTTAAAGTTCTTTGGGGTATATACCAAGGATTGAAATTGCTGGATCAAATGGTAATTCTATGTTTAATTTTTTTTTTTTTTTTTTGAGAAGAGGTCTTGCTGTATGGTCCAGGCTGGTCTCAAACTCCTAGGATCAAGCAGTCCTCCCACCTCAGCCTCCCGAGTAGCTGGGATTACAAGGGTGAGTCACTACACCCAAATATCTTTAATTTTTGGAGGAACCACCAAACTGTTTTCCATAGTGGCTGCATCTTACATTCCCACCAACAGTGCTTAAGGGCTCCCGTTTCTCCACATCCTCGCCAACATTTGTTGTTTCCAGTCTTTTGATGATAGCCATTTTTATGGGTGTGAGATATACTACCTTTGTTTTTAAACCAGTGTATCTAATTGTAAGTTTATATGATTTAACTTTTTGATAATGGCTGTGTTTAACAACAGGTTCAAGAAATTCCTAAACATTTCAGGCCCCCTCTGTTGAGTTGGTACGAGCCTGCTCCAACACATCTCTGGTTGCAGCCTCCAAAAGTATTAATAAATATGTCCAGGACTGATCAAGAGTTCTTAACCCTTTGGCATCCACTTTTTACCAACTAGTAGAGTAACAAATGCTGGAGATGTCTTGCAGATATGTATGCCAGTACTATGGGCAGAGAAGGTGTGTCCTTATTTTTTTTTAAATGTTGTTTCGTTTAGGAGGCACGCACTGAATTGGATGAACATTTCCAAATGAAAGCAAGTGTTCAAGCCCTCTGGGATGTTCCAGAAAGGATAGTTTTGTGTGTCTACCCCAGAGTCCTCGGAGCTGCCCTGGAGACGAGCAAGGCCTCTCACATAAGCGCTGGCTCTGAGCATTACTGAGTGCTCTGTTTCCGTGGTTTTCTGTAGCTTTCTCTCTGCTTTTTGGCTTTCTCCTTTGGGGTTTGGTGACTGAGACATCTTCTGTACTCCAAAGAAGCAGTTGTTTGCAGAGAGCGTCACTGTTGCCCTTGGTGTGGATGGAATTTGACTGAGAATAACTCTCAGCCAGCACGGAGCCCACTCTGTGTTGTTGTGCGGTCTAAGTAACACGTGTTTTGCTGCTTAGACAATTTCAGATCCTGGGTGCCGGGGAGGCAGGTGGGGAAGCCTTCCAAGGAACCCTGGAGAAAGCATACGTGACTGGCCCACAAGCATGCGTCTGGCCACATTTTGGTTGCCTGCTGGTGTCGTGGGCGTAGAAGACAGGAGAGCACTACCTGTGTGAGTGGGCGCGGCCACTTTGCAATTCTGATGTCGTTTGCATCAGCAGCCTGGAGCCGGGTCTGGCCACTAACGCTCTTTGTGGCTGGAGCGTGCAGCGGGCGGCTGACATCAGAGCTTCCGTCACATTTTTGTTTGGCATGTTTACTTTTGTTAAGCGCTTTACTATTTTTTTATGAGCTCAGAATTGCAGAAATCCGAGGAATCTGCCCCTCGACTTAGTTTCTCACTGGAGCGAGCAAAAGACTACTGACTCGACACCAAGTAGGGGAGAAATAACAGTGTGACCCTCTCTCTGTCTGTGACCCCCCTTGGAATTTCAGCTAATATGCGGCTGCCACCACTGGAGTCTTGGCTGTTGCCAAGCTCCAGGCTAAATCTTGGTTCCTCAGAGTCTTGTACTAAGTCACCTTCCAAAGCCAGCCTTATTATTTTAATCTTTGTAGATTTCAAAGGACTCAAGTTACATAATTAATATTTAGAAGATAGATCATGTCACATGATCAGGGAGTGCAGCTCCCTTGTGCCCTTGCCCGGGCCAGCGGGCCTGCCCCAGGGTCTCCCCACACTGCCTCTGTCCCCTGGGGCAGCCCGGGGCTGTTGGATTCTGGATGGAACCAGCACCTTTGCTGTTTATTTCCGTTTACCTTTTCCTACAGGTCCAAATCTAGAATAAATGGTATTTACGTTCCATCAGCCTCCTTTATTTTTCCAGGAAGGGCTTGAAAACAAAGCCCTTCTTGTTTTATTACTTCTAAAAGGAACTTAGAGTGTCCTGAGATCACAGGAGTTTAGGGACTTCGGAGTCGTTTGGTTCAACTGCCCTTCCCCCCAGCGAGCGCACAGAGACGTGGGCCAGGAGTCCCCTACAGCTGAGGCTGGTCCTCAGCCTCGGCCAGGGACCTCCAGTCCCAAAGGTTCCGCAGCT
The DNA here is from genome assembly GCF_041146395.1 of Eulemur rufifrons. NCBI lineage: Eukaryota > Metazoa > Chordata > Mammalia > Primates > Lemuridae > Eulemur > Eulemur rufifrons. The sequence continues at coordinate 12,792,385 of NC_090993.1, forward strand.
CGTGCTCCTCCTGGCAGCTGTTCCCACTTTTGGAGGAACCAAATTTGTGCATTGGGAAGTAACGTGGGTGTAACTGACATTCCCAATGGGACGCCAGTGACGCCTGTTCCCTGTCACTTTTAAAGGTTTTGCGTGACAGCCCTAAGTGATAGGAGACGCTGTGCACCGGTTCGGAAGTCGGATCGTGATCAGTTATTGCGACATGGGAGTCAGTGCAGTCCTTTGGGGGTGGCCGTGAGTTGTGCTCACTGTGTGGTTCTCAGAACTCCAGAGCAGCTAACCCGGTCGCCGGGTCTTTTCCTCCGCTTTTGTAGTTGTCAGTATGTACTAGTACCTTTGTTAGTGGTGTTTTTTCCCTGATATGAACATACTTAGTCCTTCTGTGCACGTTCATGGGAAGGTGAAGGCCTGAGTTCTGGCCTCCACAGCCCCCTGTCCGGGTCCCCCTTGCTCGTTATCCACGGTGAATGTGGGCGTTTGAGCACAGCCGCGAGCATCAGTCCCCAAGCGTGGCTGGACTCAGAGCCAGGTCCTTCCGCCATAGGTGGCCAGGCCCCCTTCCCGGGGCCCCTGGCCGTGAAGAGCCTGGGCTCTGTGCCCCCACGTTGGGAGGTCCGGGGGCGGTGAGGTTGGCGAGGAAAATCACCGTGTGGAAGGATCCAGGCTTGTGCAGAGGTTATTTTTTTGCAGAGAGTTAGTGTGCCGCCCTGGCCATTCGGGCTCTGAGGATGGGGTAGCGAACGAGGCTCCGCTCGGGTGCCTGTACCGGCCAGGCCGGCCACACTTGGGGCGTGCCGGGGAGTCATCACACGGTTCCTTCCTGTACCCCCTTCTCGGGAACAGGCCTGCAGCTGCCCAGACCCCGGGACGCCTCCATTACTGGGGCTCAAAGACTGGCCTCCACTGGCCGTGCACGCTAGGAGGGGTGTGCACAGAGAACGCGGCTCCGGGGCCCGGAAGGCTGAATGGGGACACTCGGGGTGTCTGTGAGGCGCTCCCTGCCTTGCGGGCCCTGGTGTTTGTCCCCGGTCTCCCAGGCTGGGCTGGGGAGGAGTGGGTCTGCCAGACGCCGAAAGAAGAGGGTCCGTGGGCAGAACCGCTTTGCCCTGTGGAGGGGGGCGGGCAGAGCCCCTGACTCTGCGGGCAGGGAGTACCCGAGCAAAGGATGACATTATCCTGGGGTACTTTATTGAAGGATGTAAATTGCCTGGGATTTGGGAGGGATATGGATGTGATCAAGTTAATGTCAGTCTCAATTTAAAATATCCTATTCCATTGTAGTCTGTATTGCCCAATGTGTCCCAATGTTTTATTAAAAAAGATGATCCCCCCGTAGAAGCAGCCGGGCGTCGGTGTGCACACCTGTGATCCCAGCTACTCAGGAGGCCGAGGCAAGAGGATCACTTGAGCCCAGGAGTTTGGACAACATAGTGAGACCCTGTCTCTAAAAGAAAAGAAAATATGGCCCAATAAAAGCTGGATACAGATGAGACATTTGCTAGCACAGGGATAACTGGAGGGGCTGGGGCAGGGGCAGGGGCAGGGGCAGGGGCAGGCAAGGAAAGGTGGTTGGTGTCCCCAGGTCTTTTGTTCAGGCCAGCGAACAAAACATACTAGATCCAAGGTCAAATTCGCAGTGGTTGTTCTAAAGGGCTTTTTCTATCGTGTCCTGTTTGGTGAGGGTGGGGAATGGTTTCAGAGTCCTCGTGGTAACTCGTTGCTTGCATTAAATTGGCGTTTTCGTCATCGATTCTGCTGATCAGCGCCTTCCGGTCCCTGGCCAGCTTGCAGGGGCGGCGAGGGGTTCAGACGTTGGCGCCGACTGGCAGCTCGTGGCCTGGCATTCTTTCCCTGGGTTCCCTCGTTTAGTCCGTACAGCAGCCCTGCAAGGGGGGAGTGCGGTCCTCCTTTACAGATGAGGAAACTGAGGCTCAAAAAGGCTAAGTCATCGTCCCAGGGCCGCACGGCTAATCACTGGCAAGGGCTGAGACCGACCGGTTTCTGCTGAGACCGTCAGCCTTGCGCCCTCTCCGCCCAGCTCCCTGTCTGGCCGAGTCCACCGGGGCCTCGCTGGCGCTCAGTCCGCGTCTGTTTGGCCGGGACGGGAGCGCCTGGCGGCCTCAGCCTGGAAGATGAGGGAGAAATCCGGCGGAGACAGTCAGCACATTCTCTGCAGAGCAGCAAAACCTCGGGCTTGTCTAGAGCCAGGAGCTGGGCTGGTTCCTAAGTGTTGGCTCCCCGTGGCCCTGGGTGGGTGTTTGCATGGGGTGTGTCTGGGTTTGCATTTCAGATTTATTCTTGAATTTTTATTTCAGGACATAACTTGGCAAGATGAGCACTCTGCCCCTTTCTCTTGGGAAACAAGGGTAAGTTGGATTAAATTTAGATTTATTTGTCCTTTTAAAAAGAATCGAATTGTTATGTATTTTTCTTTCAGCATTTGATGGACTCGGAAGGCAGCGGCCCCCACTGCCAGCCTGTGGGTGACGTGCCCGTTGTTGGTGGCAAGGAGGGGGTGGGGCAGCACTGTGGGGAGTCAGGGAGCTGTTGTGAGTGGGTTGGTGACAAAACTCAAAGCAGTGGTCAGCACTGTCACCAGGCCCCAGGACGCCCTGTGGTGTCCACCGACTGGGGCTCCCGGCCAGCCTGGGTAAGAGGGTCGGTACGCCGGGGGCCCTTTCTCCACTCATACCGCTGCCCCTCAGCACGCCACACCTCGGTGGGCAGCGCCCTGGGAGACACAGCGTGGACCCAGCTGATACAGCGAGACATGGATTCAGCTAATGCAGCCCACCTTGGGTCACTGCCTGGTCTCCCAGTCACTCATAATCATCGTCATCGTCGTCATCATCGTCATCATCATCATCAACATCATTGCCAGAGTTGCTTAAGAGCATCAAGCTTAACTGATTGGAATTCATTTCCCACCTCCCGAGTTGCCCCAGCAGAAATGCGTTTGTTCCTAAGCTGCAAAATGACGGAAAGGCAGGGGCCTCTGACTCAAAGAAAAGATATAAAAGACCTGGATTTTCTGAATTTGTGCCTAGAACAGGGCTTAGACTGGCGGCCATGGGGTCGGGGTTTTCAAGTGCTGACACTCGGAGGGGCTTGTTTATTGGTTTTCACTTGTCCGCACGGTTGCTGGTCAGAGCCCCTCACCCCCGTAGACGTGGGCATCCAGGGGGGCTGTGAGGGGTCAGCGTGGTCCACGAGGGACCCTGAAGGGCCCTCACATGGGGACCTGTGCCTTAAGATCAAATGTTGCACTGGGCTCAGGGGTTGAAGGACAGCGGACTGTCTTTGTACACAGGCGGCGTTCGGTGAGCAGTTGCCGACTGTCCCGAGTGCAGCGAGCTGGCCTTGGGACGTGGGAGCCGGTGACAGTTGACGTGATTCTTACATCAGAATTAAGAGGCGGTTTGGGGAATACATGGCATTAATTCAGTCTCCCCAGGGATCTGGGCAGGGATGACCGAGCTTGTGTTGGGGGAAGCGCAGGAATCAAGGTGCAGCCCGGAGCGAGAGCAGCCCCTGAATCTCACACGGGGGCCCTGTCTGCTGGCTTCGCAGAGGAAGCCGTAGGTGGGTAGAAAGTGACTCATTATATTGGCATCCAGCCGGGCCCTCAATACTCTTCTTTTCTGGGCTCCCGAGATGGGCAGTTGTGAGAAGTGCTCGTCCTGCAGATGGCATCTCTAGCAGGGACGGGCGCACAGGCCCTCTGTGAGTGGCCTTGCGTGTGGTGGCCCAGAAAGCAGCGCAGGTTTCCCTGGCCTGGGCCCTGTTTGGTGACAGTGCAGTGATGAAGGCAAAGGGAAGTCAGAATAGTTAAAACGTCTTAAGGCCTGATCTCATCCCGTGCCCACGAGAATAGCTGCTCTCTGAAGAATTTACCTGGTTACATGTTCCCGAGTCAGCTATTTGTGGCCCAGGACATTTCTCTATTATTAACTTGCCGTAAATGACATTGTGGGACAGGGTGGCGCAGCTCCTGGAGCGGCCGCCGGTACAGGCACAGCTGCTGGGGCCAGCGTGGGGAACAGGTGCTCAGGAAGGGTCCGGATGACAGAGGCAGAAAGCAAATGCACGAGGGCCACACCCGTGCTCGTGCTCATGGTCCCCGATGCCAGCACGTCTGATCCCTCGGAACCCAGCGTGACTTGGGGAGCTCGATAGAATCTAATCAGTATGTGTCGGCCCTGGAACGTGCATTCTTTTAGTAAAAAGCATAGTCTCTGTGGCTCAGGGTTCTCAGCTCTGTTGCATGTTCCCGTTAGATGAGAGCACCAGTTTATGTCACAGACTGGTGGGTTCACTCTTTGTCTTCCCCTTCGTGTTTGACCTCTAAAGGTCAGACTTATTAGAGTTCAGTGTTAGAGCCTTCCAGAAATAGAGGGCATCCCAGACAGCAAAGGAGCTTGTGCCGTCCTCTCCCTTCACTAGTTGGTGCTGAGGTTTAGAAAACCCCGCCATCCACTCGCCCTCAGCCTTAGCCTCCCTGCTGCTAGGGATCGGCCACTCTCTTCCCAGGACTTAAGGATTTGTAAGAGTCCTGTTGAAGAGCCGCAAACAGGAGGAGGCTTTAGTGAGGGCAGGGCCCTGGATCTCCGCGTATGGGACTGGAGACTTGGACCCCGTTTCTTGCTCTCCCTCAGTTGGTGCCTTCCTCACTCTATCAGTTATCTATTGTTGCATAACAAATGACCCCAAAACTTCATGGCTTCAGCTCATGATTCTGTGGGTCAGCAGTGTGAGCAGGGCTCAGCTGGGCTGTTCTTCTGTTGGCCTTGCCTGGGATGGCTCACGCGTCCTCTGACAGCCCAGTGGGAGCTCGGTGTTTCAGGAGAACCTGTCTCGTGTCCAGTTGGTGTCGGCTGTCAGCGGGGCCACGAGTCTCCAGTGAGCCAGCCTGGACCTCTTCACACACGTGAATCTAGTGGGAATCACAAATCTTAGGCTGGGAAATTGCAGAGAATCACGTCTGCTTGGTTCTACTGGTCAAATCAAGGCACAAGCCAGCGGGATTCAGAGCGTGAGAAAAGACATCGAACCTCCCGATGGAGGAGTTGCAGAGAATTTATAACCATTTTTACCCTGGCACCTGTGTCTTTTCATTCCATCCTCAATCCCCAAGTCATTTCTTTCCATTTTTAATTCTTTATTCATTGATTTTTTTTTAAGTTTTATTTTTAATTGTGATAAAATACACATAACATTAAATTTCCCATCTTAACCATTTTTAAGTGTACAGTTTGGTGGCGTTAAGTACATTCACATTGTTGCACAACCATCACCACCATCCATCTCTAGAACTCTTTTTCACTATTATTTTTTAACTGACAAATGAGAAATTGCATATATTTATGGTGTGCAAAGAGATATTCTGATATACATTGTGGGATGATTAAATCAAGCGATTGACATATATCCAGAATTCTTTTCATCTTGCAAAACTGAAACTCTGTTCCCATTAAACAGTAACTCCCCATTCCCCTGTCCAGCCCGTGGCTACGTCTCTGAAATCACCTATTGATTTGTTTTTATTCAGTGGAACATTATTGTGCACCCACTTTGTGTCATCTGACGTTGTGCTGCCGACCCAGAGACATGCTGTTTCTGTCTGTGATCAAGAAGTAGCCCAGTGGGTGACAGCTGTGTTTGGTGGCAAATCTCCCTCAGGACAAAAGCTGTAGCCACAGAATCTTTCCTTCAGTCATTTTCCCCCATTTATTTAACGCATATTCATACACACATTGGTAGATTTAATCTCATACTTTTCCTCCAGCTGTTCGGTTCAGCGGACAGTTAGTGAATGCCGACAGAGTGCCCAGCTCCGTGTAGCCCCTGACAGATCCACTGAGGCAGGGGTCACAGCTGTCGGGGGCAGAGTTAAGAATCCCAGCAGTTTTTGGTTTCTCACCCAGTTGTCTCCGTATGGGGACTGTGCTCTTGGCCAGCCCGAGATGATTCCGGCAACACAGAATGAGCCGATGCCGTGCTTCAGACCTGTGGTCGCTGCCCCAGTCCAGGCGGCTTTGATCAGGAGAGCCCGACGGGGCGGGCAGACAGGGTGGTCTCAGTGTGGCGGCCGTGCACCCTGCTGCTTCGAGTCCTGCTGGTCTTCCCGCTCATCCCTCCCGGCCTCAGTGCCTCTCCTGAGGCTGATCGGGCCCTGGTGCCTGTCGCTCCGACCTGCTCCGACCCCCTCCGACCCCCTCCGACCCCCTCCGTCGTGGATGGGAGGCCTGCCTGTCGGGGGTGGGGGCTCGTGGCTGTCATCTTTCCGCTCATCTGTCAGCATGGCGGGCGTGCTGGGGACAGGGTGCCTGTGGGGACCAGCGTCGCATTCCTCTCTCCCGCTGATGGTTCCAGAGGAAAAACCCAGCACTTAGGATGCTGCAGGCGGAGGGGGGCAGGGGGTGGAGGAATGATTCTTTGCATTCCCCGCGGTCTGGGCTGGAGACCGTGAGGAAAAGGTCAGGCCTCAGGCAGGTCAGCCTCGGCCCTGGCCAGCTGGGCCCTTGGGACCCCCACCCCCGCCCTGGCCCGGCCGTCCTCCCCCAGCTGTCTGGCTCCTGCCTGCCCCCCCCATTCCTCCCGTTCCTTCACTGATGTTCTGATGCCATTTGAGGATAGGAAGGAGGCCAGGGAGGGGATCGCTTCCTCCACTCCTGGGGTATCGGAAGATCTCCAAGGGCTGTTGTAGATGAATCCCAGGGTGGGGGCGCCTGCCAGCCCCCTCCTCAGGAAGAGAAATAAGCGGTTATAAGCGTAAGCACCTCCTGCACGCTGTGCCCGGTGACAGGATGTGCGCACGCTTTGAATTCTTTCCCCCCTGGGCCGCGGGGTTCCCGCCGTGGGTCAGAGACCTACAGGCTGAGTGGACGCACAGAGGTTGGAGCCGGGCCCGTCTGTGGCTGGTGGGCGTCTCCTGCCCCTGCGGGTGCGGAAGGACTGTTCCCTGGGGCGTCCCCTACGTAGAGGACTTGCTTGGCTCTGAGTCACGGCTTTGCTTGGCCGCCTCTTCTCACTGCTGCCCCCACCCCCACAGCACGGCCCCTGTGCTGCTTGGGTCCGGGGTCCTCCAGTCCTAGCCCCCCATCCCTGCCTAGCAGTCTCCCCGCTTTCTCCCTCCCTCCCTCCCTCCCTCTCGCCCTCACCCCAAGTTCTCGCTGACTCCCTGAGACCCAGGTCTGCGCTGCGCCTCCCTCGAGACCTTCCCGGCTCCCCGTGCTGGGGTGACTGCCACCCGCTCAGCCCTGCACGCCGCCCCATCGGCTCTGTTCTCTCCCGCCTCAGGGCCCATGTGGCACCCACACGTGGCACCCGCTGTCTTTGCCCAGCCCCCAGCCATCTGTGAAGGCCCCGCCCTCCAGACCGCATGCCCGGCTCTGTGCCGAGCACCTTTGCCGTGCGCCTTGCTTAGTCCTCGCAGCCGCCCACGTCCTAGATGAGGACAGCAGGCGTCACGCAGTGGCGGGTGTGAACCAGGCAGTCCTGAGTCCAGGCCGTGCTTCCGACCCCTGCCCCAGCTTCCAGGATCGTCCCCCGTCCGCGTTACCATTGCGCAGTCCTGCGGCAGGTGAAATGAGTAGTGTTTATGAATTCTGTATTGGTGTGTCTGTGTCCCTGTGACACGGCAAGCCCCCAGAGGGAAGGGACTGTTATCTGTCCCTTAACCTTGATGACCGGGGGCTGGCACCCCTCCTCCCCGTCCCCTGGGTGCCAGCTGGGATCCCTGGAGCCTGGCAGGTGGGGTGTGCGTGGCCGTTCCACAGCCGTGTCCCGGCCCTGTGAGCACGCAGGGCTGTTGTTCGTCTTCAGCCCTGGTTACAGCCAGGGTGGCCGCCAGGCACTGCCGCGCCCCCGCTTGTCTCCAGCCCCCGAATCTTGCCGTCTCGTCCCATCAGGGTGCCACTGGTACTAATTTTGTGATTCTAGAAGTTTTTAGTATTTCCCTCTGTTCTTCCTCCTCTTCCTTCTTCAGAGGGGAGGAGGAGAGAATAGATACTAAATCGTCGGTGGATTTATTAGGATTTGCTCCAGTAAACTATGACATTTTCTGACAATGTTTCTGTAGCCTTTGTCTCAACAATTTGGATCTGTCGGAGGCTGCCAAGCCAAACAGTTAGTGTTGGCGGCATGCGCTCCCCCTTTACTGAGATGTTACGCATTCCTCTGCAGTGAGTGGGACGCAGAAATAGCGCCTGGGCTCAGTTGTGGTCTTTCTGTTTTTAGAATGGACGTGGCCAGCTGAGACCCGGCTCCCCACGCAGGCTGGATGAAGCCCTCCCCGCAGATGCTCCCTGGCCTCTTGGGACACTGAGGGTGGGGCCGTCAGCATGGCTGCAAAGAGGGGGGCTTCCGTATGGACCCCCCATCTCCCCCATCTCCCCCGTCGCCCTCCGAGTGAGACCACTAACGCCGACTTCTGCCTGTAGCCAGCGCCGAGTTGGTGTCCCTTGGCCATGGGTTCCTTCCCTTCAGACACAGCGTCCCCCTGCCAGGCCCGGCCCTGCTGCACAGGGTGCTGGGACAGGGCTGACCTCACCTCCTTTCCCAACAGCCCAGCTCTTCTCCACACCTGAAAAGAAAGGGGCTTTTTTCTAGAAATACGAGGACTGCATTGGAACTGTCCTGTCTCTGCACTGTCCACCCCTCCCCCCCCCGCCCCGCCGCCTTGCTCCTGTGTGCAGCCCCATGTAGCAGGGGTACAATGCGTCCTCCGGGACAAGTGTGGGCTGGGCTGCAATTCCAGGCCTTTTCCTTTTTAAATAAAAAGGGACTAATAATCCTCCGTACCTCGTTGGACTGTTGGGACGATGAGGTGAGTGAGTGTGTCTAAGGTGTCGGCACGGCGCCTGGCACCGGGGCTGTGCCCACACACTGGAGCTTCTTCGCTCTTCTCCCCGAGTCGTGCGTGGTCTGAGGTCAGCTGACTTCCACCTCCGTCAGTTCTGGGGCGTCTGCCGTATTCCTGGTGGTTCCACACTGGGCTCTGGCCCCTCACGCCATCCTCCGGTCCCTGGGGTGTGGGGCGTGGTGCCTGCTGCCCCTGGCTGGGACCCACAGGCGGTGTCTGTGCCGGAATGGCAGAGCTGGCGTGAACACTGTCCTGGAGACCCCCTCCTGGCACCCGGTGTCAGGGCCACGGCGAGATGGGGGCCACAGGCTTGGTGGTGGAGTCGCTGCCCCGCGCGGTGGACGCTCGCAGACCCTGCTGCTTCTGCGCCTGCTCAGGACTCTGCCCTCCTGGTCTCCTACGGTGCCCTGGAAGGTTCTGGGAGACAGGTGCAAGGAAGCCCCTGAGCATCTCGGTCCCCGGCCGTCCTGCCTCGTGGAACTCACAGTCTTCACCGTCTAGCAGGGGACACTTGGGGACCCCTGTGATGAGCGCTGTGGCGGCCCCAAGGCAGTGGTGCTCATGGGGTGGGGGGCTGGCTGGGGCCGACCAGCCCTGTACTCACCAGGGACAGGTGCACCGGGCCCAGCGCTCCAGGTGGAGGGGCTGCTGCCCGCCCTAGCCGGCCTCCCCGCAGGAAACGAAGCTGCCAGGTGTCTTCAAGGCCAGGCCTGGGGCAGGGATGGGCGGTGCTCCCCTTTGACCTCATCTATTGGTCAAGGGATGTCACGAGGCCACCGGATCAAGGGGAGGGGCGACAGGCCCACCTCGGGGTGGCAGGGGTGCGGCAGCCATCCCCCGGGGGTCTGTCCGAGCAGATGCGCATGTGCTCGTGGGTCTGGAGAGAGCGGGAGCAAGGCAGCTGCAGGGGCAGGTGGGTCCAGCGTAGCAGGGTGGAAATGAGGGCAGGTGGGTCCAACAGAACACGCTCGCGAGGGACAATGGCCAGGGCTTGGTGACTCACGGGGCGGGGAGGAAGCATCAAGGATGACACGCAGCTGCGGGCTGGGGGTTTCCTGAGGAGGAACAGGTTGGAGGGGAAGAGGGCGGCTTTGGTCTTGCCTGGCAAGCGTGCGGCACCTGTGAGCGTCTTGGCTGGGGCCCAGGGCGGAGCTCGGTGGCCTGCAGGTGGCTGCCATGGTGGTGGTGGTGTTGGACGGCTCGGCTCCCAGGGAGGAAGCGCAGGGAGCAGCCGGCCTGAGCCCTGGGCTGGGCAGAGGGGCGTGGCCGACAGTGTGGAGTCACAGCAGCACAAAGCATAAAACTCACTTTGAGATGGCAAGAGGGGGCAGACGTGGAAGGCGCTGCCTCCAAATGACCGGTGTGATCGCACACCTTTGACACTGAGCGTGGGGCTGTCCCCCACTGCCCTGTCCTGGTGCTGCTGCCCAGGCCCCACTGCAGACACCCCGGGTGGAATGAGGTCCCTGGGGGGGGGCGTACTGTAGTCCCGGAGGGGTTTCCTCGTTCTCCCCAGACCCACCTGGCCCCGCGAAAGCCCATTTGTTATAGTTCCTGGAGTTCTCAGAGCTGAGCAGAGTTAGATCTAAACAGCAAAAAGGATCCTTTCCTTCCCTTCCCCTCCCCCCGATACCAACTGGTTTGTGTTCAGAAATTCTAGGTAACAAATCCTGTCCTGGGGGGGGAGAGGGGAGGAGCCCCTGCCTCCAGCATGGTGGTCGAGGAGGGCCGGGTTATATTTTTTGATTCATAAGCTGTTTATATACTCATGGGCTACATATGTGATATTTTGTTATGTACGTAGACTGTGTAATGATGGAGTCAGGGGATTTGGGGTGTCCCTCACCCCCAGTGTTCATCATTTCTTTGTGCAGGGAACGTTTCGAATCCTCGCTTCCAGCTGTTTCAAATGCACAGTGCACTGCTGCTAACCAGTCACGCTGCTCTGCCGTGGGCCTAGAACTTTCCTTCCATCCAGCTGTCTGTGCCTGTAAACCAACCTCTCTGTCCCTCCCCCACCCACACGTCCTTCCCGGCCCCTGCCATCTATCATCCTGCTCTCCACCGCCGTGAGATCTTACAGCTGTTTTTTAAAAGGAGATTATGGTCATACTTTATTTGCAAAATTAAGAATAACATATACATACGCAGGGAAAAAGACTTAGAAGCAAATTCATAGAAATTTTTCCTTGTTTAAGTTTCTGTTTGCCCTCTATTTACCTCCAAAGCCCCCCAAACCAGGTAGCTGCTTCTCCCAGCAGAGCCCTCTCCCCTGACCAAATGACACCCTCCTCTGAGTTGTTCCCAGGTCTCCAGTTATCCAGGAAGTGACAGCGGCAACCCCTCTGTCTGAGGAGGTCATGCCCAGCCACGTGCTGCCGGTTCCCTCCCAGCGGTGGCCCTGGAGCCGCCTGGGAGCTTCTCCCCTGCTCCCCGGCGGGGCCGTCCCTCCCTCCACGTAGGCAGGTGCTCAGCCTCGCCTCGCAGAGACATCAAAGCAGAGATCCCCGCTGGAGAAATTGGCGATCCCAAAACAGCCTGGGGTTTGACACAGTGCTCGGTTTTAAGTGCCTTCCTTACACTGCAATTTCCAGATCAAAGTCAGCTCTGCCCTCGGAGGCTTGAGCCCGCTTCCAGGCCATTTTTAGCGAGGTGCTTATTTAAAGAAGCCATCATCTCCATGCCCACAGTGTCCCTGCATTCCATTGTGGAATTTGGAAATAGGCAGACGATTCAGAATGCTTCACTTAGAAACAGTCCTTTCACAATCAGATTAGATCATGCACACAGCCGTAGAAGCCCACTGCGTCTGAGGCTCTCTGTGGTTTCCGTGGACCTTGTAGCCGCTGGCTGTTTGTACATGCAGGGTGCCCAGGCTTCAGGCCTTGGAGTCACTCGATCCATCTTGAAATCCCAGCTGCACGATCTCCTGATGGACTGGTGACCTAGGACAGTGTACTTCATCACTCCAATCTCCATTTTCTCATTTGTAGAATGAAATAATAATTTAAAAAACCACGTGCCTTGATGCTTCAGACCCAGCTATCTACATGTGTTCTTAACAGGGCTCCTAGCAGAGCCAGAGCTTTAATGTCTGTCTCTTGGGTTTTATTTCCTATTACGTTGAGCTTCAGGGCAGCCTGGGCTTGCGACTTTGAACTTGAACTTGAGTTCTTCACGGCCTCATCATCTCACCTTCTGAGCCTGGAGGGAAGACCTCTGGCAGTCAGGAGCTGGGCTTTTAGGAGGGGTCCCAGACTCAGAGCAGTGTGCGGCCGTCTGTGTTCAGGGCCCACAGTGCACGCGGGAAAAGCCATGTTTCCGTCCTCGCCCTGACAGACACGGCCTGCCCCTCGGTGACGTCCTGGGAGAGCGCTGCTGTTTGTAAAAACGCAAAGTACTGAAGCGGACCGTTGATCAAGTGAAGGAATATGCCTGAAACTAATGAAGAACTGTGTGTTACATATTAATTCAGTACAGACAGTTTTATATTATTATACTCTGACTAAAACTGCTACTCTAACGTGTGGCTGGTGGCATTAGGAATTGGGGCAGCCCCTAGAAAGGAAATAGATAGTATATGTCTAAAACCATAAAAAAGAAAAGGTTTAAACCTTTGGTATTTTGATATTTCACTTCTAGAAATCTGAAGAAATGAACTCCCAGTGGGGGAGAGATTATATGCGTGAAGATGTTCGTGGCGGCCTTGATCATAGCCATGAGGATTAGAGGCAGCAGATTGTGTGATAAGAAAATGGTTGAGGAGGGGGTGGGGCAGCTGCGAAGACCACGCGACCACCTGGGTGATGCTTGTGATGACGCGAGGAAGAAATACCCCGAGGTTTACACCTGGCAGGATCACAGCTTCGTAAAATATATACGTGGAACGGATTACGCAGAAATACAAAAAGTATTAACAGTAGCAATTATGGGAAGAGGGGTGGTTTATGACTGATTGCTTGCTTTTTTCCATTTTCCAAACTTTCTGTAATGGAGTTTTTTTGTTGTTTTTCCAGAAATTAGATGCATATAATGTAATATGGTTTTATTACTTATTAATTCATGTATTTTTAAAAGAAGTTGGGGGGGTATGAAGGAGTAGAAGTGGTGAGGAAGAGAGGAATTTTCAGGATTGATTTTAGAAATGACTGAAATCGCAAATTGCTTGTTCTCCAGAGCTCAGAAGATGTTCTACTCCACAGAGCAGGGTTAGGTTTCCATGTGATAATGATTGTGTTGGTCAGAACAGCTCAGCAGTATCATCGGTTTTAGAGGTCACCCAGGTTAGCGGCGTCGGATGGGGGAAAGCATTTTCCAGGCGCTCAGATGTGGGCAAGGGCCCTGCCCCGCCCGGCCCTGGGTGTTTACCATCTGAGGCTGGGTTCTGACCCCAGCTACAGAGTTGAATTCTCTTGCACTGCACACCCTTCCTCGTCACCCTCCTAGTGAGAACTGTCACCTGCCAGCAGTTCCTTCTCAGGAAGGTGCCAGAACCACACAGGAGGAGACAGGTGGGTGCTCTGCTTGCCAAGCAGAGAGCCCTCAGCCATTGGTGAGATTCGCAGTGAGCGAAGGGGCCGTGGCGTCAAAGCTTCTGGTGCGTCTTGGGTGTGCAACATTGGTCCTGAAAATAGCCAAAACTCAGGACAGACAGACAGTTGCAGCAAATGGACTGCTACCCGTGTGTTGCAGGTACACATGCGTGGGCCGAGCAGGGGCGCGTGCGCTGGCACAGCCGTGACCGCCCACTCTAAGGCTGCTTTCTTTTCTCTCCTTCCCGCATCCCGCCATAGAGTCAGATGGAGTTCAGCGTCTCCTCCTTGTCCATCCAGGAGCCGAGCAACAGCACCGCGGCCAGTGAGCCCAGGCCCCTGCCCAAGGCCCCCCAGGGCTCCCAGGCCCTCAAGTCCTCCCAGGGCAGCAGGTCCTCCAGCCTGGACGCTCTGGGTCCTGCCCGGAAGGAGGAGGAAGCGTCCTTCTGGAAGATCAATGCCGAGCGCTCCCGGGAAGGGCCCGAGGCGGAGTTCCAGTCGCTGACCCCCAGCCAGATCAAGTCCATGGAGAAAGGGGAGAAGGTCTTGCCTGCCTGCTACCGGCAGGAGCCCGCCCCGAAGGACAGGGAGGCCAAGGTGGAAAGGCCCGGCCCCCTCCGCCAGGAGCAGCGTCCCCTTCCCAGCGCGAGTGCGGAGCCCGAGAGACCCCAGCCCGCTCTGGCTGTCACCAGCATGTTCCAGGAGGCCGCTCCCTCCGAACCCGAGAGGAAGCTGCCATCTCCTGACGCCGGGCAGGACGATGGGGAGGACTCCCTGTTCTTGGAACCGCAGCTCTCACAGGTGGGTGGGCCGCGCCGACCCTGCCTCGGACCGGGGGGCCCCTTCTTCCAGGGCCCATGGAGGGGGGAGCCCTGGGCCGGACGGCCACAGGCGCCTGTGCTGTCCTCTTCCCCTCCACCCCCCTTCCCGTGTCCCCCGCCCCTTCCTGGGTGGACTTCTGGAGCCCGGGAGCCAGGTGGTCAGCAGCCCTGCCACCCACACACGCGGTGAGCGGGGTCTGCAGGTCCGTCTCGGTGCCACCTGCAGTGGTGGAGAAGGCTGGAATTCAGTCCTGTCGCGCTGTACCTTTCCGTCCCTCCCCGTTCCTCCCTCCCCCATCTTCCATCCCCGCAGGGGCGCGCGCGAGTCCCGGTTCCTCCACTTCCTCGCCGGCGCGTGTCGCCTCCTGTTTCGTTGGTCCCTCGCAGCGGGCTTGGGCGGCTCTTCACTGCGGTTTGCACCTGCCTTGCCCGTCGGGAGGGACCTTGAGCATCTTTCCAGCTGTGCGTCTTCTGTGCAGAAATGCCCGTTCCGTGCCCTTGCCCATTTTTTAATTGGGCTGTTCGGTATTTTGATGTTGAGTTGTGACCATCTCTAATGACCCAGCATGTCCTGGAGGGGGTTCCGGGTGCTTCTGTGCCTCGCTCAGCAGACAGCTGCTTGTGTTGTCCTCCCAGGGGAGGGAGCCCGGTGGTCCCAGCAGTTGTCTGTTCCCGCGTCTCACCGTCCTCCCCTGGCTCCTCTTGCAGATGGGCCCAGTCCCCCCGTCCCTGACCAGGGCTCTTTCTCTGGGCCTCTGCGCTTGGGGCTTTTTCTGAAGGAGTTGTTTACATAAAATATGTGAGACCTGTGTGGGCAGGGAGAGCAGGAAAGCACAAGAAATTCTTTGAAAGAACAGATTTCTGAGAGGAAAGCCCGGAGGGAAATGCTACCTGGTTTGAGAAACTGGAAGGAAACCAGAAAAAGGAAGACTTGCCTGAGTCGTCCTGTTTTCGTGTTCTGGCTCATTCCGCGTCAGCCTCGGGTGCGGCAAACCCGGCCGGAGACGCGCTCCAAGGGCGAGTCCCTCGGCTGTGGGACCGTCACACAGCACGTGCTCACGGAGGGGGACCATCAGGCAGGCCCCTTCCCTGGAAATGAAGAATATTCTGGGTTTGGGAGAATCTCTCCGTAACCGTTCCCAGGATCTAAAACCAATAAGCTGTACATGCTTTGCCCAATTTTTTTCACTCTCTTAACTTTGCAAATTCTTTTTTGTTTTGTTGTGTCTGCGTATGTTTTTTTTTTAACGTTAGAAAGAATATCTTTATAATTTGTTCTTTTACTTTGGGATGAATAAATTTAAACATGGCTGGCATTCAGAAACAGAAGATTTATAGAAAAATAGAGATGTGTTGTTCTGCAAGCTGCTCACACGCATGCCCGGGCTGGAAGAGTATTGGATGCCGGCAGAGCGTAGCTTGCCTGGAATCTTCTTTAATGTTCTGATTCCGGGCGCCGGGGTAAATCGAGGTCAGGCCGGAAGCAGGCTGCTCCATGTGGGCCACTTTAAATGCGATGCTGTTTTTAGGTTGTGCAGAACTGATTAAAACGCTCATGTCTTCCGTGTTTTTGTGCCTCCTACAGGTCAGCTCGAGTAATGTCATCTTGAAGACAGGATTTGATTTTCTGGACAATTGGTAAAATGCGTTAGACAGCAAAATAATACCAAGAACCCCAAAATGTTTTCCAAAGTGGTATGTTGGAGGAGGATCAAAAGGGCCACCTTTTCCTGTGTATTTTCCCGGTTTCTCTAATACTCTTTTCTTAATCGTTTGGAAACTGGTCAGTTTTGCCAGATTTTCCCCTTTTTTGGTAGGCCAGATATATATGCTATTTTCAATGATTTGATAACAAGTTTTGCATTTGGGATTTTTAAAGCGTTGTTCCTCCATCATTCCTCCCCACACACCCCTTTTTAGTGTCGGGGGTTCTCTCTGCCGGGCGACTGGCGGTGATGTCCTCAGCCGTGGCGTTGGCGCACCAGCCGTCACACGGGAAGCTCAGCCCCCCGTGAAGTTCGCACCCAGTGCCCACAGACACCCAAGGGCTTCCCCTGCTGAAGCCACAGCCCTCACCCTCGCGTCGCGTCCCGGGAGCAGACTGCTGGCACGTGGCAGACAAGACTCGCCATCTTTTAGCTGCCCTGGTACTTATTCAAAGTATTGATCGTTGTTCTAAAAGAGTTGCATGTTTAAATATTTTGTATTAACTTTTCATTATTTTGTATTTAGATTTAGCAGCCGTGGGGCTACCACTTTTCTTGGTTTTGTATCAGTTTCCTTTTGGAAGTTCTTGGGACTTCTGTGACCTGTCGGTTGTTCCGTGTCCTGGGCACCTGCAGGCGTCAGGGCAGACGGCCTGTGTGGCTGGAGGACGGGGCTCTCTGATAAGTCGCTAGAGCCTTCCGGCGTGAGACTGGTGGGGCAGTGGACGTTCTTCCTCCCAAGGACGGGTCGGGCTGCGCCGTGACGGACCTTCCCCCGTCCTGACACCACCGGAGGTGGAAGGGCGGTGTCTCTGATCGCCCCAGCGGTGCCCCCTGGAGACCTTCGTGGTGTCACAGCAACCGCGTCTCAGAGCTGGCGCGACCCGAGTGGCCTGGAGGAACAGGGCGGCCCACCTCGCCTGGGAAGGCTCCGTCACCGCACGGCCGTCACCGCACCTCACCTGAAGCCTTAATCCCCGTGGCCCCTGCGGTGAGCGCTTGGTTTCAGTACCAAAGTGTCTTCTTTTTAGGAAACGCCTATTTCATAGGAACTTCTGAAATGATTCTCAGAATATATTATCTGGCTCCAAACTAAGGCACATGGCATCTTTTCCCGCCCCTAGGAAACTGGGCTTTAGCCAGCTTTTGCTTTGGTTCTTGCTAATTGCTTTATGTCCCTAAACCCCATACGGCCCCACCCTCCTCCTGCAGAGACCGACTGTCACTTGGCAAGTACAGGTTCTTTCCGTACTGCTCAAGTGCAGCTGATACCTGCAGGCAAAGAGGTTTCCAGCACGGCGGTGAGGGCCAGGGAGCGTGGAGACCCCAGCTGGCCCTGCCCGGGCAGGGCGCCGGCTCCCCTCGGGGTTGACCGATGTGCCCACTGGAAACCCCAGACCCGGCTGCCACCTGCCTCCACCTTCTGCCTCTGGGCAATGGGCTGTCTTAGAGCTCACGGTAGCGAGTGCGTGTGTATGAGTTTATACTCCCCAGAGTTCCTGTAGCAGGAAGGGAAGGTCTGCGTCCCAGGACAGTGGGTCAAGCCAATCTGTCTTTTGGGAGAAATTCTCATTTCTTTCCCACTTTCTCATAAAGCCCAATATCCCCTTTAAGTTCTCCTCAGCGCCGAGAGGTGTAGGAATTATTGAGAACTTCTGCCTCGGAAGCCCCATCGGGGGCCCCGCAGTGTTGAGGCAACTCTCATCACAGTGATTTTCAATGGTACAGCCTCCTGAGAGTAAATGTAAAATCACAGACAGGCCCTGGAGGATTCCCCAGTCCTGAAGTCGTGTAGCTGTGCTCTGCTCTGGGGAGAAGGGAAGGCCTGGAGGACGCGGGCTCATGGGTCTCCATCCTGCCTGACCTGCGGATCTTCCTCTACACCCCGGGCAAAGTCCATGCAGAGACGGTTTCTTTTCCTTCCCTCCAGGGAACCTGTGTCAGTGTGAGGGAAAGTTAAGCTCTGCTATTGCTCCTTCCCCACGCCAGGCATCAGGGTGCAGTTTCTAAAATCAGGAGTTTATATTTATTTTTTAGAAAACACACACTTTCCAGGGGAAGCTTATATGTAACTTCGGATCCCCACCCTCCCCACGGTCCGCACCTGGGGTCCAGCTCAGGCGTTCAGGGTCTTGCTTTCAAGTTCCCCCAAGAAATCATCAGAAGCCAGTCTCTGTGTCACCCGGGGTCCTTCCCTGGCCCTCTGGGCTTGGGAGTGCCATCCTCAGGGGAACAGCGGGGTCGTCACCGGCCGAGCCTCGCCCCCGTGTGGGTGTCAGGAGCAGCCTCCCTTTCTTTGATACACGTTTTCAGAAATAATAAATTCTTACTGACAACTTGTAACTTGGTCATATTTTATACTCATTGCCTTTAATAAAGCCATTTTAAAAATGCTGCCAGTGTCTCTTTGGGGCCCCTGCTGGAGTCAGGAAGCCTGTGAAGGTGCTTGCAGGTGCGTGCGGAGGAGAGCAAAGGATTCGTGCCAGTTAGAGCCGGGGCCACTTCAGAAGGCCCGCTTGGCGCCGTCTTGGCATGGTCCTCTCTGCAGGTTCTGGGAGGTGACAGCTCTGAGCAGGAGGGGTGGGCTCTGTCCTGGAGGGCTGGTACAGCCCTCCGGTGAGATGGAAGCTATGGCAAGACTTTCCAGGCCGGCTGGGTGCAGTGGCTCATGCCTGTAATCCTAGCATTCTGGCAGGCCAAGGCAGGAGGATCACTCGAGGTCAGGAGTTCGAGACCAGCCTAAGCAAGCCCGAGACCCACCTCTACAAAAAACAGAAAAATTAGCCAGGCACAGTGGTGAGCACCTGTGGTCCCAGCTACTCAGGAGGCTGAGGCAGGAGGATCACTTGAGCCCAGGAGTCTGAGGCTGCTGTGAGCTATGATGACGGCACGGCACTCTGGCTGGGGTGACAGAGCGAAACAGTCTAAAAGAAAAAAATAAAAAGACTTTCCAAAGACAAGCCGATTGCGTTGAGTGACTGTACCTCTGGAAAGCTATCTTCTTGAAAGCTTTCCCGTTGAGTCTAGTTGAAGCTGATTTTGGGAGGGCCAGGGAGGGAGAAATACAAAAGTAAACACGGCCAGTCAGTCCTATTCCACGCGTTAAAGTGCGGGTGGTAAATTACCAACTATAGATTAAGGAGATGTCATTTTCCACATCAAATATGCTTTTAAAACTAATGCCCCTCAGAAAAATGGTGACTCGGGTGGACGCACTTCTGACTTACACGTGCACGGTGGGACCTCGCTGCCGTGGGGACCGAGGGTTCCGGAGACCCAGTAGTTGCACGTACTGATCCACGGTGTTCCGAGTACTGATCTGTGGTGTTTGCGACGACATTTGTGGGTCAAGTGTGGGATGACCATATCCACACGTAATGAGACAAAATGGTTCCCAAGCTCCTAGGTCTGGCAGCTTTGATGGTAACTCAGTGTGTGTTACCAACACATCCAAAAAACGGTGTTTCTCTGTAAGAGGGAGCCGTCAACAGAGAGACAAAATCTGCCTGGGCGTATTCAGCACTTTGCAGCCACGGAACAAAAATGCTGAATCTGGGGACAAGAGTGCTGGCCGATGGGGGGTGGGGACCTTCATGGGGCTTTTCCAGCAATTTCCTTGCTCTGATCCCAAGCTCATAGGCAATGGGATGAACTCGCCAGCTGTCCAGGTGCCTTGATACCAATGAGGGGCCCTCTAGGAGGACATCCGTGGTTCTGAATCCCACCCAGAGTCAGATATTAAGCAGGTGAGCAGTCCTGGATACAAGATACACTTACAAAAAGCAAGAGCAGTGTGACGGGAATGCTATAAAGAAATGCCGCAGGCCGGGCGGCTTAAGCAGTTTATTTTCTCACAGCTCTGGAGGCTGGAAGTTCAAGATCAACATGTCCAGCCTGTGTGGTTTCTCCTGAGCTGTCTTCCTGGCCTCGCTGTGTCCTCACAAAGCCTGTTCCTCGGTCTGTGTCCAAATCTCTGCTTCTTGTAAGGACGCCAGCCTTGCTGGATCGGGGCCCACCCTAACCACCCGGTTTTAACTTAATTACCTTTCCAAAGGCCCCATCTCCAAATACAGTCACGTGGTGAGGTACTAGGGGTTAGGGCTTCAGCATATGAATTTGGGGGTGGTGGGAAGTGTAATTCAGCCTGTGACAAGCAGCGATATGAGCTAGTAACGAAAACCACTCATAATGGCAATGGAAACCATACAGTGTCTGGGAAACAGACAAGTATGCAAAGACTAAAGAAAACTACAAAAACTAAACAGAAGCAAGAGAAGATCTGAGCAATCCTGGATGGGATAAGAATATAAAAATGTTAACTCTTCCCAAATTATTTTATAAAGTTAGTGCAATCGCAATAAAAATTCCAGTTAGATATTTTAAGAAATTTGATAAATTCACTCTAAATGATTAACAGAGCAATAGTTACTCTAAAGAGGTAAAGGAGAGGAGGCTTCCTCTGTCAGTTAGGAAAATGGGTTTCAAGGCCATGGAGTTGTAGTCTGGAGGTATCGGGAAGGGGACAGACGACGAGATCAGTGAAACAGGACGGAGAGCTCAGGGATACGCCCACGCAGCTGTGTGAACTTAGGTTACAGCCAAGGGACACCACAAACTGGCAGGGAAAAGGGAGGATTCTTTAGTGAACAAATTCTCACTATATAGAGAAATACAAACATGGATTCCTACCCAACATGACGTGCATGGTGGGCTCTATGTGAAAGGTACAAAGTGGAAAAATGGCAGGGGAAAATGTCTGGTGACCCAGGGTAAGGAAGGACTTTAATAAAACTCGAAAAGCACAAACCATAAAGCAAAACAATCTGATTACATAAAAATATAGGATTTCTGTTAGTGAGGACGGGCAGAGTTAATGAACTGAGAGGATGGGAGAACAACATTTGCTGTGTCAGTTCTGATGAAGGACAAGGATCAAGAACATACAGGGCAGTCCTGTAAATGAACAAAAACAGGCCAGCAACCTCAATGGAAAATTATTATAGAGAAAATCCTAAAAAGCTGTTACGTGTGTGAAAAGGTGCTAAAAATAATTGATGGTCAGAGAAAAAAATTAGCTCGGTCATGCCAAGTCTTGGCAGAAATGGGATAAAACAGGACATTTTGTCCCCCCAGAAGGGATATTTGGCTGTGTCAGGGGACATATTTGGTTGTTACAATTGGGGAGGAGGTGCTGCTGGCATCCGGGGGGTGAAGGCCAGGGATGTAGAGGATAGCTCTCCACGACCAAGAATCATCCAGCCCAAAATGTTACTATGGTCCCGGTTGAGAAACCCTAGGCTGGAGGAACTGCAGCCAGTGTGTCAAGAGTAATCTGGTACCATTTTGCCAAATTAGTTATCTGTATATCCTCGGATGCTATAATTTCCCTCCAGGATACAGATCCCAAGATATTCCCACACAGGGAAAACTTAAGGGACCTGCTTATCATACAGGGCTGTTCATGGCAGTTATTTGCGGGGGTTGGAGGCAAGCTGGATGTCTGTCATCGGGAGGAGGGCTAGATAAAATGTGTTGGGCCCACACCACGAAATAGTATGCAGCAATTAAAAGCAATGAATTAGATGCACACATTTAAAACTGGGTGGATCTGAACATGGATGGATATTACTTAGTGAAAAAAAGTAGAGGCAAAATAGAATGTTGTCTTAGTCCCTTTCTGTTGCTTATAACAGCACACCTGAAACAGGGCAATTTATAAATAAAAGGAATTTACTTCTTGTAGTTACGGAGGCTGAGAAGTCCAAGGTTGAGAGGCTGCATCTGGTGAGAGCCTTCTTGTTGGTGGGGACTCTGCGGAGTCCCAGGGAAGTGCAGGGTATCAACCACATGGTGAGAGGGCTGAGTGTGCGAACGTGCTAAGGTGCTAGCTCAGGACTATTTTCCTCTTCCTATAAAGCCACCACTTCCACTCCCGTGATAACTCATTAATCTATTAACCCATTACTCCATGAATGGATGAATCCATTCACGAGGACAGTGCTCTCATGATCCAACCCCCTCTTAAAGGCCCTGCCTTTCAATATTGCCAATTGGGGATTAAGTTTCAACATGAGTTTTGGAGGAGACAATCCATAGCAAACATATATAATACTACCATTTGCATAAATTAAAAACATATGCACATAAGACAAAGCCTATTTAACAGATTAGGGTGGTTGCCTGTGAAAGGAGAAGGGGTAGAACAAAGGTGGCAGAAAAAAAATAGAACAGAGGAATCTTAAATGGACCAGTGGTAATCACGTGCCAGTAGGTGCTTACTTGCAAAGAAATTTGATAGCAAGCATCCACAAGGTCTGCTATTGAGCTCTCACCTCAGACAGGAGTCTCATTTATTTAGCTGGTGTGTTAGATCAGAGGTGGTCCTTGGCCAGCATCGGTTAGATCTTTGGGGGCTTGGCTCTGTTTGGTTGCAATTTGTGTGACTCTATAGTTGTGCCTCAGCCAACATCGATAAAGCCTACTGGATCAATCCAGGTACTTCTGCAACAGCAGCTGGGGCAACTGAGCAGGTTGGGAGGAGAGAGAGGGTAGGAACTACTGACATCTGATGTCCTATTCTTTGGGGGACAGAAGTCATACAGGCTGTGTGGGTGTGGGAGGGCACCCTTCAGAGGAAGAATTGATTTTATCAGTTGGCCAACGCCTCCACCACAGCAACCTCAAGTTTACTCCAACTAAGAGTTGTCATGCAACAAAATCATAGACAATCATATATTATATGTGAGAATCGCTAAAAATTATTTATAGTTTTCTAGCTACGTTACAGAAAGTGTTGGAAAACATGGTCGACTGCTTTAACACAATAGCAGTATTTTGAAGCATTTACTTCCAATCTTCTATTATGAAAATATCTAGGTCCAAGTGGAAAACATTATCACAGGGACAGTCCAGACTGGAAATAAAATCCAAATGCAAATCTGGAAACCACATGGGCCCTGGCAGTTCTCTTTGTGCCATGCTCTACTTCCCCCCCTCCACTCCCTCATTTTCTCTTCCTCCTGGGATTCATGCCAACCTCTGGCCCCAGAACTGTAATACTGTAGCATGTATTTTTTCTCCATAGTTCTTCTGTATGGGGATTGAGCAGTGTACAATGCAGATGTAGTTCCTGCCCTCATGGGGCTTGCATTCTAGTGGAGGACTCAGACTAAATACATGACCACATAATTTTATAGTTGAAAATTCTTAAAAGCGAATAGGATTTTTGATTCTGGCTGTGATAAAGCAATTCGGACTGGGCTTACCATTTTGTTACAAACAACTAGAAAAATGGGCAAAATATGTGCAACAACTGTTCCTAGACTTTGGACAACAGGCGAGGTAGGACTGTGATCTTTGAGCGGGGGAAGCAAATGAGGTCAGCCTTCTGATTGGCCCGGCTTTCGGGCTCAAGGCGTGTTTCTAGACTGTTGAAGGAAGGAGGATCCTGAGCCTGGCACGAAAGTCTCTAAGAGCTGAGGAGGATGAATGTGGGGAGGAAAAGGTGGTTGGAATTTATAGGAGGGAACTGTGTAGAGAAAGAGCTCCAGAAATACGCACAGGATTCTCCTTTCGTGTGTTAGGGGTAACTTCTGGAGTGTAGCACGGGGGTGGGGAAGAAATCCCGACAGGGCCTGGCAATCTTGCTGAGCTAAGGAGGATGCGTTTGGAGCTGGGGAGTCCGAGGGGGCTTAGAATGAACAGGGCAGAGTTCCGGAGAGAAAGACTTCTGGAAATCTGCACTGGGATTTCCTTAAGTCTTTGGCTAAAGACCAATCTGTACATACATAGGGTAAAACTCAAATGCCTGGGCAAGAACCACTTCCAGGGAAATAACAGGTATCAGGGAGCTGTCAGTTGAACAATCCCCACAGTTTACACAAGGCTAAGACTCAGCCAACTTCCCTCCAGCCAGAGCACAGACCATGTCGAATATGTGGGGCTCTCACCAAAGATCCCCAAAGGGCTATGCATTAGAAGTGGGGCTACCTTAGCCTTAGAATAAAGGGTGGTCTAGATCTGCCCTAAAGGAATTTTAAAAGAAGTCATCAAATGATCAAACCAATTCACAAATGGCTTAGCTGCCTGCCAGAATAGGTCTAACACTCTATAAAAATATTATAAAATCTAACAGTAAACAGCATAAACTTTATAATGTTCAGCAACCAATCAAAAATTACCAAACAAATGAGCAGAAAAATGAGCAGGAAAATGAGCAGGAAAACTCATATACAGGAGAAAAATCAGTCCATAGACCAATCCAGAAATGACAGAGATGATGGAATCAGTAGACAGGATGTTAAAACAACTATTATAAATGTGGTGCATGCCCTCAGGGATGTAAAGTAAACTGTGAAGATAATGAAGACATCTAACATGAAAATTTCCCTGGATTAGATTAAAATTAAATGATACACTGCAGAAATGATTGAACTCGAAGATATAGCAGTAGAATCTATCCAAAATGAAGCACAGAAACAAAAAGATTGGGGAAAATATCATGTGGGAAAATATTACAGGATCTAATATATGAGTAATCAGAGTCCCAGAAAGAGAAGAGAGAGAGGAAGCTATAAAAAAATAGTCAAAGAATCAATAGCCAATTTTTTCCAAATTTGGTAAAAACTATGAACCCATAGATGAAGTTTAATGAACCCCAAGTAAGGTAAACACACACACACACCCCAAAGCATGTCACAAATGGCTGAAAAATAATAATAAAGGGAAAATCTATAAAATAGCCAGAGGAAAATAGACATATTAGATACAGAGAAGGAAAAAATATCAAATAAAAAATGACTACAGATGTCTCATCCCAAAATATACAAGTTTGAAGTAAATGGGACAACATATTTAAAGTGATGAGAAGAAAATGGAACTATCAACCTAAAATTTAATATCCAACAAAAAAATATCCTTCAAAACTGAAAGCAAACCAGGCCCGGTGGTGCAACCCTGTAGTCCCAGCTCCCGGGGAGGCTGAGATGGGAGGATCACTGGAGGCCAGGAGTCCACGGCAGCAGTGAGTTATGACCATACCTGTTAATAGCTACTAAACTTCAGCCTGGACAACATAGCAAGATCCCATCTCTAAAAAAGAAAAAGAAAACAACCTGAAGGCAAATAAAACTCTTTTTATTATAGACATAGAAAAGCTGAGAAAGTTTGTCACTAGCTGACTTGCATTACAAGAAATACTAAAGGAAGTTCTTTAGGCAAAATGAAAGTGATACTAGACGGAATATTGGATCTCCCCAGAGGACTGAAGAGTACAGAAAGTGGTAAATACGTGGGCAAGTATAAAAGCCTTTTTCCAGATTTAAAAATGTTTAGTAAGATAATCGACTATTTAAGGCAAAAATAATAACAATGTATTGTGGTATCTATAACATACGTAGAAACAAATGTATGACAATAGTTCAAAAGCTGTGGGGAAGAAATGGAAGTATCTTATAGTACCACTTGAAAATCTATTTCCTTGTTTCTGTTTACATCTTTAAATGTGACCATCAGCAAATGTAAGGATTACACATTCTATTACTGTTGGGCAGCGTTGCATAGAGCTTCGCCCGCTTCCAGAAGGCCTCCCCGTTCTGTCCTTTGCCTCATGCACGGCTCTGCGCCAGGGTTAAGGTGTGTATTGGATGATCGTGAGTCATGTGACAGAAGGCTGGGGTCTTGTCCCCACCTGTTCCTGTGGCTTTGAACAAGCCCGTTTCCTCCTCTGTATGGTGGAGATCACCCTCCCTTCCCTGCCAGCCGCTGGGGGTCTTGCATGCTCAGACCGGACGGTGCAGGAGACCCCCATGGCGGACTTGGTGTCGTTACCCCCAGTACGAGCAGGAGAGGGTGTGGGCCCAGAAGTGACCTGGCTTTTCCAGGCAGGGCAGGAGGCCTGTCCCTCCTGGGCCAGCGTCGGCCTCTCTCCCGCAGGGGCTCCACCGCTAACGTACAGGGACGGACAATTGTCAGATTAATGTGACAGGAGAGGGCCCTGCGGAGGACAGCGGGTTTGCCTTCGGCCCAGCCCAGCCTTCGGGATTGCGAGCCAGGAAAATAAACAGAACTGCCCCCGAGTCGTGGTGCGAAAGGGGCCGGGTCAGGCCGCTGATTTCAGCAGCAGCTTTTCTTCCAAAGAGCTGACGGCCCTGGAATCGTTACCAGGACATTTTTATAACGACTCCTTCACCCTGCCGGGCGGAGGACGGTGGCCATAATTCTCTCTGGTTTCCAGTTGAAGAAACAGAAGAACATAGAGCTTGAATGTGCTATTCCAAGGCATCCTGCCAGACAGCGGCGGAGCCAGGAGCGGCATCCGGGGGCCGGGGAGTGGGCCCGGGGAGGCCAGCGGCAGGGCTGCACGCAGATGGAGCAGCTGGCCCGGTGGCCCGTGGGGGCGGGTGGACAGGCTGGAGACCCGGGGCCTCTGGGGAGCACCCAGGCACAGTGCGTGGCCATGGCTTTTGTATTCAACGGATGAATCGTCTCTTAACCACAGACAGGTTGGCCACGTTCGCTGCTTTGGAGTCTGGTCGGAAGCCCTTTTCCTGGGCGAGGTGGCTTCCCTGCGGTTGGTTCAAGCCTCGTGCTGCGCTCAGCTTCTCCCACAGCTGACGGCAGTGCCAGCGGATGACGGTGCCAATGTCAGGGCCAGAGCACCATGTGGGTTTGATTGTCGTCGGCTAGCGGGGTGGAGCCGTCCAGGAAGCAGCCACATCCTCTAAAATGTGGTTTCCGAAAGAGCAACGCTGACTGCTCCAGGGGTGGGGGAGATGCAGGGAGTGGCAAAAGAGGCGACCCCCTCCGGGTGACTGAAGGGTGCCTGGACCCTGTGCACCCTGAATGCTGGAGCTGAGCCCTGGCAGCCCTGGCACAGCATGTGCCCACTGCACGCTCCGCTCTCATCCCTCCTGGGGCACGAGGTTAATGACAATAACACTGACGTCTCTGATCCTCAGCTGCTGGGGGGGACCCTGCTGGACACCACCTCTAGTCTCGGCTTGGGGAGCTCCAGGTGGCTGCGGCCAGGAGTTGGGGTAAGAATGGACTTCGGGGTTGCACAGACTTGCAGGGCATGACTCAGGGAGGCAAGAGGAGGAGAGGGGCAAACGGTGGCTCCCCATCCTGGTGCCCCGACACACATCTACACAGCTGGCCATATTCCTGTCCTCCTTTTTCACCACCGTCTCCAAGGCCATGCCCTTCAAGAGGGCGTGATGCCATTTGGTGACTTTGTTCCCATTACCGGGCCACTGTTGCTGTGCACTTTCGTCTGCTGTCTCCTGCCTGCCGCCTGGCTGAGAGCTCCCTGCGGTGGGAGTGGCTGCTCCGGCTAATCTGCTTTCCTGACTCCCCAAGGGCTGACTCCACAGGGGGGGTGTCAGGTGCCTGGCTCTGGGTCATGCTCAAGTTCACTCCAGCGTGCCAGCTCCTGCCTTCCAGCCCTTGTCCTGCCCCACCTGCCCCCAGGCACATCCCGTGCCCGGCAGCACCAGAGCGGGGACAGCAGACAGACGCAGTGGCTGAGAAGCTCTGCTCAGCCTCGGGCAGCTGGAGAAGCAGCTGCCAGCGCTGCTCCTGGCAGACTGGCCCTGCACGCTCTGGTTTCTGTCTTCCGGCCCTCGCACGCCCAGTTCTGCTCTCCCTAGAGCCTTTGCCCTATTCCGACACGAGCTCTTGCTTTGGTCGTGCACGGAGGCAGCCAGTTCCAGGGCCCCGGGGGAGACAGCAGAGCAACCAGCTTCTCCGGGAGTCTCGCCCCATGCATCCGCCTGCTCCCCAAACTCAGCCAGCGCTGACGCAGGGCTTCCGCGATTAATGGCCTGCACTTTTGGACAACTTCCCTTCCCTTCCTCTCCCTGCCAGCACCCCAACTCCCGTGGGATTCTAGCCACAGCCACTCTGCAATGCCATTAAGGAAAATATGCTAGTCCATGAATTACCTGCTTTCTGGAACCAGAGCACTTACCCAAAGCTTGCCCTGCCCGTTGGTTATGTCGGGGGCACAATCGTAAATGGCTCCAATTACCCCGAGCAAAGAGTTTCTGTTTCTGAGTGCCGTCTTATCAGTAAGTCAGATAAGACAGGTTGTGTAACCTCTCTGCTCCCCAAGTTCCTCTGTAGTGTGGGTGAATAGTAGTTCTTTGTCAGAGGGTTGGTATGAGGATGAAAGGAGTAAAAATGGAAAGTACAGTCAGCAGGGCCTCGCACGCAGCGAAACCTTCAGCCCCGTTTCTATTGCCAGTGGTCAACTGGTTACGAAAGCAGGCAGAGGCCAACCCCCCGGAAGCCCTTTCGACCCCCCGAAACCTTGTGACGGTGACATCCCACAGCTTGGCCAGTTGCTTACGGTTTCACTGGATCAGAGTCTGTCCTGCGTAGCAAATGCAAATCAGATGTTCGACGCGCTCCAGGCTCACGGCGCCCTCTCTCCCCTCAGCGCCTGCCGGCTCTTTGCTCAGCAAACTGCTGTCTTCCCTGACTGGTGACTCATGTCGCTATATTTGAATTTTCTGGATTCAACTTTCAAAATAAATCAACACGGATAACCGTCTCTGCGCTCTATGGTCTAAATAATCGAGCCCTATTCCAAAGCACACTTGCCTTCCAGCTGCTAGCTGAAAGCATCCTCCACCTGCGTGTCCGCTGGACCGGGGGCTCCTGGGGGGCGGCTTCTGTGAGGCCTGCAGAGGTTCCCGCCTCTGAAGCAGCGTGGGGCACACGGCGGGCGTCCACTCTGCCAGCCGCACGGCCGCCATGCCGCCCTGACCGTGCACGTCCTCCCCTGGCGCAGCCCCCGTCCCCTCGTGGCGGTGGGGGACAGTCCGGGGCCGGCTCCCTGGCTGGGGCAGCTGCACCCCCACTGTCTGGAGGGTGAAGTGCGCGGCTTCCCCCGCCTCGGGTGCACGCTCAGAAGGTAGCTTGGCCTGAGCCGACACTTAGCGCCAGAAAGTGAGTCGTGGCCCCTGAGAAGGCCTCGGGGAAGGCTGGAGACACCGTCCAAAGGAGGGAAGGGGAATTTGACACAGGTCGTGCAGGTGAAGGTGATAGAGGAAAAAGCAGCATGTCTTGATTATTCCTCCAGTGAGCTCAGTTGATCTAATGAGCCAGTTTCATCAGCCGGGTTAAGGCTGTGCCTTGGGCCTGAAAAGTACCCCTGCTGTTTACTTTGTGACTTTCTTGGGACCCCGTGGCCTGGCCAAGATGAGACCAGGGTGAGGCCTCCTGCCGCTCTCTCTCCAAGCCCCCGATGTCACGGGGGCAGCGGCTCCTAGACAAGCCTGCAGGCGGCTGAGACCGGCTGAGCCTAAGCCGCCCTCCCAGGGCGTGGGACACCCAGCCACGGACGCGGGCCACAGACATGTGAGGGGTGGCAGGGCCTGACCGGGGTTCTCGAGACGGGGGTGGACGGGCCCCGGTTAGAATAGACACAGGGAAGCTTTTGCTCCTCCCGGGAACGGCCGCCAGCCCTCAGAAGGCTCCAAAATCCGCCAGGCAGTTGGAGGCACCAGTGTGGGGCGGGGAGGAGGCTCAGGACTAGGGGTCCCGAAGTCCAGTCCCGCTCTGCAGGCAACAGCCACGCCGCAACCTCTTTACTACAACTCGAGGGAAACAGAGGGGACGGTGGTGTCACCTGCAGTCCACGGGATGTCAGCGAGTCTGGGGGCTCTCTCGGATGGTGTGCACATTCCTGTGTGTCTGCGTTTTCTAGAGGAAAGGGGCCCATAATTGCTTTCCTGCTTCAGAATCTCAAAGGCGTCCTTGATTCAGAAAACTGAGAACCACTCTGCAGGGTGGGAGCTGAGGTTCTGACCATCACCAGCTTCCCACAGTCCTGAATCTCAGGCTTTCCGTCCTGTCCCTGGGTCCCCAGTGTCGGCAGAGATGGAGCTGGGTGTCCACAGCCCGCCGGCCCTGAGGACGGGGCTGCAGCTGGCGGCCACGTGTGTTCTCTGGCGACGGAAGGACATGCGTTTCCACGGTGCCGTGCGCTCCCCGAGTAACGGGACACAGATGCTCCCGTCACAACCGTTTCCTTTGGCTCCTGGTTCACGGGCTCCAGGCGTGTCCCCGTGTCCCCGGGCAGACAGCGGCGACCTCGGCATCTCCCGCACCCTGTTTCTGGGTGCGACCCGGTCCAGGTTTGGCGCCACATCCCGGAGTGGCTGCCCCAGCCTCGGGGCCCACTTGCTGGGGGAAAACGGCGCCATCTGTGGTATTTCACAGTCCACGAAGCCATCTGGCTTCTGCACACACAGAGTGTTTTGTCAGCTTTCTCTGCGCAGCCTTGTTTATCCCCGTTGGCTTTGGGTCGGGTCAGACACTCCTGAGCAGGCAGTTTGGGGCCTGGAGGATCGAGACTCCCCAACGGGGCGAGGTGGGCGCCCCATCTCTGAGGACAGAACGCCGGGACTTCTCGCGCCCTCGTGCCCCGGCCCCTCCAGGACCCTAGAGCAAGACCCTGGCCAGGCCACCGAGGTCGGCCACCAGGATGTGCAGACAAAGAAAGAAGCGCTTGAGCCTCCACAGGCCGGTGGCCTGAAGCGTGAGTTCCCCAAGCTCTTGGGGAGAAAGGTTCCTCGAGGAGACCTCACCACAGGCCATTTCCGGAAATCCAGGCCACAGTAGCCTCAGTCTACCAGGCCGCCGGTCCAGCCGCCCCCCGGCCTGCTGTGGCTCTGCAGGACTCGTGCTCTTGGACAGCTCTTTCTTTTATATATACGTTTTGCTTCTTCCCAGCTAACTCTTTGCCCCCTTTGAAAACAGGCCTGGCGGTTTGAATATCCATTTGGCAGGAGAGGTGGGGAGTTTTATTTTCCCACCCAAGGGTGTCGCAGACAAACTCCCCAGCCAGCCAGAACCCAGCTCTTCCCGCGGACAGAGGCAATATTTTCCCAGGACAAGGTGAAGGAGAAGGGCTCTCCCAGTGAGGTCTAGGTTTAAGCCCCGTGCCGCGACTACCCCTGCGTCACGCACACTGGCCTTACCATCGGCCTGGCCCAGGCCTGGCCCATCCACAGGGGAACGAGAAGGAGCCACGTTTTAGAGGAAAATACGTGGAATTGATGCTTCCCCACCACAGGGACACAATTATGTCTCGGATGGATTTTCCTTTCTCCCTCATTGCAAAAG
Organism: Eulemur rufifrons; assembly: GCF_041146395.1. Classification (NCBI taxonomy): domain Eukaryota; kingdom Metazoa; phylum Chordata; class Mammalia; order Primates; family Lemuridae; genus Eulemur; species Eulemur rufifrons. Next base: position 12,823,439 of record NC_090993.1, read on the forward strand.
ATCTTGTAAAGATCTTAAAGAGACAAATTGCCAGTGTTTAGATGCCCTCAGCCACCTGGCCCCAGGGGAGGGGTGGGGGGAGTAACCATCCCTGGTATTCGTAGAAGGCCTTCCAGTTTAGTGACAGCCCTCCTGTGGCCTGGACAGTGCTGACGGTGGGCAGAGGCTTAGAACTGCCCCACGGTGCAGACCCCCTCTGACCACTTTGTGCTCCTGTGGGGGCCACATCTCCTCCCCCACACCCACTCGGGTCTTCGTGGGACCCTCTGGTTCATCTTCTTTCAATTGCCAGGCCCTCAACCCTCTCCTGGACTTCCTGGTTTCTTTCCTCCCCCACCCTAAATTCCCCGGCTGCTGGGACTTCCTGCTAAAGCCATGTGTGAAGACGCCAGGCCCTGAGTCTCCTGCCCTCACCTGTTCCTGCCCCGGGGCTGCTGAGCAGAGCTGGAGAGAGGGTTGATTGAGGCATTGCAGCCCCATGTCCCACCCCCAGGGAAGCCTGGCCTCACTCACGTTATTCCTAAGCCCCAGCCCACCCCAGCCCCCGCTCTGCAGGACTCCCCTCCGGCCTCTCTCCAAGTGGAGGCTCCACCTGGCCCCAGCCCCCTGTCTTGCTCCAGCTCTCTCTGCCAGGCGCGAGCTGGGTGACGTGGCTGGGCTGGGTGACGTGGGCGAGCTGGCTCACTCCTCTGCGCCACGCTCTCCTCAGCTGGAACGTGGGCGTGATGGAGCTGCCGGCTCTGGGCGCCTGTGCCGATCTCGCAGGATGCAGGGGAAGGGCCTGACCCTCGGCAATTGCCCTGGGGACAGGAGCTGCTGTGCTCTGGCCGCCTCTGGAGACAGAGCCGTGTGTTCAGAGCTGGTCCTCCAGGTAGTCTCTCGAGCTTATTGCTACCATCGGTGAGGATGGCTTCTCCCCCTCATTCCCACCCAACGAACCCAGGCTTCTCAGGGTGGCTGCAGCCCTTCCCTCACGCCTGAGCTCTCCCCCTGCCCCACTCTGTGCACTTGTTGTTGCCCCAGGCTCTTGCTCGAGTAGCCTTGAATTCCTTCTCTTTTTTTTGCTCTTTTTGGTCACCGCCACCCCAAAGCAAACTGAAACAATGCTCCCTTCTTGTTATTCAAATGGCGTATCAGTTATCTGTTGCCACAAAACCCTGCACGAAAACAACATCAGAATTCCGGGGCTTGGGACAAGAGAACATTTATTTAGCTCCTAGGTCTGCGGGCAGGGACTGGGGGAGGGGGGTCTCAGTAGGACTGTTCTGCTTTGGGACTTGCTCACGTGTCTGTAGTCAATTGGGAGAGGGGCATCAGGGTGACCGAGCCGCGTGTTGCTCTCACACGCCAGCAGGCTGGCCCGTGTGTGCTCACGGTGGTGGCGGAGAACAAGGAGAACAGGCCCACGCGCGAGGCTTTCCAGTCCTGCGGGTGGAGTCCTGCAGGTGGGCCCCGCTGGCCGAGGCAAAGCAAGCCCTGTGGCTGGTCCTAGAGTCAGAGGGGAGGACTCCCAAGTGGGAGGTGGGGCTGGGCACCCGCAGGGGGAGGAGCAGGCCACACGCCATCCCTCTGCCACAGCTGGCACGAGGCGCCAGGGAGCACGCGTCCCCCTCCACCGCAGCCGCCGTTCACGCACCTGCCTCCTTCCCACCTCGGCCCACGTCCCAGCTCCTACAGGGCAGGAGCTGTCCCCAACTCCCGCACTTGCCACCGTGCCCCGCCCAGCGTGGTCCTTTATGGCAGTAAGTTGACCTGCGTGTGTCCTCCCACCGCAGCCTCGGCTTCAAGGACCTTGTTGCGTTGTGCTCTGTTTTTTTCTTTTCTCCTTTACAGCCTACAGCAGTGGGTCTTCCCACGCGGTCTCCCACCCAAGTACCAACCGGGCCCTGCAAGCTGACCAGGCTTAGCTTCTGAGAACGGACGAGACCGGGCATGTCCAGGGTGCTCTGCTTGTAGACGGCTGTCCTCGCGTGTCTTTGATCCAGTGGCTTCCCTATCGCTGCCACCCGCCGAGCTCCCGGCTAACCTCGCGCTCCCCGCGGTCAGGGTGCCTGATGGCGCAGTCTGTCCCTGCTGCTCTTCCCTGCACGTCTCCCTGACAAGCCTCATGGGCTTTCCAAGGCCACTGCTGATCTCTGAACACATTCCAAGTCTTTGTCAGCATCTGAAGCCTCCCTGACTTTCTAGTAACAAATGGGCATCTTTTCTTCAAAATGTCCTCCTCCGGGCAGCACAGGACCGCAGACAGAACTTGGCCGTCGGCCTCAGAGAGACCCAGGCTGCACCCCAATCTCACCCCTTGCTTGACTGGGGCGCTGGCTTCATTCCACTGTAGAGTGGCTTCCCTTGGGGCCTTAGCTATTGGCCAACCCCAGCTCCCTGCCTGTGACCTTCAGCCAAACTCCCTTTCTGAAGACCTAGAGGGTTACCGTACATCTGGAAGACTTTGGAGCCTAAGACAGGCAGGTTGAGTTGAGGGGTGCATGTTTGTTCTGGAAGAAGTGGTTGCAAAAGCAGGGGCTCTAGATTCAAACAGACCAGGGTTCAAATCTCTCTCTCGTCCACCCCAACAAAGCTTCGGCCATAGGACACTTATTTCTTTCTGACATAATCCTTTAGTCTATTATTTCTAAAAATTTCTCGGTGCTTCTATATCCTAACATCAGGCTCCATTCAAATTCTATCTCCTTTGGGGTTCTCTTTTTACACACGTTTTCTCGTGAACTCGAGACTTTTAAATGACTTATCGGAATCGGAACCTTCCAAATTCACACCACCGGCCTCAAAATCTCACCAAGGATCCACTTCCCTGCTCCAATTCGCTGTCAGGGTGTTTTCACACTGACATTCTGTAATTACCGCAAATCTCAAAACTGAAGCGTGCTCCTTCCTTGCCCCAATTTACCCACTGTCATTAGCAGCACCGTTTTCCCCTGTCCGGTGGTCACACGTCCGGCACCTTCCCTCGGGCGACTCTTCCGTTCTCTCCTCCTTGAGCTCTGGGCCGCCCGGCACTTTCCTGCCGGAAGGTGGTGGAGACGTGAGCAGGTGACCCCCTTCTCGTGCGTTTTCCACTCTGTCAAAGACAACACCAGAATCCCTGAATTCACAGAGCGGGAAGTGAGTCACTGACCGGTTTTATCTGTCTGGGTCACATGCTTATCAGCACAACGATTGGAGGGGAGAGAGAGAGACGGAGGCAAGAGATTCCCCACGCTCCTCTTCCATCCTCACTGAGCGTGAGAAGTGGCCCGAGTGCAGGGACGCTCCGCGGATGTCCGTGCGCAGCCCTGGCCTCCGGCCTCGTCTCATCCTCAGATGCGAGGCGTGACGGAGGGTGGGGTTTCTCCCACTTCTGGCTGATTTCTTTCCAAGAAAATGATCTCATTGGCCTCGGTGAAAGGCTTATTTTTCAAACGCACATTTCGTTTTCCATTATTTAATAGACGCATAATGTCTTGCAGCTTCCTCCTAAGTGATTTCATACGTGGTGATTCCGTGCACCGCTCCGACTCATACGTGCACCTCCATAAATCTTTATATACTTCTTTCAGCACTACGGTAATAAAAGCACATGGGGCGGTGTGGGGCTCTGGCTTGGTTTAAGGGAAATTTCTAGACTGGAAAATAAATGCCTTGTGACTTGGGAGCAGGGGCTGAGCGGAGCCTGCAGCGCAGATGGTCCTGTGCTGTCCTCAGCCGTGGGAGGTGCCGGGGACCAGCGTGCGCAGGGGGGAGGGGCAGGCGTGGGAGACAATGTTAAATAAAACATTTATTCGTGACACTTGCTAAAGGCGGTAAGCCTGACTTTGTTCAGGATCACCAAGACAGGTGTAGGGACTGTAGAAATGGTGTTTGCAGTGGAGGAGCAAGACAGGAGTCAGTTCTGTCTGAATACTATAAAACAAAATTTAAAAAGGAAAATAACAAGTGTTGGTGAGGATGTGAAGAAATTGCAACCCGCGTGCTCTGCTGGTAGACACGTATAATAAAATGGTCCAGCCGGAGTGTCCCAGCAATTCCACTGCTAGGTGCATACCCCAGAGAACTGAACGCAGGACTTAAACAGATACTTACACACCAGTGTCCAAGGCATCATTATTTCCAACAGCCAAGAGGTGGAAACAACCCGGACAAACGAAATGTGCGCTACCCACACACGTTCAGCCTGAGAACGGAAGGAAACTGTGGTATGTGCTGTGACACGCATGAACCTTGAAAACATTATTGTAAGAGAAGTAAGCCAGATACAAAAGGACAAAATGTGTCCTATCCCACTTACTGCAGGTATTTAGCACAGGCAAAGTGATAGAGACGGAAAGTGGAACAGAGGTTGCCGGGGGAGGGGCGAGAGGAACTGGGAAGTTACTGTCCAACGGGTACGTAGTTTCCGTTGGCAAGATGAAAACGTTCTGGAAACGGATGGGGGTGATGGTTGTACGACACGGAGAATGTACTTAATGCCACTGAACTGGACACTTAAAAATGATTGAAGTGGTAAATTTTGTTATGCATATTTTACCCCAATAAAATAGAGTAAAAAAACAATGATTATCACTTAGGATGATTTTTAAACCTTTTTCTTTGTATTTTTGTGACTTAAACTCTTTATAATAAATATATAACAAAAACATAAAATAGTTTAAGATACAGTGGGGTGTGTTTTAGCAGCAGCAGGGTTCATTACAATGGTGGACAGAACTCGACAAGGCCTGCGTAGGTCATCAGGGTGCATATTCCCATGCATTCCGTCCGAAGAAATACACATCTCCGATTTCAGCCAAGGGAAGTTCTACGTCTTGCAAATACAGTGACCAACCCCCAGCTTCCCTGTCCCCACCAAAACCAAATTATCAGCTTTGTAAAAAAAACTGATTTGTTTTACATTTCTAGCTAACGAAATCACAGATCATAGTAAGCATAATAGAGAGTTTCTGTGGGACTCTCAACCACACATTTTCTGATGTTTCCAGGGACTTTACACCAGCTGAATGCAGCCTTGGTTGGGTGATTGTTAAAAAGTTGCAATGATTGAGTACAGCAGGCGTTTTCTGTGAATTGCACTACTATTCTTTTGTTTAGCACAAGGGCCTTGCACCTGTTTTCTATCAGAATTTTTTTTTTTTAACCATAATGCTCATTGCTTCTGTGAAGGCCACTCCGTGTGCTTGAAATTTCTAACAGGAAGGCATGATGCCATCTCTGGTGCCAAACACCCGGGAAGCTCTGGGAGCAGCAACGGCGCCAGTGTTCCATGCCAGCTAACGGAGGTCGGGTAAGCGGCCTCCACAGAGCCACAAAAGCAAGCCCGTTCTGCCCACTCGGGGGACCAAAGGGGCACAGGAATGTGTCATTAGTATTCCGGATCCAGGATTTCCCTTCATCTGTGCTTTTGTGCCACAAACATTAACAGGGCATCTCCCGTAGGCCAGAAGCTGTGCTGGGCACTTAGGACACACAGAGGTGAGGATGACTAGGCCCGTCCCCACTGTCCAGTTGCCCCTGGTCCCCAGGGGACACCTGCAGTGGGCAGTGGAGCGCTCAGTGGCAGTGCGGTGACCCAGCAAGGCCGAGGGCCTTGGCTCCAAATGGGAGGCGGGTCAGTCCCAGCTCTGGGCTGCGTCCCGAAGGGCAAGAACCGCGCTTAGACGTAAGCAGGGCCGTGCTAGAGTCTTGGCATTTTCCTGGGAGCAACAAGGAGGCACGAACCTACTGCAAGCAGCAGGGTGACACAGCAGCCATCTTGTGTGGCAGAGGCAATATCTGATCTCTGTGGGATGCAGAAGTGGAGGCCCCCAGGGAAGACTTTGCAGAGCTGGGCGCGAAGAGACACAGTCCTCCTCTGCCATGTCACGAGCCCCGGGGAGGCCAGGGTGGAGACAGGCTGGGGAGGAAGTGGCATGGAAATGGCCATGGGAGCCATGAGGACAGCACAGGTGAAGGACGAGTGCAGGGAGGTGAGAGCTACACCCATATCTAGGTCGGGACCAAGGGGGAAGGGCATGACAGCGGGACTCGCAAGAGAGGCCAGAAGGCAGGTCACGCCCAGAGCAAAAGGGGCCGGTCTCCCAGGGAAGGTGTGTCCGTGGCAGCGGGCTGCAGGGACCCCACACGGCATGTCCTGATGCTGTCCCCTGGAACGGGCCGTTGTCGGCGGCTGGCGCCATCCCACCAGAGACATGACCGTGAGGAGGTCACCCAGGTGGATGACTGTCGTTCCAGAATCCAGAAGGTAGGCTTGGAGGGACAAGAGAGAGGGCTCAAGCCACACGGGTAAGCGGGGCTCTGGCAAGTGTGCACGGCGGGGGAGCTGCGTGCGTAGAGACGCTGACAGGGAGGAGGGGGACAGTCTTTCCTAGAAGCCAGGTCTGGACGTGGCCTCGAGAGAACCCTCCGGATGGCCACGTTCCTCGCAGAACCCTGAGCGCTGTCAGCCTCCCGGCCCCACCTCTGCCACCTCCTCCCGGCCCCTCCATGCATCCAGGTAGCACAGGACCGAGCCCCCCTGGGCCCGGCCCTCGAGATCCCAGAGTGAAGGAAGGAATCATACAATTGCACAGGGCGAGGCAGCCCGGAGAGGTGAGTTAGGGTCACGCAGCTGCCAGAGGTGAATTCGGGGCTCGAACACAGGACTCGGACTCCAAATCCAATGCCATTTCCACGGCGTGGACTTGCATTTGCTCCAGATGCTTCAGCCTCCTGACCACGGTTTCTCCCTTTCCCTGGAAGGGCAGTGAGCTTTCCTCTGGCTGGGGTCCCATGGGAATGAATCGGTAGACTTCCCGCCGAGGCCAGTGCCGCGTTCCAGCAGAGGCGCTACTCAGGTACCAAGGAGACTGTCCCTCTGCAGAATGGCCCCAGGGGGCTGGGAAAGTGGCCCGGCGGCCTCGGCAGCAAGCGCAGCCCACTGCTGACTCCCAGCTGCGGCTCACACGGCTCTCCGCAGGCAGTCTTGGCGCTCGGTAGAATGGCGCTTTGTTCCTGCTAATGACCCAGTGTACTGAACTGGGCTGGCACCAGCGACCTTGGCACCTCTGCCCAGCGGGTCACATGCCTGGGTCTTTCTGGAGGCCTGGCCCGCTGTCAGTGCCTCCCGCGGGGCTGCACAGGACGGGGCCGAGAGCAGGCCGGGCGGGCTCTGCGTTTCAGATGAAGGGGACAGCAGCCCAGGCTTTCTCCAGGCAGGGCCCAGGGACTGGTCTGAGGACCTGTAGGGAAGGATTTCCCCTCAGCTGGGGCTGCTCTTTCCCCCTGACCACAGGGCTGCAGCGGGCGTGGTGTCAACAACCAGTGTGATCTGCTTTTTGTCTCTGTAGATCTGTCTTTTCTGCAAGTTTTATGTAAATGGAGTAAGCATACATTAGTAGTTTGTTCCTTTTCATTGCTAAATAATCCCATTGTAAGGGATTCTGTTTATCCATTCACCAGTCAGTCTGTTTTGGGCTTTGTAAATCATGCTACTGTAAATATCCACACACAAGTTTTTGTGTATAGATACATTTCCATTATTCTTGGGTAGATACCTAGAAGCAGAATTGCAAATGTATAGGGTAAGTATGTGTTTAACTTTTAAAGAAACCACCGAACTGTTTTCCAAAGTGGCTGAACCATTTTACATTCTCATGAGCAATGATAGAAAGTTCTAGTTTCTACACATCCTCCCCAGCACTTGGTACTGGCAGCCTTTTTATCACAGCCATCCTGGCAGGGGGAGGGGGGTCGGTGTAGTTTCTCCTGGTGGTTTTAGTGTGTGTGTGTGTGTGTGTGTGTGCGCGCGTGTGCGTGTGTACATTTCTCTAATGACTAACGATGCTAAGCATGTTTCCATGTGCTTATTAGCCATTTGTATATCTTTTTTGGAGACATATCTATTTAAATCTAGATATGGTCGTAGAAGTTCTTATGTATTCTGGATACAAAGTATGTAACAGACCACATGATTTGTGAACATTTTCTTCTAGTCTGTGGGTTTTCTTCTTTTCTTCCTATTTTTATAACAGTGCCTTTTGAAAAGCAAAAGAAAATATTTAAATTTTAATGAAGTCTTGTTCACCAACATTTTCTTTCATGAATTGTGTTTTTGGGGTCAAATCTAAGAAATCTTTGCTTAATCCAGGGTCACAAAAACTTACTTCTATGTTTTGTTCTGTAAAATTGACAATTTTAGACCTTACATTTAGGTATATTTTGAGTTGATTTTTGGGGGGAGTGTTTAATGTGAAATAAGAGTCCAAGTCCCCCTACTTTTTTTTTGCATGTGATCTATGGATATCTACTTGTTCCTGCACCATTTGTTAAAAAAACTATCCTTTCCTGCACTGAATTGACTTGGCACCTTTGTAAAAAATCGATTGACCTTAAATGTAAGAGATTATTTCTGGATTTTTATTCTAGTCAATTGATCTTTCTGTCCTTAAGCTATTAGTAAAACTCATTTGATTACTATAGCTTTACAGTAAGTTCTGAAACCAAGCAGTGCACTTGGTTTTTTATGTACCAATTTTGTTCTTTATGTAGTTTCTACACAGTATCTTCAGGATTTTCTGCACACAGAGTCATGTCACTTGTGAATAAAGACAGGTTACTTCTTCCTTTCTTTCTTCTAAATCTGCATACATTTCCTTGCCTTTTTTTGCCCCAATACACTGGGTAGAATTTCCAGTACAGTGGTGAATAGAATTGGTGAGCACCTTATTCTTGATCTTTGGGGGAAGCAATTAGTCTTTTACCATCAAGAATGCTGTTAGCTATAGGTTTTTCATAGATACCCTTTATAAAGTTAGGAAAGCTTCCTTTTATTCTTAGATTTTTAAAGAGCTTTAATCACGAATGGTGTTGGATTTTGTTGGATACTTTTTCTGTGTCTACTGAGATGATCATGGGGTTTTTGTCCTTTATTCTACTAGTATGTTGTAATCATTGATTTTTGGATGTTAAACCAACCTTGCACTCATGGGATAAATCCTATTTGGTCATGGTGTTTAATATTTTTCATATGCTGCTGGATTTTTTTGCTAATATTTTGTTAAGAATTATTGCAATATGGGGTTGGTCTGTGGTTTTCTTGTGATGTTTGCAGCTTTGTGAAAGGAATACTAGCCTCATAGAATGAGTATTCTTCCTCTGCATTCTAAAGGTGTTGTGTAAGATTGGTATTATCTCTTTTTTAAATATTACATACAATTAACCAGTAAAGCTATCTGGGCCTGGGCTTTTCTTCAGGGGAAGATTTTTAAACTATTGTTTCAATTTCTTTACTTGGTATAAAAGTAAATCTCTATAGAGTTATTCAGGATTTCCGGTTTCCTCGTAAGTCAGTTTTGGTAATTTATTTTTTTCTAGGAATTTTTCATTTCATGTAAGTTGTCTAATCTGTTGGCATATAGTTGTTCACTTATCATTCTTTTAATTTCTGTAGGTCAGCAGTGATCCTCCCTCTTAGATTCCTGATTTTGTTCATTTGTGTCTCCTCTTTTTTCTTGGTCAGTTGAGCTCACACAATGAGGCCCCCTCCTTTGCTTGTGAGCAAGGTTCGTGTTCATGGCATGAACCGGTAAGAGTGGGCACAGCCCCAGCATGACAGTCACCGTGTGTGGCCGTGTGGGGGGCCCCACCACAGAGCCCTGTCCTCCGCCTGCTCTGGACAGACAGCTCCTGTCCTGCATCCTCTGCCGGGCGAGCCCCGGGAAGGGCTGGGGAGTAAGGGAGGAGATCATGGTGTCCTGGCATCTTTGACCACGAGTCAAGGACAGGGTGCTGATGAAGCTCCACTTCTAACTTGGTCTTCATCCCAACCATTCTCTCCCCTCTCAGCATGCTTCCCTGCCCCCCACACATCTGCCACAAGTACCCCAGCAAGAATGTGGGACTTGGCATTTACTGAGCCAATATCTTGTCGTGTTACTCCCCATTCTTCCAGCTCGGTGGGATTTTCCTGCTCAGTGTTGGCGAGCTACAGTGAGAATCCTCCACTCTGTTCACTGTGAGCATGAGTATGATCGAGTCTGAGCAGAGAAGAAGTAACATGGCATTTGGATTTCTGGTCCAAAGGCTTTAGACACTAAGAATGTCTGGACTGGACAGAGACTGCCTTAGTCACCGGCTCTCCTAGGAGGAGGCAGAGGTTTTCACGTTGATCCGCTCTTAGCAGAGAGTGTCTGGAATGACCTGCTATCTTCCCCAATAAGGAAACATACTTATGATGCAGAAAATGCTTAATTATGACTTCACGCCCTTCCCCCCATCTCATTCCACACACACACATCATTCCACACACACACATTTATAAAAACATTGTTTTATTAATGGTAAGGCGGCCTGGGGACAGTGATTGAAGCCGGGATTCTGCACCCTGGAACCCTGCGTGACGACTGGCGGGAGGGCGTAGGGCGAGCAGGGGGAGGAGGGGCGAGCGAGATCCCAACCTGGACGTGAGGCACAGGGTGCCACCCGCCACCCCACGGCAACAATTTCACAAAAAGCAGCACAAATCAGAGAGTACGGCTGAGTCCACTTCATTCTTCCCAGATCAAGGCGGGGAGAGGAGGGCGCCCCGGGCAGGCGGCTCCGCCCGGGAGAAGTCCCCACCGGGGCAGCCTCAGATGTTCATGGTCAGGTTGATGAACTGGGAACAGAGAGAGAGAGAGAGAGAGATGAGGGCTCCTCCCTGCACGTCCCCCCAGCCTCAGGGGTGACCTCAGTTTGTCTGCATCACAGGAAAGCTGCCATTTCACCATTTTGCCTGCAATTTGGAACTCCCACCGCAACAGGAAACCGTTCTTAAGACAATAAGTGAATTCTTGGCACTTTGAGTTCCCTGCGGGTCCTGAGCCCCGAGTGAGCTCGTGTCCAGCGCAGACGGTGAGACGGGGGACGGCGAAGTGTGTTTTCTGCCTGTCGGGAGCACAGTGGCACGGAGCAGGGTGGCAGAGAGCACCTTCTCCTCTGTGGCGAGGGGTCCCCTCACCTTCGGGAGAGAGGTGACCCCCCATCACGGCTGGGGCTCGTGACAGGCGAGCTGGTGGGGAATCGGTGCGGAATCCCTCGTTTCCTCTCCCGAGTGCCACCTGCCTCCTCCTTCCTGGCAGCTTGCTCGTCACGGCAAGGGGACTCGGGGGGAACACGATGACGTGGGATTGTTTCCTCCCCTCTCCCCCACCTTCCTGGGCGCAGCATGTGCGGTGCAGGGGCCAGAGAAGTGGGGGACACTCATCAGGCTCTTTCAGCAGAGGGACTGCCGGCGAGGCCGCCTTGGCCAGGGAAAGCTCCCGTCGCCTCCTGGGTGGAGGTGGGAGGGGGAGGCCTTAAAACAGGGGTGCCCCAACTCGGCTGCACACTGCACTCACCAAGGGAATTTAGAAACTATCCGTGCTTGGGTCCCACCCCCGAGAGTCAGAATTTAATCTGCGTGGGGTGTGGCTGGGGCATCCGGATTTTTAGGTCCCCCCAGGTGGTGGGGATGGTGGCTTTAGGGGGAGGGAACACACAGGTTCTTCCTGCTGTCTCCCAGAGGGATAGCTGCGGGCGGGCAGGACTCATTCCAGCCCTGTGGGTACAGGGTTGGCAGTGATGACACCTGGAACCTGGAGCAGGGGAAGGCTCCCCCATGCTGCTGCCGCCTGGGCTGGGCTGGCCAGGAGGCTGCAAACTTGTCCTCTCCCCCTTCCGCCGCACACGAGGGGCAGCCGGCACACTTCCCTCACGCTTACCGGCAAACCTCAAGGTACATGAGGAATAAAGGTGGGCCTAGGGGTCCCTCTGGTTTCCGTAATAGAATGGTTTGAGTATGCACATTTTTTTTTTGGGTGTTTCATACGGCCGTCAATCAAAGGAGTGATATTTATTGACTGCGCCCCACAGGCTGCAGGGGAAAGAGAACACTAGGAGCGAACGTCCCGTTTCTGCTCTCCGTGAAATGACCACACGTGCAGGCATCTGAGATGTGCACACGAGAAGACTGGAGAAAAGTCAACGTAATAAATCGCCAGATTCTTTGATATTATTATAAACCAAACTTTGGTGTAAGATTAAGGCCTAGATCTCTTCCTGCAAATGGTGAAACTGAGGCACGGAGCAGGCTGAGCCGTCCAAGTCAGAGTGCAAAAGAGGGGGGAGGTTCCACCCTCGTCTGGGCCTTTTTATCTTGGAACAGTCAGTCAAATGTTCTCCAAAGCCAAGGTTTCTACTGAGTTTGGGAACGAGCTGGTGTGAGCCGCGGGCGTGGGAATGGGCGGAGGTTGGGGAGGAGGCGTCGGCCGCCTGGTGTGAGCATGGGCAGGTTGAAGAGAAAGCAGAGCAGGACAGAAGGACACAGGGAGAGAAAGAAAAAAATGAGAAATAAAAATTATAGACACTACTGAAGGAAAGCATTCTACCGTTTCCCCGCTGCCTTTGGGCAGGAGGATGCCGAGCCAGCGTCTCGAACTTTATGAGCAGAGGGATCCTTGGGAGTCCTGTTAAAAGGAGACTGACTCTGCGGGTCTGGGGCCGGGCCCGGCACTCTGCATTTCTGACAAGCGACTGCTGGCCACGGACCACCCTCTGAGCAGCGGGGCCAGCCCTGATCCTCTGGGGAGACGTTATCAAAATCCCCTGGAACGCTGCGTCCCGCCTCTGCAACCCCGATCCGCGCTCTCCCACCTCCGTCCTCACTGCCGTGACAGCCCCTGTAACGGGTCAAGTGCTGCATTTCTCAGGGCTTTGGACGCGTGTGCAAGCATGTACACACACACGCATCCTGGGAGCCACAGGACGACGTGAGTGAGGGAGGCGGACAGGCGGAAGCTGGAAGGCGGCAGGCTGAGCTGCCCGGTGACAGGAGGAGGAGGACAGGGCAGAGTTCGCTCCCTCGCTCCATTCAAGTGACCAATCTCTCTGCCTCCGTTTCCTCCTCTGCAAAATGGGGACAGTATTGGGACTTGGCTGACAGGGTTACTGTAATGATTCATTTGATTACTAAATAAACAGTAGTTCAGAACACACTAGCTGTTCCCTCCACGGAATGTTAACCCGCACGTGAAATCGTGCATTCAGGAACTGCCAGGCCTGGCTCGGCCATACCTCGTTTATGCTGAGACGCATGACCTCCTTGTTCTTCTCGCTGAGAGCCTGGAAAACGCCTGCTGGGAGACAGGAGGAAGGCCTCCTTGTGGAGACAGTTCTTAACAGATTTCCTTGTTTCCCGGCCACCCAAGGGTCCTTCTGCAGAGCCTGTGGGTGAGCTGCTCCCTCTGGCGGCAGACGAGGCTGTTCGGGAGCGGCGGGAGGACCCTGGCCGGCAGAGGGGGCTTCTCTCAGCTAGAGGAAGCCCCTTCAATGCCTGGAGCCGGCCATGGCTGCAGGAGTGGTGGCCGGTGCTGTCACCTGCAATACGCCAGTCAGCTGGCGAGGGGCTCCGGGGTCAGAAACCTCTCCCTTATCTTCACCCTTTGGGGCTACAGATCCCTCGAAATCCACGGGCCCCAGAAAAAAATGCGCCTGTGTGTAACGTTCTGCGTGACAAACCGTCAAGTCTGTCCCTGAGAGTCCCACACGGGAGGGGCTGTAGGTGCTCTCAGAGGGCAGGAGGGCCCAGCTGTGTAGGACAGAGAGCCGGGTGCCGAGTCAGTGTGACCTGGGCAAGTGACTCTCTGCTCTGACTACAGTCTCCTCACCCTGGCAGGACAAGGGCCAGCAGCCGACCTCACTAGAGAACCGCCGCGGGCACCTGGTAGAGACAACCGAAGGGGCTGTCCCCAAACGTAGGGGACGGAAGAGGCCCAACAGCCAAGTGTGGGGACCGGCCTTGTTTGGCTCCTGCGTCAACCCAGCAGCTGTAAAAGGTGACCTGGGAAATGTCGGCAGGGACCAGCCATTTAAGGACGTGGAGGATTTCGGGAGAATTTTGTCAGGTGAGCAAATGGCATGATCCTGATTGCTCAAAACAAGGGTACCCATTTGAGAGACCTACAGATGGAAGGACAGAATGTCTGGGACCTTTTGTTAAATATTCAGGTGGAAAGGGTATATGTTGGGGAAACTTAAGAAAAGAATTAGCAAGATGATAACTGTTGAGGCTGGTGTAAAGCTCTGGAAAGTGCCTGGGAATTTCCATAAACCCCGGTGCTGCGCCCCCGCTCAGATTCTCATTTAGCTGGTCTGTGGTGCAGCTCCGTCATCGAAACGTCTGTAAGCGACCCCAGGGACTGTGACGTGCAGCAGAGTCTGAGGCGCCCCCCTGTGGGGTGCGTGGGGACCTAGGATGAATCTTTCTATCTAAGTGGGTGATTGAAAATTTCCATGATAAAACGTCACAATAACCGTGGGGTAAAGCTCCGGCCTCGGTGGTTGTAAACTCCTCCAGGGGCACCTGTCCCGATGAGCCTGCAGGGCCTTCTCCCTAATGCTCCTCCACCGCAAGAGCAAGCTGAGAGCCGTCCCCTCCCACCCCAAACGGGGAAGGATTCGCTCCGGGGATTTAGAAAGGGAAAGAGCAGTTGAGAGAAGAGAAACTATCAAATTTCATGATTTCTAGGGTCAGCTTGGGCCACCCTGTAGGTCTAATAAGTGGCTTTCTTTCAGGAGGGGTCTTTCTAGAACGCACCTCTCACTGGCTACTGGTGTCCACCTAGAGAAGGCCCAGCCTCGGGGCTGGGCACACAAGGCCCTCTGGGGCCCGCTCACCTCTCTCCAAACCTCTCTCTTCACTTCTTACTCCACATATATTCACTGAGTGCCCGGTAAGGGCAGCTCTCCTGGAGCGTACAGTCCAGTGGAGACCAGCTTCATGCAAGCAATCACACTGTTCTGTCCCCAAACAAGCAGCGGGAGCAGTTGCACGCTGTAACCGAGGATCACAGACCCCGCCTTTCCTTACCGAGTAGCTCGGAGTGGCCTATCAGACAAATTTTAGAAAATGCCAAGCAGGACCAGATACGTAATTCGTGCAAAATGGAAATGCAGCCCCTTGTTCGAAAATTATTAAGACTTTCAAGATGGCGACACCGGAGCATTAAACCAAGCATGGGGCACCCTTGGGGGCGCTGGTCCCTTTGCACCTGCACAGGTGGGAGCCCTGTAGCCACCTGGTGCTGAGTTACCGGCCGGGGACACACTTCACTCAGCCCCCCCTTGACAACCACCCGTAAGGCGGGGGGCGCATATGATAATAGACTGCAAACTCTGAGGACCACCTACACATTCTCTCTCTCTATTTCTGGTGTAACAAATCTTGTTTGCAATAACCGGGCCAAGGTCTAGGGCTTACAGAGGGCGTGGGTTGGGGAAGGATGAGGATCTTCTGATTCTCTGTGCTATGATGGGATTTGCCCTGAAATCGAACATTTCCTGATATGAGGCACCCCCGGTCCCCATTACCCTCCTGCAGGGATACTCTGAATGCAGAAAGAGTGGCGATGCTGAGAAAGGCACCTCGGAGAAGACCCGCTCACCCTGCCCCTCAGCTCAGCACACAGGCGCAGCTGTTCCCGGGACTGACAGTGGCTCTCTGCCATCTGTCTTGGCCATGATTTTTGCCAGGTTGCTTCTTACGTGCTCGTGGGGGGCGAGTGAAGACACCACACAGAGGTGAACTGCCGCCCGGGGCTGAGGACACTTACGGCTAGCGTTCTCCAGCCGGACCAGGCAGTTGAGGAAGTCGTCAAAACCCAGCTGGAGGTCCTCGTCCGCATACCTGAGCACGACCAGCTGCAGGAGGCGGCTGCTCAGCCGGAAGCCTGTGGGAGGAGCGGGAGACCCAGGGCCACCACATCTGAGCCCCAGGTGAGTCCGCACCTCCAGGGGGGCTCCCAGTCAGCTAGGAGGGGACCGGCAAAGGCAGCCACTGTCCACGCTGCGAAGCTCGAGTCCCCGGGACCTCTGCTGGGCTCAAATGCGGTGTGGGCGTGTCTACGTTGGAGGGGCAGGGTGCTGGCGAAGGCACGGCGCACTTTTGGGATTTAATGGCTTCTGAGTTGAATGAGTCTGTGGGCTTGGTCTGGGGCCAACATCACCCACAGGGCCTGGCTTTTCAGGAAGCTTCGTCTGAGGGAGCTCAATGCTGGGGTGTCCAAGGCCCTCACTCATCCCCATGCCCACCTCCCACGCGCTCTGTCTGGGCTCCCAGCCCGCACGCGGCCCTGCAGGGCCTTGGAGGAGTCCCGCTGTGGCACCCACAGTGAGCGGCTATTTCTCCAGGGCATTTTTAACTCAAACGTACAGGGGGCCCTAGAAATGTTTCTCAGAAGGGACACCGTCCACAGTGAATGCCACTGTGCCCGGGGCAGCCTGGGGAGGGCGACCACGGCTGTGTGCACAGGACACTGAGCCACGGGGACTCAGACTGCCACGGCAGTCACTGACCGAGAGCCAGAAACGCCACCTGGGGCCCACCCCGCGTGCCGGGAGCAGGGTAGAGACTACGGCTACGTCACCCAGTTCGGATGCAGAGTCTGTGGCTGCCAAAGCCAGGGATAGGCAGCAGAGGGACGCGTGGAGTCCCCATACTGCGGGCACAGGCGTGCCCTGAATCGAGGTTCGGAAGCACGGGCTTCCCACCCAAGAGTCACGCATAGCCCTGCTGGGCCAGAAAACGTGGCCAGAGGCCCCCGGGGTGGGGGTGGGGCGGGCCAAGTTCATTCTTAGTGGATACATTTAAAAACTCGCACTGATGTGTGCAGTGCCTTAAGACCAGGGCCCTGGGGTGAGCGAGCGAGTCCTGGGTCTGAGTCCTGGCCCTGCCACTCCCAGGGCTGTGACCTTACAAAACACCAGCTCAGCTCAGAGAGCACCTCCGCGGCCGTGGGCAGGAGACCTTCCTTGCCACCTGCTTGGCCGCCCACAGGCAGCACCTGGGCGTGGTCGGCACAGTCAGCCGCCTGCGTTCCAGACTCTTCCTTACCTGCGGCTCTCAGCGCAGTCCGCAGCTCGTAGGAGGACATGGTGCCTGACCTGTCCGCGTCGAACTGGAGGAAAAGGTTCTGCAGGGAAACAGTGGCATTGAGGAGAGTGCCTGGAAGGCAACATCGGTGGCAGTGACTGGTGACAGCCAGCCCGGGCGGAGCGACCCCCCAGGGGCCCTCCAGAATTTGGTCTCTGTTTTGTCTCCCTGTTCATTTTGGGAGCAAGCCTGGCAGTGCCACTTCCGTAAGCTTCGGCATTGTGTCACCATGTCTTCCCTCCTCCCCTCGGCACACAGCTCCTCTGTCCTGCCGCGCGTCACCCTTTCAAAATCCCCTCTGCCCTAGGCTCGTGGGGTCCCCAGAGGCCCAGCCCTGCGCCGCGTCACATACGATCCACTGCTTCAGCCTGTCCCAGAACACTTTGAATTCCCCGAACTCCAGCTTCCCGTTGCCGCTGGTCTGTGCCGCCCGGGTTAAGGGAGATCTGAGCAGCGTTTCAACCTGGGGCTCCTCGTGGGACCTCGGCCCTGGGACTTCAGAGGGGCAGGGCTGAAGGCTGGCCTGGGTGACACAGACTTGGGGACCTAGGGAGGTGGCTCTCACGACTAAACCACGAGTCTCCGAAGAGGGGAAATGGCAGGGGAGGGGGAGATGGAGTGGTGCCGCAGGGTCACGCAAACAGAACCCTCGGTTCCCTCGGACGGGACCCCAGAGTGGCAACGAGATCCCCAAGTCCCTTCGAAAACCCTCCCCCCACTGGACAGTCCTGTGCTCTTTGACTCTGATCCAATCCAGCACCAGGGCTCCCTCAGCTTTTGGTGACCCTCTGTGAAGACGACTGTCCTCCTGGTTAAGGATGTCACGTGCTCAGAAAGTGCTACGGAGACAGCACGCGGAAGGATACGTCCATCAGGGAAATGATGTTTTTACAGGAGATCAGGCTTAGCTTCTTGAATCTGATGTTCTTTTCTGAAATCACACACGAAAGCTGAACTCAGTGGACCCCTGATAAGATGAACTACGTCCCCATCTGCTGAAGCCCAGCAGCGTGGCTCCATCTGGGGTGGAGGAGGCTGTGACATGGCCGCTGTCACATGATGCTGCTGGGAGTAGCAGTTAGCACGGCCTTTCAGAAGGAAAAGTGGCAAAATGTGAAAAAGTCATAAAATGGGAATGTTCTTTCATCCATTTATTCTAGTTTTAAGAATCCCAAGAAAAGAATTACACATGGAGATTTTTTGATCATTAGGCTATCGATAATGGCAAACATTTAGAAATGATACAAATGACCAGTGGAGGCCGGGCGTGGTGGCTCACGCCTGTAATCCTAGCACTCTGGGAGGCCGAGGCGGGTGGATTGCTCAAGGTCAGGAGTTCGAGACCAGCCTGAGCGAGACCCCGTCTCTACTAAAAATAGAAAGACATTATATGGACACCTAAAAATCTATATAGAAAAAATTAGCCGGGCATAGTGGCGCATGCCTGTAGTCCCAGCTACTCGGGAGGCTGAGGCAGTAGGATCGCTTGAGCCCAGGAGTTTGAGGTTGCTGTGAGCTAAGCTGACGCCACGGCACTCACTCTAGCCTGGGCAACAAAGTGAGACTCTGTCTCAACAAAAAAAAAAAAAAAAAAAAAAAATGACCAGTGGAAGGTCGTGGCCAGTACCTGGGGCTGTTTCCATACAATGGAGTGTTACACAGAGCTTAGGAATCATGTTTTTGAAGCATAGCTAATGAGCTGGGGAAATGCTCATAAAAGTTAAGTTTAAAGGCAGCATTTAGAATCATCAGAGAAATTTGAACACCCTTATGCTGCTGGTGGAAATATACAGTAGTCACCATGGAAACCAGCTGGGCAGTTCCTTAAAACATTAGACATAGAGTTACCATGAGATCCAACAATCCTGTTAACCACATACCCAAGAGAAATGAAAACACGTGCCTACCCAGAAAACTTACACGCAAATGTTCACAGCAGCGTTACTCAAAATAGCCCCAAACTGGCAGCAATCTACATGCCCATCAATGGATGAATGAATAAACAAAACGGGGAATATTCATAGAATGGAATATCATTTGCCTGTAGAGAGGAACGAAACACTGACACATGCCACAGCATGGAGGAACCTCGAAAACGTCACGCGCGGTGGAAGAAGCCAGTCAGGAAGGGCCACGTGTTGTGCGATTCCTTGTATGAGAAATGTTCAGAGTAGACAAACCAAAGCTACAGCGACAGAAAGCAGACTCGTGGTCCCGGGGCCGGGGGCCACGGGGAGTGACAGCTAACGGGGACGGGGTTTCTTTCTGGGGTGATGCAATGTTCTAAAATTGACGACGTGTGTGTATACACGCAGACTACACACGACACACACGTGCACACAGATACACGTGTTGACAGTGGTTATTTATGGTGGTGAGATTATTGGTGATTTTCATCTTTGTCATTAGGCTTTTCTGTATTTTTTTAGAATTTTCTGCCATGAACCTGCATCCTATTTGTAATGAGGAAACAAACGATGAGAACTATTTTAAAGTCTGCCTACAAGTCAGCCCTGGGAAGTGCGTCTGTGGCCGGGAAAGGCTGGAGGGGACCCAGGCAGCGTGGTCACCCGTCCCTCCATGGGGGCCCTGGGACCCCAGTGGGGGCGGCACTTACTGTTTTGCAGCACGGCATTTAGAATATATTCAAGTTCTTCTGCTGTCACCTCCATGTCCTGTAGAAGCGGAGACAATTGCTTTTGATGGCCTTTGGCACCTTTCTGGAGTTCCTATCAGTCCTGGGCTTGACTTGGCGCCAGTAACAGACCGGCCCTCAGGATCCTGCTGCCGGCAGATGCGCCTGTCCCCTGTGTTGCTGCGGCCACTCGGCTCAGTATGGCCCGCGTTTCAGGGACAGGCCAGCCCCACCAGGCAAGAGCCCAACTCTCCCGGGGAGGGCCCAACCCAGGAAAGTGCGAGGAAAATCGGGCAGGTCTATGTGGCACTTGCCCAATTCCCCGAGGATACGAACCACGAGTGGGATTGTGCATACGGCTCTCCAGCTGGCTCTAATGTTACAGGAATTTTGGGAAAACCAGTCTGAGTTTCTCAGTACAATCAACTGGAGAACTTTAAAAAATTCCCACATCTGGGGCTTGCCCAGGGACCCCTCAAATCAGACCTGGGAATATGGCTCACGGATTATTTTTCAAACCTAGAGGTTTATTTAGGTTT
Source organism: Eulemur rufifrons (assembly GCF_041146395.1). Lineage (NCBI taxonomy): Eukaryota > Metazoa > Chordata > Mammalia > Primates > Lemuridae > Eulemur > Eulemur rufifrons. The sequence goes on from NC_090993.1 coordinate 12,843,528, forward strand.
AAAAATGGGGTAGATTTCAGAGTCACTGAATCTCAGCATCCACAGCACGGAAGCTTGTTGGAAATGCAGTCTCGGGCCTTCCCCAGGCCGCAGGAGCCCCCACTTTTCTCCATCCCTCCCCGTGGCCCCCACATCTCCCTGCCCTGCCTGTTCACTGCAGTGCCTGAAACGCCACCATCAGACATTCACCCCGGGTTCAGGTATCACCCTAAACATGAATTAGTCTATCAAGCTTATTTACGGCTCCAAGGGAGCACCTAAGGCAGCCGTCCCCAACCGGTCCCCCAAAGCCGTCCCTTTGGCACCAGGGACCGGTTTCATGGAAGACAGTTTTTCCACGGACAGGGTTGGGAGTGCGGAGGTGAGCTCAGGTGGTGATGCGAGCGATGGGGAGCGGCTGTAAATACAGACGAAGCTTCGCTTGCTCACCCGCGCTCACCTCCTGCTGTGAGGGACCCTCCCCCACCCCCACGCCCCCGCCCGTTCCTAAGTTTCACGGATGACAATCTTTCCATAGACTTGAGGGTTCCAGCGAAGTTCTGTGGCCCTGTCTGTGGCCTGGGAGTTGGGGACTGCAAACCTGAGACGGTTTCCCCTGGGTGCCCCATCCCCCACCAGGGGAAGGAAGACCCTGGAGCTATATGAGGGCTCCCCCCAGGGCCCCCAGGAGCACCAGGGCACCCAACAAAGAAGCCCAGCAGTGGAGAGGGCTGGGAAGGGGTGGGGCAAGGACAGGAAGCTGCAGTTTAAGGGTGGCTTCCCTGGACACCACCACCTTCGACCAGAGCAGAGAGAAGATCCTGAGGGCAGTGATTTGGGGCAGAGTCCAAAGAAGCCACCTCCTCAAGGCTTGCTCTAGCCTCGCAGAGAAAGCGTCTGGGCCGGACCTGAGCCCCTCTGGGCTCTCGTGCCCCATCGCCAGAGGCAGACTGGTGTCACAGAAGAGATGCTGGGACAAGGGAGTCTTTGGGCCTCCGATGAGCAGTGCAGACTAAAAATAAAATCCTAACCCCCTGCCCCCTTGCTGACTGAAGGGCCCCCTCTTGGCCAAAGGGGACCTAAAAAAACCTTAGAGCTGAGTTCCAAGACATGAAGCAAAGAGAGGTCAGACCTGCTTCCTAATATCCCCTCCCTTTGGTAGTTTGGCTACTACACTGACCAGCGCTGACATTAAAATAGAGACCAGGAGACTGACAGACAGACTCTGAGTGGCAATAAGGTACTAAATTATAAACAGGACACAAGGCCATGCAAGGCAGAGATTAAGTCACACGTGTAGGCCATAAATTTGCTTAATAGATCACTTTGAGGCAGTATATTGTGGCCTGTCTATGACTAGCACACTGCCTTACTTAAAGCACTCCTTTCTGCTGATTCCAGACTTGTAGACAAAGCTTCATTTCTTTAACCAATTGCAAATAAAAAAGTCTGTGAACCCACCTGTAACCCGTAAGTCCCCCACCCCTCCTTCGAGATGTCCTGCTTTTTGGGGCCAAACCAATGTAAACCTTCCAGGTATTGATTTATGATCTTCCCTGCAAGTCCTGCCCCTACAATGGACAAGAGCAAACTGTAGCCCAACTGCTTGGGGACCACTTACTGAAGGCTCCCTGGGCTGATGGTCACTCCCCTTGGGCTCAGAATAAACCCCTTTAAGTTATTTTACAGAGTTTGGTTTTCTTCCGTTAACATCAAGGCTGGTGTTTTAGTTCCAACAGGCCTCAGAGAGCCACTGCTGACCAATCCCACAACTAAGATCCTCTGCTGAGAGGCCAGGCCCAGTGGGGACACGGAGGCGGCATACCCTACCTCGCCAGCCACACGTTCAAACAAGGCCCGAAACTGCTGCTCCTCCTCTGTCTCTTGGCCCGGTGGAGTTGGCTTTGGAGGCTGAAAAACAACCAAAGGAACTTGCACAAAAAGACCCACAAAACGAAACCTGGCAAAAATAGCAGAAAAGACTCTGCGACCTCCTGTGCCCAGACCCATGTCACCCTCTTGATGTGGCCTGCAGGAGCCGCTGCCTATGGCAGTCTCCTCGTAAAGGCTCTTTAGAAAGTGAGACCTAGGCCGGGCGCGGTGGCTCACGCCTGCAATCCTAGCACTCTGGGAGGCCGAGGCGGGAGGATCGTGTGAGCCCAGGAGTTTGAGGTTGCTATGAGCTATAACATCACGGCATTCTAGCCGGGTGACAGAGCAAGACTCTGTCTCAAAAAAAAAAAAAAAAAAGAAAGAAAGTGAGACTTTACCACCTGGACTCACGGGCCCTCCTGCCTTGCAAACGAGAAGGCCAAAGCAAGCCTGACCCCTGCCTAAGCTGGGTCTTTGCCATGAGATTGTCACACTCCTCTGTATTACCTCTCACCAGGACTGGAAGTACTTGCTTAATCATCTGTTTTGATAGGTGGTGAAATCTTTGAGGGCAGGAGTCTGTTTACAGCACGTGGCCCTGGGCCTGGTGCCTGGAAAGAGCTCAGTAAATGTTTTGGGTGATTTGGGGGGAATTTTTGTGTTTTTTTGGCACCATTAAACAAATTATATCCCAACGCAGAACAGCAAGTTTCTTCCTAAAAACAGGTCTCTGCTGACCCTGGACATGTCAGACGGCTCTGGGCACCTCTCAGCACGTCTTGGGGGGTCTCACAGCCCTTGGACAAGGACAAAACCAACCCCGTCTCTTCCCCCCACACACAGTATGTGGGAGACATAACGTGTTCCCCTGAGTCCACGGTAAAAGAATCCACCTGCCTCTCTCATTTTCTTTTTATTGATTAGTTTTCTTAAATAAAATACGTTTAGAAGCTATTCCACCCCCTTCGGAAGCAGCAGCTGGCTCTCAGGTGGAGTTGGTAGCACAGAGAGATGAACCAACCCGAGCTTTCCACCAAGTACCGACCTCGTCCCCACGCCGGCTCCCGCGGGGACCCGAAGGACACAGATTAGCACGCGCCCGTCTCGGGCTCCGGGAGGTTAGAATCCCAGGTGCTCACCTGGTCGCACTAACCATTTCCTGACCTTCACGGCTTTAAACGGCGGTACGGTCACAAGGAAGGTGTCCGCGCCACCGGCGGGAACCGTCCTCCGCGGCAACGTCAGGAGACTCACCTCGGGAAGGTCGATGTCTACGTGTCCATCCAAATCCCTGCAGGGGCGGAAAACACGCCCCTCAGTTGTGGATTCGCTTCTTAGCGGGACGTGCGGCACTGAAGAGCCAGAGCTCCGGAAGGGTCTGTCCCAGGGAAGCCCTCTTTGTGCAGGGCCCCATGCACGGACACCGCCCAGTCACTCAGACCTTGCCCGCGTGCACGGAAGAGGGAGACGAGGGCAGACGTCACCAAAGAGAACGTGCAAAATCTGGATGTACAGAACTAGAAGAAGTTAGAGCAGCCGTGGCTCCCTATCTCCTCGGTGCCCTTTACCCAGGGCTGCCGCAGTGCTGTGTGGAACAGCAGAGCCCCCAAAGACCCCGAGACAGGGCGGTGCCGTCACGCACCTGCCCCGCAGGGGCTCCGCGTCTGCGCAGGGGCGACGCAGCCACTGGGCACCGTGCGCTCAGCCTGCCGAGTGGTACTCACTGGGAGGGGTGGATTTTTAAAGATTACAGAGCAAGTTGAGTCAGAACCCAAAAGGCCACCCTTTGAAGCTGTTGGCCCTGCCCTGGGGAGGTAAATCCCTTATTCCACTGGAGGGGGGAGGGGGCCGGGCGTTTGTGCACTGAGGTTTGGGGGAGGGGAGGGAAAATGACAGGAACCTGTTCATTTTGCTGCTCACAGAGTGTTCGGAGAGCAGTAATGGTAACAGGAGCAGGCTTCAGCTCCTACGGATGCTGAAAACACTTGGAGGAGTCTAATCTTATGCAGTAAAACCTGAAGCACTCCCAAAGAACTACTGGTAAAAACTCAAAGGCAAAACCAACCAACCAACAAACAAAGGCTAAGACTGAACCCAGGTCGCCTCCTTCCCCTCCTCGTCCCCACAGGGACACGCAACACAGTCCTTTGGAACCTCTGTTGGATCAGGCCCTCGCAAAGAGCCAAGCCGATGGAAAACAGAGCTTGGTGTGGGTTTTCTGCTGCTGGGCTGCAGAGCTGATTCTATGCTTCTATCATAGCAGGTTATCTGGTTCGGGGCAAGCCTGAGTACGGAGTTAACTTTGCCATGTACGGGCCACACTCTAATTGCCAGGAACCCCGACTTCACCCCATCAATGGGACAGAGAACAGGAGGCACAGGACTGGCACAGCCTGGCACTCTCTCTCGATCTTGCCACCCGTGAGAGATGCTAATCTGCATGGATCTCGCTTGGGGTGTTTGGTGTGAACAGATACTGGGAAAGTCATCCTCAGCTTGTGCTGTAGCTGGGAGAAGGCTGGAGAAAAATTCTCCTGCAGAGTGTTTAAAAATTAAAGACTTCACTGCTTCTATTTAGGCGTGAGAAAGAACCACGCCTTTGCAAATAGCCTGGAAACCCAGGCAGACTTTGCGCATGGGAATTGCTGAACGCAGGCCTTCAATCCGGTTCTCCCTCGCCAAACAGGAGATAGAACTAGAGCAGGCCGTGTGTTCACAGCTGTTCTTCTCTTGCTAACTCTTGTAGGCTGGTCCTTTGCCAGGGATTTATCTGCTTAAATACTGAATGAGTAGATTTTGCCACGCTCTGCAGTCTTTAGAATACCACTGCTGGGGAAAGAAACAGATTCTTCTGTCCTGAACCATTGTTTTCCCTCCGCCACAGAGCAGCCGGTGGCCAATGGGCAGTAAGGAGAAATCCTTTCCAAAGAAGTAACTCATGCAAAATAATTTTGCTCAGACACTGCAAGGAAGAGCTGGCAGAATGCTGGGTACGTAAAATGATAGGCAGAGTTAAAAACATTTATTTAAACTGGAGCTGAAAGAGCATGTCATTCTTGGAATTTGCAATGGCCACCCGCTTCATCATGCACAGAATTAAGTCCACGTGCAGCTCTTACTCCAGAAGCTTCTTGGTAATAGGTCTGAAAACTGAAGGGCCCCACCCCAGGGTGTCTTGTGAGCATGACTCTGGGACCAGGGGAGAGAGTGACTGGTTTTTTTTTAGTGGTTTGCTTGAGGGTGGGAAGAGCTGAGCTAAAAGGGAAAGTGTCCTGCTTTTTTCTCAGGGAGATAATGGAAAAGAGAAGAATGGGGTCTTGGCTCCAGCCGTCCCCAGGTGACTTCCGTGTGACTAAGCCACCAAATGAAGAGGGATTCTGAAACCCGTTCCCATGACTCACCGGGTAACAGCTTTCTTCTCCGAAAAGATTCGCAGACAGAAATCAGCTTCCTGGTGGGGCTCGAAAGTGCTGGGGATCACGACGTACTCCCCAGGGGGCAGCCTGAAGCGGTCGGAGACCTCTCTCAGGTTGACGAAGGTTTTGCTGCGGGCCTGGGAAGCGTGGTATCTGAAGAAGTCCTTGTCCAGGGGCTGGTCTTCGCCGGGGCACTGCAAGGGAAGCGTGGGGACGGCTCTCCAGGGAGGCCACTGGTCTCGGTGTTTCCGACACAGTTTGGGGACGGCCACTGCGTCTCAGGCAGGAGGCCGGGAGGAGCGGAGGATTTAGGACTCAGAGGGAGGACTCTGAGGCGCGGTTTGGTCCCACCAACCTGGTAAATGGCATAGCCGATGGTCAACACGTCGGCACCGAATCTCTTGAGCTTCCTCCGGTCCTTCTGCATCAGGGCCACGAGGAAGGTGCACCCCTCCTGCCCCTCGTCGCTTTCAGTCAGGGACAGCTTTATTTGTGGGTTGGTCCAAAAGGTATCTGCCGTTAGAAAGAGGTAGATTATCTCCCCTTCCTTAAAACACACACACACACACACACCCACCCACCTCCCAAACACGAGGAAATAGTTTCTTCCCCGCCTGCTCCGTTCAGACCTCTCGCCCTACTTTCCGTGACCCCAGTGAGAATGTAAGTGTCCTCGCTTTCATTTCTACCTTGCTTTGAACCATTTCCCGCAAAGCTTGTTGAAGACATTCTTCCTGGATCTAGTCTGCTCAAGTTTGTTCCACCTTATTATTATTTTTTTCCCATTTTCCCATTTTGAAGGAGAGTGCAGTGGACTCGTGGCTGTCCCGCCAGCATCTGGTTAACGGCACGTGACTTGAGCGGCATGAACCTCGCTCCCAGCTCCAAGGGCAAACTCTGACTGGTCCACGCCAGCCCCTCTTGCCACGGAGCACTGGGACAAAGCTGATCGGCCCACTGCATGCACCAGCAACACCGGTTCAAGGCATTTGCAATTAGAGGGAAGTTGAGGACTTTTGTTGGAGACAAAAGTCTTTAACTCTTGCCCTTGCTGTGCATGTGAATGAGGGCTCAGGAAGCCCTACATGCTGCCGGCAGCCCTCCTGCGATCATAAAGAAAGCCAGAGGCAGGAAGGAGTCAATACAGAAAAGAAGGCGGAGAAGAGTATTACAAACAAATGAAACCAGAGCCCTGATGGAACTGTGCCTGAATCCCACCTGCTTTTCCTCTGAGCTTTTCAATTATGTAGGACAATAAATTGCTTTTATTGCTAAACTGGGGTAAGTTGCGTTTCTATTATTTGTAATGGAAAAGAACCTTAGTGGTAAAACAAAGGAGTTTCCCTGAGCAATTCTTATCCAACTTCCTACTAAATCTCTGCAGTCTTTTTTTCCTAGTAATTTTTGGAATCTTACTGTCTATGTTTCAGGCCTTCCTGAGGGTCCTGGCCCTGATCCTTTGATGTCTCTGGCTTGGACGGGACACTGGGGAGTGGCAGAGAGAGTGACAGGCAGATCACCTACCCAGGAAGTTGCGGCAGCCCCCGGCCGTGGAGCCCCGGACCCAGCTCCCCTGGTGGACTGTCACCTCCCACTTGTGGACGGCGTCCTCCTCCAGGGCGTCGGGAGTGAGGTTGCAGATCTCCACCTTGTCAAAATGGGCCTTGAAATCCTTCAACGCCATCCTGTAACAAAGCGGAGAGACAGTCCACGGGTGGGGGTGACGGCAATGGCCTCATGCGTCCGTCCATCCGTCCAATCATCTGGCCCCTGTGCTCAAGGAGTGGGGAGACCTCACAGTGTGGGAGACAGAAAAAGTTTTTATAAAGGTGAAAAAAGGTGAAAAATGTAAAAATATAGGTTGATTGCATATGATAACTGCTACAAAGAAAAGTCAAATTGGGCGGAAGGCCGGGAGTGTGGGGCGGGTGTCAGCGTGAGCAGGGAGGGGAGGGACGGCCTCACAGGCGCAGCCCGTTCTGAGCGGAGACCTGGAGAGCCAGGGACGGGCGGAGCAGCTCTGCAGGGTTCCGGCAGGCGCGGAGCAAGGCCGGGGCGGACGGTGCTTCGTGTGTTCGTGCAACACCGAGGAGGCCACTGAGGCTGGCGTGAAGCGCCAGGAAGGGATCTTATCCGGATGAGATCCGGGGGTCATGGGGGGTCAGGGAGGTATAAGGACTTTGGCTTGGACTCTGGGACGATCAAGAGCCACCGGAAGGTGTCGCACGGAGTGACAGGATCCTTGGCTGCTGTGCGGAGAACAGACCGCAGGGGCCCAGGTAGCAGCGGGGAGACAGCCGGGAAGTTAGTGCCATCGTCCAGGTGAGACGCAAGGATGGCTCAGTCCACGCTGGTGGCAGGGGAGGTGGGGAACAGGGGCCAGATTGGAGACGTTTTCTGAAGGTAGATCCTACAGGATTTGCTGACGGGTGGGATGTGGGGAACGAGAGAATGAAAGGAGTCAAGAAGTTCAGTTTGAGCCGCTGGAAGGACAGAGACGGGACATGCTGTGGAGGGAAGCTCGGGAGGGCAGGTCTGGACACGGTCATCTGAGACGCCTCCTAGATATCCAAGGGGGGGCGCTGAGTGGACAGTTGAATACATGCATCTGGGATTCCAGGGAAAGGGGCTGAAGGTAGAAACCTGGGAATTATCCGTGTAAAGATGGTCTTTAAAGTCATGAGACCAGAAGAAATCACCTACAGAGTGGGAGCAGACCGTGAGGAGCCCTGGGGCACCTCAGCGCGAGCAGGTTAGGGAATGAGGAGGGGCCAGGACGTTGGGAAGGAGCCCCAGGAAGGAGGAGGAGCACCAGAGTGCGGGGTCCCCTGCAGTCCGGGGAGCACAGGGCCCGCGTGTCTCATGCCGCGGACGGAGCAAGATGATTAGATGTGGCCAAGCGAGTCAGCGGTGTCCCGGCGAGAGCAGGGAGGTGGGAAGGGGCACCCACAGTGGAGCGGAGTCGAGAGCAGGGAGGAGTCAGTCGAGAGCAGGGAGGAGTCAGTCGAGAGCAGGGAGGAGCCGAGAGCAGGGAGGAGTCAGTCGAGAGCAGGGAGGAGTCGAGAGCAGGGAGGAGTCAGTCGAAAGCAGGGAGGAGTTGAGGGCAGGGAGGAACCGAGAGCAGGGAGGAGTCAGTCGAGAGCAGGGAGGAGCCGAGAGCAGGGAGGAGCAGAGCTGCACAGGAGAGGAGCGGCTGGATCGGTCACGTGAGTGGTCAACAGAGGCTTCTTCTCCCCCGGAAGGTACGAGAAATGACAGCACTGGAACGCTAAGGTGAGCGATTTGGAAGAAAGGGGAGAGGGGAGTTGCAAGGTTATGCCCTAGAGTGGGTGAAAGATGGAAAGAGACTGGAAGGGGCTTCGGAGCCCAGATTCCAGGAGGGAGGGCTCCACGCACAGGGACCGGCCAAACGGCCACACGGCCACACGGCACACCCCCCCTGGAGTTTCAGGCCGGCGGCGGGGGCAGAGGGGGACACAGAGAGCCATCTACGCGGACGCTTGTCTCTGCTGAGCCTCCCGCTCCGGATTCCTCAGTTTCCTCTGCCTGACTTCTCCTCCTCTGCCGCGCCTCCCTCCACTCGCTCGTTCCTGCCCGCGTCAGTCTGTACTTTCAGGTACCGTCAGGGAAGCTGCCTTCCACAGCCCCTGTCCCCGGGCTGGCACGGAGGGCGCAGGCCCTGTGGGCAGCAGGGCTGCCTGTCTGGGGGTTCACTATGCAAACGCGGGGGTCTCAGAGCACGGACGTCGGCCTGGAGACCAGGGCTCTGCCCTGCATCGCCTGGACGGCGCTGACTCCCTCGAGACTCCTGATCCAACCTAGGGAAGGGGTGAGTCCCTGCCGAAGCATGACTGAGACTAAATTTCCTGCCAACCAGGGTGGATATGAGGGGTGTGAGACAGATGTACTCGATCTGCCAAGAAAAGAGAGAAAGACACATGGTGCCCCTTGTGCCCAGGGGCATGGGGCTCACACCTGTCACACAATGAACGCAAAGGTGAAGGCAGAGACGGGCACGGTACCAGAATTCCCCGTCGTCGAGGGCGGCGTGACACAGGCGCTTCTGCTCAGCTGGGCCGACGGAAAGCCACTCGGCAGAGCTAGGAGGAAACACAGTCTGCGTTTAGGCAGAGGTCGTGAAGAGCACGCTGGCCTTGCTGCGGGGGGACGGCCGCCCCCGGGGACCCCCAGGCTGCAGCCACGGAGGAAATAGGGCCTGCTCAGTGACGGCTCACTGGGCCCCAGAAACGCGCCCAGGGATGCAGGGGCTGGTGAGCCGCTGGTCCCCAGATATGAGGCCTGGTCAGAAAATACATGTCCTAGTGCAGCTGATGGGAAAAAACCCTGGGGACCATCTGAGCCGCCTGCATAGACTATCACGGGACAATCACAGGGCACTGAACGCCAGTGGAGTAGCAGAGGGGCCCCGCTGCACGACACAAATTGGCTGACTTCTGTCCCCAGCCTCCAACTCGCTACGTGACCTGGAGCAGTGCCTGACACTGTGAAAAGTGACAGCAATTCCTGGTGTTTGCCCATGCTTGATGTTTTATGTCAAGGCACCTTCTTTCCGTGGTCTCACTAAGGAGTCCGGTAGGTCCCGTGAGCTGGGCACGCCTGTCCCGACAAGGGGGCCCAGGCAGCCGCGGACACCTGCTCCGGGCAGGGCTGACGCATGAGTGGCCGCCCGGCGCCCTCCGAAAGCAGGAGCTGTGACTCCAAGTTCACTGCGTTTTCCGTAACCCCCGGGGGTGTCTCCAAATAGTTCAGATTGCGTCACCGCTGTTGGGTGCTACAACCCAGGTGGCAGCTTCGCTGGCCACACGGTGCCTATACCCTGCTTGCGTGTGACCAGCAGCCCGGCAGCCTCGTGGGGGGGAAACAAGCGTCTTGCCAGTTTGACTCCCAGTCAAAACACGCTTTCTTTATTTCCACCTCTGTGAATTCCAGAAAAGAGGGAAAAATGGTGATTCTTTTTCTTTTATGGATGGTCTCTCAGAGCCGAGGGCCACCACTTGTCTAACGACATGATGCAGTCCCATTCGTCCTGGTTTCAGCATCTCTGTCCTTTCCACTTCTGCCAGGAGAGGGAGACGGATCTCTTCTCTCCTTCGACGCGGCTCTGGTCTGAATCTGTCTCTGCCCCTCGGTTCCGAAAAGCTGGAAGCCGAGGCCGGGGCCGGGCATGGTGGGACAAGAGCCTCTGTGGGGACAGTGGCAGCCTGCAAAGTGCGTGCCTGTGTGCGCTGCCCTACAGCAGGTTCAGTCAATACGACGGGGCTGTGCCCATGTTTGGTGACCTGGTGGCTTTGTCTGGACTGGGGACAAACACCGGCTCGGTTTTACCCAAGTTCTAGACTTGCTTCAGACGCCTGCTCAGAACCGCGGGAGCCCTGGGGGGGGGCAGGGAGGGGCCGCGGGAGCCCAAGACAGCCCCGGGTGGGCCCTGCCGCGCACCTGCCCAAACATCCGCAGTTCCCAGCCGCCTGGGCCACCTACCTAGGGACCAGGGCTGGAGTGTGGAGGGACAGACAGAAAAGGCAGACCTTTCTTTATCACTGGGAGCCAAGCAAACGGCCCTGGGTAGCGGCTCCGTCATGGACGCGTTTCCAATCCCACGACCCCACTTCCCTGCTGGGCCGCGGCCTTGGCCAAGGGTCAGTGACCGTGAGAGGGAGCCCGACCTGCCCGGCAGCATTGCGGGAGTTCTCACCTCCAAAGTGCTCATGGCCACCGGCAGCATTGCGGGGGTTCTCACCTCCAAAGTGCTCATGGCCACCCCACCCACCCAAAGCACACACGCACACACACACACACACACGCACACACACACACACATACACACACACACATACACACACATATGCGGACGCACACTGATTACTGGAGCTACTCGTGCCTGGAGAGAAAGCCTGTCACGGTATCATGGGGATATAAAACATCTTTCTGGGAGGCAGTACGCTGATGGATATAAAAATGAGTCCATGAAGGTTAGAGAAGGTTGGAGAGCTGTTGTAAAAGTCTTTCTTGAGAATCAAGGTTGGTTGTAAGGTGGGCCCCGAGGGCTGAAAGGGGAGAAAGTAAGGCCACCCTGAAGCAGGACAGGACCCTGCATCAGGGGCCGGGATTTTGCAGACAAGCCTCTCCTCCCTCCCGTGGCTGCGTGGCCAGCCCTGCCCCCCCCACGCACCGGGAGCCAGCCAGGGAGACACGGCAGGGCCACTGACCTGTCGCTCCATGACCCGTTCCACTCCACCTGGCCCCAAGGGTTCCGGACTCTGACGAGCTCGATTTTCTGGCCTCGGAAGTTTACCTGGAAGGGAAAAGCATGAGGGAAATGTGAAATGACAACTATGGCAGAGGTTTGGCCACGTTCATCCAGGTGGTTCCTCTCCATCCAGGACCGGCCTTACCGAAAGCCTCTTGGCTAAAACTAACACTGCTGAAGATAGGCAAAAGTTCATCAATTCTTAAGTAGCCCTTGGAACTTTCTAATCGTTGTTGAATATACCTGCAAGCATGGCCAATGATATTATATTATTAACATCACCCCAGAACGGCTGTGCCCAATCTGAGGAATAAAGTAGGATTGTAATTAGCAAGAAAGTAGTCCACATGAATCTCCAAACAAAAGAGTTTTCTTGCTAGACTGGGGTCTCCCCAGAGGCGGGGCCAAGCCTCATTTATCTACGAATCCTCAGCGGTAGCACACTCAGTGGTAAGGGCAGTCCTCAAAAGTGCTCGTGGAACTATCATGGAACTTTCTTCATCCTTGGTGTCCTACTCACAGATGAATGATAAGAAAATGAACACATGCTGGGAATTTTAACAACAACAATAAACAAAAGCAGTTTCTAAGTCTTCTAAATTCAATATTGTCTTCGTTTCCGGTGTCTGTGAAGATTGCGCTGTCTAAATGCATGACCCTGGAGCCAGTGTGCCCTCACGCTGTCCCCAGAGCAGGGAAGAGGGCCAGCGCATTTGGGAAAGGTTTGGGAGGAGAAAGAGTGAAAATAAAAGACTTCTATTCATCAACTAACCAGAAACTTTAGCTAACAGAACACTTTATTGTCATGCATTGGGCATAAATTATATTTTTGAGGTGTACAAATAATTTAAATAATATCAACTCTGCAGAATCCAAGATGTGGCTTGGGGTTGACCAGCTGAGAGGCTCATTGGTTTGAAGTGTTCAGGGAAGGTAAGTTTCTTGTAGGTGAAGAGAAAGCAAAAGCAATTAAACCAAGATCTTGGGAGATTCCTGTTGTTACTTGGAATAATATTTAGAAAATCAAACCGCAAAAATCCCATGCCCACTCAAGTGAGTGAGTGGGACGTCATGTATGGATAGGGAAAGAGGAAGAAAGCAACCAGCACAAATAGCTGGAACTCTAAAGGATCCCAAAGAATCCAGCTCAGCTCACACCTTGGCCCCAGGAAGGACAGGGCCTCCCTTCTGTGCTCTTTTCCCCCCATGCATTTGGAGTATGTCACTCAAAATGTGGGTGGGCACAGGTGGCCAGAGGCACCTGTGCCCTCTGCAGACCGGGTGAAGACTTGCCCAGGCCAGGTGGAGTGGGAAGAGGTGGGCCTCTGTGCTTCGCTGAGCGTGGGCCTGGGAGCGGGAAGCTCGGGCTTCTTGTCTTCCTTTTTCATTCCATTCTCTTCCCTCCTCTCTCCCTCATGCCCCCCAAAGATCTCTCCTCCTCACCAGCCACTTGCTAGAGGTCAAGGTGGTTCTGTGTGGGGTCTGGGTGGCCCCAGGGATCAGTTCCGCCCTGGGCTTCAGCTGCAGAGAATGGGACTTGTGAGCGCTAATTTTACATGTCAACTTGACTGGGCCACAGGGTGCCCAGATATTTGCTTAAAGGTTATTCTGGCTGCGTCTGCGAGGGTGTTTGTAGGGAGGTGAGATTTAAATTGGCAGACTGAGTAGAGCAGGCAGACTGAGTAGAGCAGGGCCCATCTGCTGAGGACCCGAACAGAACAAAGGAGAATTCACTCTCGAGCTGGGACATGGTCTTCTCCGGACCACAGGCTGGGACTTCTGCTGCGGTGACTCTGGTCCCCAGTTGTTCCCTTCAGACTTAGGCTGGAGCTCCCATGGGCTCCCGGGGTCTCCAGCCTGCAGACTTCAGATCACGGGACTTCGCAGCCTCCGCGACTGCGGGGGCCAATGCCGTGTAAGTCCCATCACTGCTGGCCCTTGAGCAATGTGGAGAGTTGAAAAATCTGCATAGTTGAAAAATCTGTGTATAACTTTTGGCTCCCCCAAATCTTAACTACTAATAGTCTATTATTGACTGGAAGCCTTAATGATAACTAGTTGATTAACACACACTGTTTGTGTTATGTGTATTATATACTGTATTCTTACAATAAACTAGGAAAAAGAAAATGTTATTACAAAAATCATAAGAAAGAGAAAATATATTTCTCTGCGGAAGAATATCCACATCTAAGTGGACCTGCGCAGTTCAGACCCCTGTGGTTCAAGAGTCAACTCTCTCTCTTCTCCTAGTGGTTCTATTTCTCTGGCGAATCCTGACTAGCATAGGACTGACGGTGGACTTGGGCAAGAAAGGAACTAAAAAAACAAAACAAACAAAAAAACAGAGACCAGGCTCCCAAGCCTGCTAAACAAGTGTGGTGCCGTGGTAGAAGCTCCTGGTTTCTTTCTCTTTCCCGGTTTGCTGTTTTGAATTCCAGCCTGCCTCCTTTAGATGAGATAGTCACGGAAGTGTCTGGAAGGCAGACATTTAAACTGCGAGGCACTAAATAAGTTCCTGAGGGACCAGCATTGTCAAGAATCTCCCTGTCCCTGCAGTGGGGTGTACTCCGCCCACCTGGTCGATTGCTGTCACGGTGTAGGCATGACCCTTGATGAGTCCAGCAGGCGTCCGGGCTTCAGACTCGGCAGCGTTTCTGGCCTAGACCGTCAAAAGGGCAGCATCAGGCGCACGTGTCGGTCAGGCCCCACCCCCACCGGCCACGTCCCACCCTGCAGCCCTCATCTCCCCCAGATGCTGGCCGAGTGCGTGGGCCACGTAAACCCGGTTCACAGGACTCCCCTCAGTGACATACGGCAAGTCCCCGTCCCTGCCCAGGGCGGGGAGGCCCTCGTTCCCAGTGTGGACTCCTTGACTGTCACTGTCATTTGGCATAGCACGAGCGAGGAGACACAATCACTTGCACCCAAGAGGTGAAAAGAAGCTTGTAACAATATGGCGCGTGACTCCGTCCCAACTGGAAAGTGAAGTGGGACTGGATGATTCATTAGCAAGAAAATAGACCCCCCCCCACCCCGAGGTTAATCCAACAGCAGACGGAAAACTGGAATAGATTTCAAAAAAACCAGAGGAGGCATACATCTGCTTGTACGCATAGAGAAATTTGAAAAAAATTCTGTTAGATTTCTAATAGCGTAGAGAAATTTGAAAAAAATACTATTAGATTTCTATCTACTGATTTGATACGTATTTTTTCATGGTATATTAAGCGAAAAAAAAAAAAAAACCACCTTTCAGAAGACTGTGCAGTGAGATTGCATTTTAGTAAAACCAAAGCAACCGCCCCTGTGTGTGTGTGTGTGTGTGTGTGTGCATGTCTACACGAGCACCGAGGGGCTGTGCCAGGCCTGGCCAGGTGGCCTCAGGCTCAGCGGTGGCCCCAGTCTCGGGGGTGGCCCGGGAGGGGCCGCACAGGAAGTGGGGCCGGGGATACACATGTGCCTTCAGATGTCTCAGGATCTGTCCATATCTTACCTTTGCGATTCGAAAAACAGTAAATAAACACTTGTCTTTTCATTAAAAGAAATAAGCATGCCCGCCATGGTTCCGCCCTCCTGGGGTGGCCGGTAGGGGGCAGACTGCACGGGACGCGCCCGCTAGCACTTACATCCATGGAGCAGCCCAGCAGCGAGCCCCGCTTCAAGGCCTTCTCTAGAATCTCGTAGAAGTTCTCCGGGGCCTCCTTAGTCAGGAAGGTCTCGGCCACTCCCCCGGTGAAGTCTTCCATGGCCTCAATGGCACTGCCGCCCTTCAGAGCCTCGTAGCTCCCGTTCAGCCTGAGGGGCGGCGACAGAGCGGGGCTGCGGCAGGCCGCGCGGCCACCAGGGGGCGCCCTGGGCCCGTTTTCCCCGCTGGGCCCGAACCTTCTCCAGGCAGGTGCGGGTGGAGCACCGGGAGGGGAGCGAGGTCAGGGTTCCCCTGGCGCCCTGGGGAAGCCAAAGACCCGGGCTCCCGGCGTGTGCCCGTCCACAGCAGGAGTGCCGGGCTCTGGCTGGCTGCAGGTTCAAACCCCAGGGCTGTCACTTACGGGCTGAATGACCTTGGGCCACGTCACTTACTCAGTGCCTCAGTTTTCTTCTTTGCAAAATGGGGGTGACAGTTGTGCTCTCCCTCCCAGGACTGCTGTGAAGTTTATTTTATTAATTAACTAATTAATTTTTAGGGTGTGCTGTTCGTATCTATGAATTTATTTATTACAACTTTTTTTTTTTTTTTTTTTTGTGGAGACAGAATCTTGCTGTCGTCCCGGCTGGAGTGCAGTGGTGTCATCGTAGCTTAACAGTTCTGGGCTCAAGTGATCCTGCTGCCTCAGCCTCCCGAGTAGCCGAGACTACAAGCACGTGCCACCATGCCCGGCTAATTTTTCTACTTTTGTAGAGATGGGGTCTCGCTCTTACTCAGGCTGGTCTTGAACTCCTGACCTCAAGTGATCCTCTTGCCTCGACCTCCCAGCGTGCTAGGATTACAGGTGTGAGCCACAATTCTTTTTTTTAAATTGTATATATTTAAGGTATATAACCTGTCTTGATATGCATACGCAGAGTGAAATGATCACTACAGTCGAGGGGGTGAGCATGCCGTGAGGGTTAACACGTGTGTCCTGCCCTGTCACCTCACATGGAATGCGGCTGGCCACCACGGTGTTGGAGTCAAGGGCCTTTTTGTTCCTTTCTGGTCTCACATACTCCCAACCACTCATTTTTTCCATAGTCATCTCTTGTATTCACATGCATTTGGTTTTTTAATATATATGCACTCTTCTTGAATTTTTAAATAAACTTTTCAATTTAGAACAGCTTTAGATTTATAGAAAAATTATAGAACGGAGTTCCCACATCCTGTCAGCCAGTTTCTTTTACCTTCAACATCTTTGTTACAACGACTGAGCCAACATATCATTATCAGCTAATGTTCAATAGTTTATTCCGGTTTCCTTGGTTTTTGCCCAATGTCCTTTTTCTGTTCCAGGATCCCACGCAGACACCATATTGCATGGAGTCGTCTTGTCTCTTTAGACTCTTCATGGCTGGACAGTTTCTGAGACCTTGCTTGTTTTCCATGACCTTGACAGTTTCAAGGAGTCCGATCAGGCATGTTGTGGCATGCCCTCTTTTGGAATCCGTCTGACCTTTTTCTCATGGCTATCCATTTGGGGGAGGAAGACCAAGGAGGTAAGTGCCTGCTCATCGTACCGTGTCGGCAGTACATACTGTCCACATGACCTTCCACTGTCCACGTCGGCCCTGATCACCTGGCGAGGGCCGTGTTTGTCGGGTTTCCCCACTGAAAAGTTGCTCCCCATCCCCTTTCCACCCTGTACTCTTTGGAAGGACATCGCTTTGTGTGGCCCACGTTTAGGGGGTGGGGAGTTATGCTCCCCCTCCCTGAGATTGGAATATATACATGATTTATTTGGAATTCTGCTGCATGGGACATTTGCCCCTCCTCCTCCATGTACTCAATCACTTATTTAAATCAGTATAAACTTATTGACACTTATTTTCTACTATTTTTATAATCACCTACTGCTTTATTTATTTTGTTGGTCAGATTGTTCTAGCTTTGGCTGTTTGGAGCTCCTTCAGGTGGCTCCTGTGTCCCTTTGACATAACCCCATCTGTGTGTCTCTGTGTGTGTGTGTGTGTGTGTGTGCATGCGCTGTGTGTGTGTTCTCACTTTCTGGCACTATAAGATGCTCTAGCCTCATTTTATGTCTTTCCTGCCCAAGTCCTAGAATCAGCCTCCTCCCCAAGGAGCCTGGCTCCTTTTATTGGGGGAGTGGTCTTAGAAACCAAGACCTGAGAGGCAGGCGTGCTTGTTGCTATGGGGCTGTCATGACGTCTGGGTCCTCTCAGCTGACAAAGCAGAGATATATTTGTGTATGACAACCCATTTGCATGTGCGTATGTCTATATGTCACATCCCTGTTAAGCCACACTAAGTTCTTGCTGGTGCCTGCACCTCACGTGCGTTACCACGTGCGTCACTCTGGCCTCCTCCCCCTGCCTGTCTGCACCTCCCACTCCAACGGCGAGAAACCGGCTCCACCATCCACTTGCTTGATTGCCCAGTTCAGTAAACATGTATAGTTGTATCAGAATTGTTCCCGTGTACTCCTAGAGAAACGACTTTATCAACTAGAGCATAGTGCTAATGTACAATTCCTTTTGCCTTTAGTCTTACAGACCCCATTCGTTTCCAAAATTACTTAAGTCAGCACCCTTCTCTCTCACCCTTCAGTGAGGTTGTTTTGCACATTTGTGATAATTACATTGCTTCATTACATCCAGGGAGTCCCCATCTTCCTAGATGATTTTTAAATTTTGCGTACGTTAAGGTTCATTCTTTGTGCTGTAAAGTGCTATGGGTTTGATAAACGTGTGGTGTCAGATATTAACCATTACGGTATCACACCAGATAGTATCGCTACCTTAAAACATCCCCTGTTCTCCACCTATTTATCCCGCTTTTGATTCTTACTACCCTGTTAATCCCTGGCAACCACTGATCTTTCTTACCATCCCAATAGTTTTGCTTTTTCCATTATGTTGTATAGAGTGATATAGTATAGAGCCTTTTCAGATTGGTCCTTCATTTCGTAGCAATATGCATTTAAGATTCATCCATCATTTCTTCTTTTCGTTGAATAATATTCCATTGTATGGATGTACCATGGTTTGTCTATTTATTCATCTTGAAGGATATCTTGGTTGCTTCCAGTTTTTGACAACTATGGACAACAGTGCTATAAACATTCATGTGTAGGTTTTGTGTAGATGTATATATATATATTTTTTAGAGACGGGGTCTCGCTCTTGCTCTGGCTGGTCTCGAACTCCTGAGCTCAAGCAATTCTCCCACCTCGGCCTGCCAGAGTGCTAGGATTACAGGCGTGAGCCACCACACCTGGCCTCTAGATGCAAGTTTTTACCCAACTAATTTTGGATAAATACCAAGGAGTGCAATTGCTGGATCATATGGTAAGACTAGGTTTAGTTTTGTATGAAACTGCCGAATTATCTTCCAAAGTGGCTGAACCGTTTTGCATTCCAGCGCAGTGAGCGAGGGCTCCTGCGGCCCCACGGCCTCATCAGCAGTTGGTACTGAAGGCAAGTCGTGACGTTTCATTGTTTTAATCTGCAGCTCCCTAGTGACAAAGGACGTTGAGCATCTTTTCTTGTGCCTATTTGCCATCTGTATCAATCAGATTCTCCAGAGAAACAGAACCAATAGAATATGTAGATACACCGGAAAGGAAACTGATTACAGGGCTGGCTCGTGTGGTTATGGAGACTGAGAAACCTTACGGTCTGCCATCCGCAAGCTGGAGAACCAGGAAAGCCGGTGGTCTGCGTCTGTGTGAGCCTGAACCTGAGGATGGGGGGGTTGATGATGCAAGTTCCGGTCTGAGTCCAAAGGCTTGAGAATCAGGGGCTCCCGTGCCCAAGAGCAGGAGAGCTTGGAGGTACCAGCTCAAGCAGAGAGAGTGAATTTGACCTTTCTTTGCCTTTTTCTTCTGTTTAGGCCTTCACTGGATTGGATGACGCTGCGTCGGTGAGGGCATCTTCTTTACTCAATCTGCAGATTCAAATGCTAATCTCCTCCAGAAACATCCTCACAGACGCATCCAGAAATAATGTTTCTCCAGCTGCCTGTGCAGCCCTTAGCCCGGTCAAGTTGACACATGAAACTGACCGCCTGCACGTCTTTTTTGATGAGGTGTTCTCCTCCTTTGATGACCCCAAAATCAAAATAAAGATTTTTGTTATGTTTAGAATGTGTGTGTTTCTTCGTTTATGTTTAGAAACTAGTTGATGTGTAGTTTCTCTTGCCTTTTGTGCATGACTGGGGGGCCAAGGGGCAGAGCTGGGCTTGGGTCTCACCCCTGTACCTGGGAAGAGTGTTCTTTGCCCTTCTCAAGCCTGCCTGGTGGCTCTGATGGTGTCCCCACAGCCCTGGGTGGGATGGGAGGCAAAGGGAAGCATCTCTGGTTCTTCTCTGATGGCTCTAACTCTGTCCTGTTGATTTCAGGACTGATTTAATGGCAGTCCACCTTCACTTCATTTTGCAGCTTTTATGGTCCCACTTGGAGGTAGGAGCAAGACCATCCTTGCTTCTGTCTCTGAGAACAGGATTCTCATGGCTTTAAGATCCAGGCTGGGCCCAAGAGTGGCTCCTGGGGGCTCTGCCATTATTTGAGGATCAAATTCAGGCTGCTGTGGCCTTTTGCTGATAAGCTGGTGGGCTGGAAATTGAGAGCTGGAGGGAGCTGCGGTCACTTGGTTGGTGATCACAAGTGAATGTCTCCATTCCCCTCGTATGAGGTTCCTAGACGGGTCACGTCACAGAGACAGAAAGTAGATGGTGTTGCCAGGAGTTTCAGTTTTGCAAGATGAAAAGGTTCTGGAGATGGTGGTGATGTCCGCACAACAATGTGAATGTACCTTATGCCACTGAACTGCACACTTAAAAAGGGTTAAAATGGTAAAATTTATGTCATGTATATTTTATCACAATTTTTTAAAAGTCATAAAAAAGGAGCATCCTGTAGGGGGAGACTGACGTCTCTGTATCCACACGGGCAACAGGCCCGTGTTTGAGCCACGCCAGTACCGGTGGAAAGTCCGCGGCACCAGGTTGGCACAGCCAGAATTGCCCCCTGCTGGCCCTCCCAGCACTTCCAAGGCCAGATCTGTGACTCAGGGAGACACGTGTGGCCACTGTGCCTAAAGGTGGGCAATCTAGGCCACGACGGTCAAGCTGTCCTGGCTGCTCCTTTTCCACCTGCAGCCCCTGCCCCGCCCCAGAGCCCCGGCAGGTGGCCCCGCTGCGCCTCACCTGCAAACCCAGAGCCTCAGCCTCCCCACCCCGCAGACGCCCCATTCGTGGCCCCTGCGCTGTGACGGGGGCCCCCACGTGGAGTCAAGGGTAGCTGGCACTGACTTGGCGTAGGCTTTCTCCAGCAGGGCGCTCCAGAACTCATTGTGCTCCGCAGAGTGCAGGAAAACCAAGCGGTCCCTGAAGGTGGGCAGTCGGTCATCGATCACCACGTCCAGCCACTCGCTGTGCTGCCAGAACTGTTGCCCGGGGTGGAGACGGAAATTACGGGGGAGTCAGTCACAAGGGCGGTCCAGGCTCCGTTCGTGGGTGTTCAGCCTGGCGTTTCCCCTCCACCCGCACAACCAAACTGCCCTGAGGGTCCCGAGGGAGGTCGCACGTGGGTTCCAGGATGGCGCCACCTGCACTGTGCCCACTGACCCACGCGCTGAGCACTCTCCCACCACTGACAGCAGCTCGAGGACTCTGTCGACCCATCACGGCGGGTCTGTTCTCTCCCTCCCAGTCTCAGGGTCTCGCTCCGATGTTCCTTAACCTTTATTTCCTCCTCGCCCATGGATGGAGCCCCTAAGACTGACTTTTGGACAGTCACATAAAGAGAGGCAGGTGGACTCGGTATTCCCTGCATGCCAGGTGCAGTGCCGTACAGGGAGTGTGAGTATGCCCAATTGCATGTGTGTGCACATGTATGTAACTGGTGTGTGCACATGTGTGTGTGGTTCATGTTCATTTACACATCACAAGTGTGCGAGTGTGTGTATCTGCTCCCCCATGTGTGAGGGTGTGCATGTGAGTGCAAGTATGTGTGCGTTTGCTACATGTGTGCATGTGTGTGCGCGTTTGGATGCTATTGCACAAGAAAGCGCGGTTTCGGCGGGGTTAGGACCCAACTCTGCCACAGAGACAGCCACACTGTCTCCAGGGTTACCGGGCAGCGTGCAGTGTCACGCCGGGCCCCCGAGAGTAAAACCACTGGCCTGGGCCCCCTCTTACCTGGAAATGGAATATGCCGGCATAGCCGGGGCCGAAGCTCTGGTCCGGGGGCATGACCCTGGCCAGCGCCTTTTGGTTCAGCGTGAGGGAGGCGATGGCGGCGAGCAGCCAGCAGTCCCCTGCAGAGGGAGAGCGGGGACCCCAGTGTTCATCGCTAATTCACAGGACAAGGGAAAACCGTGCCACAGGGGAGGTGGGGAGCTCCGGACGTGGCCACGTCCTTTCTGCATTTTTAAAAACAGACAGAAAACCAACAGACACCTCTGTCCCCCCTCCCCGCCTCCCTGCCCGGTCTGTCAGGAACAGCTGCGGCCTTCCTGGCAGTGTTACAGATACGCTCGGCGACTTTCCGTCCGGAGCAGCAGGCTGTGCACGCGAGCGCCAGCGTGGCCGGTGAGCAGGCGTCACAGAGCCGCAGCCCCAGCCGATTCCGCGGGGCTTGGAGCGGGGTGCTCAGAGATGGCCCTGTGGCACCTGGGGACACGCCTCTCTGCAGCCCAGACTCAGTGTGGTGACAGGGAGCCGGGGCTCCGTGTGCTTTAACTTGTCTTCGTTTTCAAGATCGAGTGACTCATCTACGGAGCCCCCCCGCTGTGTCCTCGATGAACACGCATCGGGAGGAACTCTGGGGTCACACGTCGACGGCGTTTCATCCGTGCCCTGCACGCTCCCGGAGCCGGCCTTTGCCCGCGTGGAGGACGGATGGACCCGGCCTCTGCGTGTGCCTCACCCAGCACCACAGATGCTGCTGTGACATGCGTGTGAGCAGATGTTTGGGGGCCTCCGTGTTCCCGACAAGACCCCTCAGCTTTACCCAGATGTTATTTGTTGTCATAGAAACATCAACATCTCTGGAACCTACGAACCCATCGCACTCAGCGTGGCTTCCTCGGAAGTCACATTTCTGGAAAATACTGTGCCCTGCTGGCCTTGGGGCATTGTAATGGGGCCCGTTGCTGGTTGTTCGCAGGCGAGACAGACTCACAGGGCACAGCGTCGGGAAAGATGCTCCTGACCTGCTGTCCCTGGCTTTCCTGAGGCTGTCACCAACAGGGCACATGCCACCGCAACCGCAGCTGGGGCTCAGGAGGAGTGGTTTCTAGTGCACCAACTGGTTTGGGGAAGCCTGGGGTCAGCTTTGGGAGATGCCACTAGGAAGGGACACGGCTGGAGGCTCGCGGGACCGTTAGCTCAAGAAGGCAAAGATGCGGAAGGACGCAGTCTCTGATCGCAGCTGGGGGCGTCCAACAGAGTGACCGCTGCTGTGGGCCGACCTCTTCCACCCGGCGTCAGCTTCGCCCAGTTGAGGACAATGTGTGTCGTTTCCTGGCCTGAGAGCACAACATCGTGTCTGTCCAGCCAGAAACTCTCTGAGCTTTTGGAGGGGAGGATCCAGAAGTCAATGTTATTTATACAATTAAAAAGAAGAAGAAAAACTCAACAGCAAAACAAAATTGTCTTCTCTCTCTTGGGCCCGGGCAGGGGTGGGGCTGGCCTCCGCACGTGCCGGGAGAAATGCCCTCCCCCCGCAGGCCAGTGTGCCGCTGGGTGACCGGGTGACGTCTGTCAGGGGCACTAGCAGGAGCAGCACCCAGCGCTGCTGGCCAAGTTCTGATTCCTGTCGGGGGCTGTTTCCTCCATCATCCACGCTGTGTGCAGTATTCGGGTGCAACAAAAGTGTAACAAAATAATGTTTACCGTCAGCCATCCCCTAAGGTTAAATATGAGGTTGTAACTCCAAATACATGTTGCACCACTGTGATAAGCCAAACCTCTGAATGCAAAGGAGCCCGTGCGTGCAATGGTTTCCAACTGGGCAGCAGTGGGGGACTGGGCGGCCGGGCGAGGGCCAGGGGAGGCGCGGGAGAGGCAGGACGCGGCCGGAGCATCTCCTAGGGAAGGCTCAACCGCAGTAGAGGCAGACCATCTGCGTGGGACGTTTCTGAAAAGTTAAGTTATACCTGGAGTATACATCGCCCTCCCTCGGTATACACGGGGGCTGGTTCACACGGGGGCTGGTTCCAGGACCTCCGAGGACGCCAAAATCTGCACATCCTCAAGCTCACAGTCGGCCCTGCAGAACCTGTGGACACCAACAGTCCGCCCTCTGTGTATGCGGGTTTCACATCCCATGAATACTATATTCTCAACCTGTATTTGGTAGAAAAAAATCCTTGTGTGTGAGTGGACCTGTGCGGCTCAACTGTAATCCTGTCATCTGTCTATCAGCCACCTATATTGATCTATCCCCATGTACCCACCTTCCTACCATCACGTGTCAATGTATCTATCGTCTCTCTGTCTCCATCCAGCTGACCACCCACTCACCACCGTTGTCTGCCTGTCTATCTACATCTGTCTATTTAACTAGCTGTCATCAATCCAGGTGTGTGACTTTGGGATCCTGAGTTTAGGGCGGCTCAGTCACGCACCGTGGAGGTTCCACCGTGAGCCGCCTTGGCCACGAGACCGCAGTGATCACCTCCGCTGTAAGCAAGTCGGGTCTGCACAGCCTGCAACGGTTTGCTCTCTTGGCTGATTTCACTGTGTGTGTGTGTTTTTTAAGGTGGTTTCTCTCTATTTTC